>NC_137463.1:182055792-182440792 GCF_964235325.1 Thermobia domestica
GGTACCTTGTATGTTTGACTATGTAGTTAAGGGGATTTACATTCTTGCGTGGCGTGGCGGCTCAGTGATGCATATATACACGAAATACATATACGGAACACACACTGGTATATACTTAGTGCTTTGTTTGTTGAAGTACAAGGGCTGAGGGTGTGAGGAGTAGTTTAACCATTCTCATTTTCATCCCCCACTTTGTATCCCTCTCTCTCTCTCTTGGTTCTTCTCCTGTGAAACCAAGGAGAGTCCAATTCCTCTCTGTCCGAACCAAAGCTTCCGTGTGTTACTGCTAGCTGCAGAAGCAACTTTTCGGAAAAGGCCCGGATGAACCAGGTTACTTTGCACATCTCCATCCGACCCTACTACTATCTTCCTTCCCAAACGCCTCGGTATGAGAATCTCTAATGAATTGCTTGTTTAATTAATTACAGCTGGACGAGGTATGGAGTGTTCGTGGATCACAGCCGTGAAGGATTTTCGTTCTCAGTCCCCCGCCAGCTTTTCGTGTAGAAGGATGGAGATTTGGGAGGAGGGGAGGGGGAAGGAGAACAGAGTGAATGATAAAGCTCTTGCCTCTTCTTCTTCTTCTCTTTCTTTTTCGTTAGTTAGGCTGTGCTTCGCTGCTATCCGGTTCGTAAAACCCCTTTTCCTTCCTTCCTACCCGTGATAAAAACATATTCTTCATGTTCCCTCAAGAGTGGAATCTTTAGGGACTCATGAATCTATGCAATGAGAACACACTAATAAAACATATTTCACGTATGTTCACTCTTGTTCCTTTAAATATATTGTTCAAATTCTGCAGAGAAATCCTGTGAATTTCTCATGATGGTAATGCTGGAAATAAGTTAAAACGGGCTTAAAACTTAAGAGATCAGTTGAATTAATTCAGCATGTTTACATATTTTACCTTTTGTAGTGAGTTTGGTTCTTGCTGTTGGTAATGAGAAACTACGTCGTAATGAGAATACAATAAGAATATCTCAACATTTCTCAAGCAACCGAGTGACTATTTGTCAAGTCACTAGGATTCATCTGCATATAGTCACGGATTCAATCATTTGGTTCACATTACGTTAACTGAGGTGCATCTGGTTCGTATCGGATATCAAACTGTAAGTTCATGTGTTATACTGACTGAGACATGAACTCCAATCTGCAATTTGCTGAAATAACTCCAATCAGCATATAAACGTATCCTAATCCCTAGAAGATTGACTAATACTAGGATTTCGGTATTATAACTTAAAGTTCCGGTATTTCGATCTCTATCTTTGATAGAGTACCGCGATTAGCAAGTGTGAGTGGCGCGAGTAATATATGAAAACAAGAGCCCTAATGTCAGATTTCTTTTTTGTAATATTGAAAAGAGATTAACTTACTCTAATTTCATTTTGCCTGGTTTTAATAAACAGCATTAAATTAGGAGACAGTAAATTTAATAAATAGTATTAAAATTATATTCATGTTATGAGACAACAACATTTTTTAGTGACGCTGATCCGCAAAAAGAATGATTAATATGGAACTATTTATTTTAACCATGACTACGAATCTTGTAATCTCGATATATTGAAACACCAGAAAGTTCCGGAATTACATTTCGTAAAAAAATTCATACATATCTGTGTCCTTATGGGACATAATCGTGTGACTTAAAACTAAATTTCTCTTAATTTTTTTCATAAACTCTCTTAATATCTTCATGCAAATCTCAATGTATTTTTAAGTCACATTCACTGTAAATAGCGTTCAGCTCAGCCCTTTCGGTGCCCTAACACTATGAGCTACTCGCCTGCCTTCGTTCGCATACACTTACTCAGCTATTTTAAGTCTCATTGATTTAAATAGATTCGCCCCAGATCCTTCAACGCCCTATTCCTCAGTGTTACTTACTAATGGGTCACGAAACACATTCTATTCGTCTGGGCGTATGCCTAGTTAAAAAAAAAAGTCACCCATATAGTATTTCTATCATAAGAAATTATTCAAAATTCATTTCACTTAACACAATTTGTGTGTGTAGTTATAACCTCTGTGCGCCGATAGTTTTAATCTGACTGTGACACAGAGAGGTTCGAGATAGTTTCAAATGCACCGATAAAATGCAATGTCTTAGGATAGCCCTCCCCCTCCAAAAAAAAAAACTATATTTTCTGTTTATAATTAAAACTGCTTACGAAACGAGACAAAAATGAATTTTTTGCGATCCAGCTATTTCAATAGAAACAAAATAGATATCCTTTCCGAGAGAGGACATCACTTTAAATACATATTTTCGAGACGAGACATTTTCTACTCTTGTTTCATAGGCAAACTCTATTTATAATAATTATCTTGTATCCCATACTCTTAGTTGTACGAAAGTGGGTGGGTCATTGATACGCATTATTAAGTTGGAAACAATGTATTGGTTCTTCGCCTGTTCTTATTACTGTACTAGTTTCTCTATGTCTTCCTAATATAGTAAAGCAGAAATTAAAATTTAGCCTTAATCATCAGGATCAGCTTTTCTATCTCTCATATTAGCCATACTGGTGTTGTGAATGAAAATTGAATAAACCTTTCAGTTTAACGTCCCACGATTATGCCCTTTGGGCTCAGGGAGACTATGATTAAAGTAAGTGAATAATGATGGAAAAATTGGTGGAATGAGAAAGTGGGAGGAAACAGGAGTACCTCGATGAAACCCACGAACACGATGTTGTCCACCACAAATTTATTTGGTCGGGGATCGAACTAGGGACCCATACTGTGTGTTGTCGTCTTGCTAATGTCATAATTAAGAGCTTGATTCGTGTATACTTCAGTATCATTGCATCTTACTGTGTGCGCAAGGAAAGGTGGCTTCTGACAGTTGGGTACAGTACGTAAAGTATTGGAGGCGCTGTTGCCAGAGGCTCCGCAAACGACAGCAGCTCTGCCGACAAAATTAAGACTTTAACAACTCGTCTCAACTACTGGCAACAGCGTGAAAGAATACCGCTGTGATTGGCGAACAATTCTCCCTATCGTTTTATTTACAACATGTGCAACTATCTGTCAGAGACCACCTTTCAGTAACTCGATAATAATAAATGGCGCGGTTATCGTATAGCATCAGTTTTTAGGTTTACAATGATATTTTGTTTTCTTTCTACATTCTCGAAAATAACGCATGAAGATTTATATTCGTCCACATCATTTTGTTCAGTTCAGTGGAGTACGCAAGGAAGGTTTCGGGGTTTTAACTCCCCTTAAGAAAGATATTATACAAAAGTAAAATATGTAGGACAAACACCTCAAATTATATGAACGTGGGAGCTTGAACCCCCATTAATGAACTTCTGCGTACGCCACTGGTTCAGCTCGATGATATCTGTCGATTGGTATAGCTATGTCTCATCTTTCTATCTCTTGTCAATGGCGCAACCATCGCGGGATCACAGCCGGACCCCCCAAAACCTCCTAACTTTTGTACACTCTCTCAATAAAACTATACTTGTTTAACAGGAAAATGATTAATGTAGCATGAAAATTTGATCTGACACTTCATCTATACTCTTTTTCTTATAAAAACAATCTAATTCTATCATTTTCCCCCCTGAAAATATAGGTAAAAGTATTTTACATTTACTTATCGTCTTTTCGGGTGTAGGATAATAGCCCTTCAATACTACATAGACGTAGTGACTTGTAGTGATTTGATTTTCAGTTTGACGTCCCTTTAAGCAGCGAGGCTATATAAGACCTATAGCCTAACGTGGGATCCGAACCACACTAGCTCCCGCCGCGAATCGAACCTGGGTTTCCCAATCGAAAGAGGTGTACGCAAACCGCTTAGTCACGAAGGAGCTCTTAGTGACTTGTAGTATTGACCCTCCCCACAAAGTTTGGATCCCTCCTAACAAAAATTTCTGCGTGCGCGCCTGTCCTTATACACTAGTAGAGTGTCTAATATTGAGGAATTTGATATTTTCTGTTTTCTACGTATATTTTCTAGTAGTATGTTAGTGAATAAATCCCATAGTATTTTTGGAGCAGAGTATAGGTCTATATTGTTCCCTGAAGAAGGAGATTGTAAGGATACCAAGACCGAAACAGAGAGAAAAAGTAACACAAGTGTCCGAGAGAAAGCAAAGGCTTGCATGCAACAAACAAGTGGCCACCCGAGTAAATTTCCTTGTTCCGGTCTCATCCCTTGAGAGTCACATAGTTTCTAGAAGTTGGATTTAGCAATGTTCCTTCCAACTCCCACACAAACTACTCCAGCTTTCCCTCTCTACACTTACTCACTCTCTCTCTCTTTCTCTCTCTCTGGAAAACTTTCTCATTGTCGAAAAGAAACTAGTGTGTTTCAACAGAACATTAGTCGGACAGAGAGAATTGGCCAAAAAGCTTTCGGGAAACTTCTTTCTGTGTGCCCTAATCTCTCTTTGTTCTTCGTGTCGTTTTGTATTATACTTCGTTCTGTTGTATGTACTTGCACTGTACTTGAAGTGGCTTGCGTACAAACTTCTACATAGTATTTTTTAACTCGTAGGAACACTTCCAATATAATGAATTTGGTTCTATTTCGAAGTTGTATGGATTTTTCAATAGAGCATTATTAGGCTATTGGTGTTGATAAGGATTAGACTGACACAGCAATTGTAGCTATTTTCACAAGTAGTGTGTGTGTCATTCTTTGGATCAGTGTGTTACTGTTAGGAGATGAACAACAATACATACAATCTTCTACAGGATGGCTCGCCGCCAACGCCAATTTTCAAAGGTTTGTATCTACTAACAGGGAGCGTTTAGCAAAACAAGAAAGATCCCTGCTGAGATGAAATATCTTGTCATTGATTACCCCTGACACTTACAAACTTACTTACGGAATATAACATCAGAAAGATGGCATCCATTACGATCAATGGCTTACTGCAATCGCAACTTTCTCAGAGGAACATTCAGGGCTATCATCTTACATTTTGGAGACATTCTGTGGCTTACTCGTTCCCCCGACCTGCCACCGTTCCCGAATTTTCTTTTATGGGGCACTTTAAATACTAGGTATACCGCCGACGCCTAAGAAGAGAACTATTCCTGAGTTGAAGGACGCCATTATTGAAAAGGTTGCTGTCATAGACGGTGCATAGGTGGAACGTGTGTTTGCAAATTTCATGTAGGGATTGCAGCAAACCATTGACTGTGTACAATGAAGACACGAAGGAGACATGTAAGAAATAATCGAAAACGACCGATATTAATGTGTAATCTATACTGTTCGGTGTTGCTGAGATGAATAGTGACACTCCCAATGCCGCTTAAGTCCAAATTCATCTCTCAACGATATGGAGATAAGAAGGGTGAGGGATTCTGATAGGTGAGGAGTGACATTACGGAATTTTATCATTACACTTTAGCTGAAATTGGTATCGTAAGGAAGAGGGAGAAAGAGGATTCAAATGCTTTCCCAAAACCTTTCTTTTTCCCCGTGCGAAGATAGTTTATAAATAATATAAAACTTAATTATAACTGCATAAAATATGTACTAGGGTTGTTAAAATTTGAGGGTAAGAAAGTTAAAAACTTTACCCAAAAGTTTGTTTTTTTCAAAATTTTGAAACGATATAACAGTAAAGAAAGATGGAATTTTGTGGAATTACTACCCTGTTAAACTAAGATCATACCCAAAAATTCTTTTAATTATGTAAATTGAACTAGTAGGCCCATTAAATTCTAACCCAATATCTGAAACTCAAAATAAAATGTTTCCCGAACAAAGAACAAGATGTGAGCGAATTGTTATACGATAACAAGATTGTCTTGTATGTGTTTTTCATGGTTTAGGCAACCAACACGACACTTGTGATATGGTGGCTTGCAATAAGGTACAATTGCTGGGAATCAATGAAATGCCAGTTTTAAAAATAATCAAGGTAACTAACTCTGAATTAAGCCTAGGACTCACAAGTATTGAATGTTGTAAACGGACTTCCTTAATTGCAGAACCCAATACAGGGAAACCAAAGTGGTACTTGGAAACGAAAATCAATAAAGGAAAAAGCAAAAATTTTCGTTCCCCACTCCCTAAAAAAGGTAGTTTTTTTTTAAAGAAAAAACAAACCTCCATCCCAAATGAACCATGTTTTTTTTTTTTTTTTTTTTTTAGCGTTTCTACTAAGAGTATATAAATATGTGTAGGCCTATATCCATTTAAAAAAATCTAGTAGAAAAAAACTAGTATCACCGGCAACAAATGACGTACCTACATTTTAGCACCATAAACTTTTAATTTTCTCGCTGTTCTCAGAAACTACGCATGAAAATTTACCTCTAAGCATATCTAGGCTATACCTCATTAACCATATAGTGTACTGTCGTCTTGGTAGTTCTGTAATGAACAGCCTAATTAGGGTGAGTATACTAAAGTATCAGTTTCGTTTTAATAGGTGTCATCATGCAACATCACTTTTTAAATTTACAAATAATAATAATAGATAAGCGTGCCACTTATTAAAATGAAAATAATACTAAAGTATATAATAGCAAGATGATAGTATACTGTACGGCTAACGAGATGTACCCCAAAAATCACTAAAGATAAGACATTATATTAATCCATACCATACATCAAAATGAATAAAATGAGATGCTTGTGGATAAGTCATCATGTATACTCATGTTCAAAATTATTGTCGCATATCTATAACTGTCTTCTTGTAAGAATATAATTAACAATGATTTTGCAGGGTACTTTTAATACTGATACTATGTGTATAATTGGGAAATGTATATTTGGGGTAAATTTCATAGGAAAAGAATTATAAATACGAAAATTATAATGAGTAAAATAAAATGTTGCTAAACGGACAAGAACATTTTATTTTCTTTTATTGTTCTTATTTACTGCACTTTTGACATGAAATTTGCTACATTCACGTCTTTGCCGATTATACACATACTAACATTATAAGAAATACCGGCAGAATTCGTTATCAAATTATATTCCTAGAACAACATATTTATAGACATGCGACAATAATTTTGGACATGAGTGTACAGCTTTCGAGAAAATCAAATTACATCGTTCGTTCTTAATCAGACCGCAAAGCTAATTGTATATATTATTGTTTGTTTTTCTAACTGTGACACACAAACTCCTAACCGTGACGCACATACTCCTAACAGTTACACACGTACTTTTAACAGTGACACACACAATCCTCACGGTGACGTACAAACCCCTAACTGTGACACAATCCTCACAGTGTAGTACATACTCTAAAGAGTGTCACATATACTTCTAACAGTGTCATATATACTTCTAACAGTGACACATATATTTCTAACAGTGATACACACAATCCTAACAGTGATACACATAATCCTAACAGTAACTCACATACTTCTAACAGTGACAGACATACTTCTCAGAGTGACACTCACAATCCTAACAGTGACTCGCATACTTCTAACAGTAATACAATCCTAACGGTGATACACATACTTCTAACAATGACACACATACTTCTAATACTGGTACACATTATCCTAACAGTAACTCATGTACTTCTAACAGTGACACACAATCTTAACAGTGACTTACATACTTCTAACAGTGACATAAATACTTCTAGTAGTGACTCGCATACTATTTGTAAAATAGTAGTGTTCGTAGTATGTAAAACGGTTACTAAGAAGTAGCAGTATCCCTAAAATAAAATGTTAAAAAAGCAAAAATTCCATTTCATTTCTTGTATATCAACTGGATGAAATACAGCCTATCTTTAGAGAAACAGGGTGTGGGACAGGAGCAGGTAAACCGAAACGCAGAAAGGTTTATACATAATCCTTTTTAATATGATGGTCGTGACCTGTGAAACTCGAAAAGGCTTCGCGCAACAATATTGTCTGTCAACACAAACGACAAGGAAACAGAGACAAAGAGAAATACATATTGCATATCCATTACCTACATATGTTTGTTTGCTTCACTCTTAAACGCCATAAGATTGACAATTTTAGAATTTTCCACTTAAGATAAAAGTGATTTTACAGGCTGTGGTTGTGGAATCCAAGTATTTTAAGGAAATGTAATGTGAGTTAAATGTTGATTTACTTAAAACTACGATGGCTGATTTTTGTCTCACAATGCATCATACACAGTGCGGCAATTAAGAAACGAGACTAAGTCTGTGAAAAAATGAATT
This sequence comes from Thermobia domestica, assembly GCF_964235325.1. Lineage (NCBI taxonomy): Eukaryota > Metazoa > Arthropoda > Insecta > Zygentoma > Lepismatidae > Thermobia > Thermobia domestica. The sequence continues at coordinate 182,063,967 of NC_137463.1, forward strand.
ACTTGTGGTATCAATTTACCTAGTTTATTGAAAGTAGGAATCTTATACCTGTGAACGATCCAGTAAATCACGGAATGACTTCCGAAAGTCCTGGACTGTCATGGTGTTCAGAGTTCTTATTTGCACTTTAAATCAAGTTTTATGAAACGATGAAACAAAATAAATTTTAAAAAAAATAAATAAATAAAACTATTTTGTTCCATACAATGGTAGAATTGTTATGCATTGCTGAAATTCCACGTAAGCATCACTATTATCCATCATTTTCCGTAAACGATTAAGGATGGCTACGATAGACTTCTGCAGATGTTCGAGCGGTACGTTTGAAAAAAAAGAAAACTTGGTTAATTGGGCCGTTCGCCTTCAACTTACACCCTCTAAACAGATTTTCACCACACCCCTAAGTAGAAGTCGCTAAAAGTAACAGCCACAGTCCGACCTAACATTCTATATTTAAACCGATGTGTTCAATGACAATATGGTTGTTTGACTGTGTATAATGTTTGTTGTCACGGATAGGTTTCAGTGCTGATGTTTAGTGCTCTTTCTCTCTCTCTCTCTCTCTCTCTCTCTCTCTTATTTATTTATTTATTTTTTATTTTTCGAGAATGCCGGCCATGTCGAATTGTCAAAGTACTATATTTACCAACATGTTTAGTGATAATTTCCTTCTATGTTTGACTGTGTATAATGTTTGTTGTCACGGACAGGTTTCAGTGCTGATGTTTAGTGCTCTCTTTTTTAGGGCAACAGCAGCAGTTCCATGCGTTTGCCTTTGGCCAGCGGCCGTTCCTCGGTGGCCACTTCGCTAATCCTTTGGATCCTTTACAAAGGGCGGATCCTCTCTCTAGTTCCCTTAGCTTTAGAATGCCGGCCATGTCGAATTGTCAAAGTAAGTACAAACTTTATTATTATTTTTCATAGATTTAAGATGCGTTTATTTTCGAGCAGATTTTAATGTATTACAAGTGTAGTGGATGAGGATCTACATATGTATCATTGTTAGGAGTATGTATTTCATCGGTTGGATAAGAGCGCAGTGTTGCCAATTTGAGGGAAAAATCGATAAACTAGGGGATTCAACTTCGAAGATAGTGACAAATATATCGTCCCTCTCGAGACGAACAGGCGTATCTCAAAAATTATCGAAAATGAGTTATGATTACCTTCTTGATCGTCTCATCGAGCTCTACATGATGGTATAACTGGCGTATTTCAACGAGCTTTGATTCCTTAGTTATATAGTTTTACTTACCCAAAGGGCGTACGCGAAATCGAGGGAAACTATCTCGAGACAAAGAGGCGTATCTCAAGATTCGCCTATTCATCTTGTTCTTGGAGCGCGTTGTGTTATTGTTTTATGAGATACGTTCATTTTACTTACTTCTGCATTGTTGTATTTTAGTAGTTTGTAAATAGTTTTATGTCAATTACAGTGCTTTAGAACATAATATAGTTTGCTTGTGAGATTTGTTTCCCGTATCATTTAAATATTTGTTCCTGAACCCTAAACGATCTTAAATTTCCTGCTTTTCTTTCTTCTTTTTCTTCTTTTAAGTCTTCATCCCGGCGAAATTAAAATACCGCTAATTTTACAGTAATTATGTGATATCTTCAAATAGATAAAAGATAATTGAAATATGGAACAAGAGCGCCCTAGACAATATTATTTTGCGTGAGGTACCGTTATCACAAATCACCTAGTGGCTTTCTCGTTTTCAGCTGTTCAGAAACGCGAAAATAAATGCCGATTTTCAAAATGGCTCGAAATTGAAAGCATATAAGTGAGTCGTGATAACAGTTTCTCATGTCAAATAATATTGTCTAGGGCGCTCTTGTTCCACATTTCAATTATCTTTTATCTATTTGAAGATATCACATAATTACTGTAAAATTAGCGGTATTTTAATTTCGCCGGGATGAAGACTCTTAAGAAAGGGAAGGCGTTGGTTGACATTATTATAAATCGAGCTAGCATTTTTTATGCTTGCCTTCTAAAAATTTGTAACAAAGATGCAATTCTACAACCTATACAAAACTAGGTAGGAAATGTAATTCCGTTGTCAAAAAGTTTTTTTAAAATTTATTTATTTATTTATTTTTTAAGATTTGTACGGAATTGACATTTAAAGACAACGTGAATACATTGTTCGGTACGTAAACCGTAAAGACTCTAAACAAACGACTTGCAAGAAAGGTGATTCTAGAACATCAATGAGTAATTACTATTTCCTCCCCAAACAGAGAAATCAGATTTCTGTATGTAAGACAATGTTTTTAAATACCGGTACTTTTAAGTATATGAGAAAAAGTAATGAGAACTGCGTTGGAAAAGAAAGAAAGTACAGTTGTTGCCAAAGATAAGCGTGGAAGCCGGGCAATAAAAATGGTGGAAGAAGATAGACGAAGAAGGGAAGTAATTTCAGAACATTTATCAAGATTTCATCACATAGAATCTCATTATTGCCGGAAAATTCGGAAAGGGACTACCTACACCCTGATTTGAACAAACCAAAAGTGCTGGATATGTTCAAAACCAGTCATTTGCAAGATGAATATTTCTCCATCAGTTTCAAATAATTCGTTCTTTCTGTCACGGAACTGCACTTGTCAGGATCGTGCAGGAATCCACTATTACTATCAAATGAGAAATTCAAAGACCTAACGACCTAGCCAGTGCCACAAGGTATCGCCTGTTGTAAAATCCCCAGACCACGTATTGTTTTATGTATCTTTGATCCACTGAAAAACAGTCAAAAATGTTTGTGTTCATGAGTATTGAGTTATTGTAAGGCTCTTTATTATTATTTCAATTATTATGTTAAAAAATGAATACATTTTTAAAAAAATATCATTACCTGTTTAAAACTAAACAGAAACTTCAAACAGTACTTATAAGTTTAGATATTTATTCCTTGAGAATTTTGTTCTTTTTTGGTTTTATTGTTTTTGGGATACTTGCACGTAAGACAGCACGAAACTAATAAATATTCCCAATATTAACCTGTATATCATAACAAAAAAAAAAGCTAAAATAAAAGCCCATACTCTACATTAGAAATCTATTCCATAATTCCACTAGGTGGCGTGACTCATCAGACTTACCGTGCAACTGATTTCATTCACACGACGAAAAGGCTTATCTCATTTTCTTAAACAAATGAGGGGTTAATGTTTAAAATATTCCAAGCTTACAATACTACATTAAAAGAGTTGTCCTTTCTGCAGTTAAGCAAGCTGGAATCATTTCGGTGAGTTTTAAACTGAAGAAATCATAAACAGAAAAAAAATACTGCAAAAACTTTAAAACACTCTCCTGAAAAATGTGAAAAAATTAGATACGCCCTTAGTCTCGAGAGGGACGATATATATATATTCGATTGGTGACTTTCTTGGGGATTTTTGCGAAATGTAGGCGAAACAGGAGTGAATCGATTGGTCTCCAGTGCTTCATTTCAGGGAGTTTATTTTAGTTCTCACTCAACCAAGATGTAAGACGCTACAAAGTAATATTAATGGCAGCATCATTACCGTCAATGGTTCTTATTATAACAATAAGAGCCCTCTGTTTGTCAGTAACGCTAATATGAAAACTTGAAGGTATTTATGATTTACGGATTACATAAACAACGACGCGAAAATATTTATAAATAATTAAGCCTTATTAAAAAAAAAAAAAAAAAAAAAAGAGTCTCAGTAACCGTATGCCCAATCTCCCGATAGGTATCACTGGCGCAAATCCAGGGAGGGTGAGGGGTCACGTCCCCTCCAATCTTGGAACTGGGGGAGCTGTCCCCCAATAATCCGATTTCAAATGAGTGTTTTGGGCAAAAATGTGATGATTTGTGTCTGATTGCCTCAAATGAAAGTGCGATGAAATTGATCTCCCCAGAATAAGCCTCAAATCTTCCCCCCTCCCAATGTTGAATACAACTCTGCGCCCCTGATCCTCCATAACATTGGTTTTCAACTTCATAAATATTTTGAACACCGCTTAATATATATATATATATATATATATATATATATATATATATATATATATATATATATATATATATATATATATATATATATATATATATATATATATATATATGTGTGTGTGTGTGTGTGTGTGTGTGTGTGTGTATGGGGATGATTATCCGTCCCCCTCCCCAATATTGAAGGCAGATTTGCGCCGCTGATCCGCTGATCTGTATTGTCTAATTGTCTGTTAGCAATAGATGGCGCTAGCGTTCAGGTTTTATTTAAGCACGACTTTAACCTATAGCGTACAGCTAGCCAAAGGCTTAGGAAATGAAAATGAAATAAAATTTTTGAATTTTACGTCCCACGGTTATGCTGGTTAGACTAAAGGAGACGGTGATGATGAGAAATGAAGGAAATGGTGGAATTAAGAAAGTGGGAGGAAATGAGAAAACCCTGAGGACACCCATGCACACGGTGTTTGTCCACCACAAAGTTCACTTAGCGCGAACTGGAATCGAACCCGGAACGCCATGCACCAGAGTTGAACACACTACCACTGAGTCACCGCGGCCCCCTAACCGAAAGCTTAGGAGGAACAACTAGTAATAATAACAATAACATGAAACTAGAAAATAAATGTAGTAATAGAAGTACTACTAGTAAATCATTGTTTGAAACCAGTCATTATTATTATTATTATTATTATTAATAATGCATTTTTGGATTAGTATCACTTTGTAATGCTGAAATTCCATTGTGATTTGTTGGATCTTTGGATGACACTTTGACCCTGTCACTAAACCCTGACCCTATCAGAACATTTCGTCTTTCATGCACAGATCCCGGTTTCGCTTTCTGGTAGAAGAGCATTGAAATTTGAACATGTTACGGTGATAGGATTCTACTTTAAACTGTAGATCCACATAACCTGGGTGCTGAAAGGAACATAAAATTCAATCCAACAAAATAGGACAATATTAATATTAGTGTTAATATAATCTACTCTGTCAATACAGAAAACTAGCATTTGTTTCATTTGGCCCCGTTAGGCATCTTGCAGCTTAACTGTCCAAGAGAACGTCATTGTAATTTGATAAAGCTTGTCGAAGAAGCATGTACAAAGCTTAAAGTAGTTTTACAGTACAATAAGTCTATCACTTGTTAAGTTCAAAATATGCGTTTCTATTGAATTTCGTCTGGTGCAGCTAAACAAAGAGACACGACTCAACAATCAGAAGCGTGGTCTTCAAATTCTTCCTTCCCTTTTCCTTTTTAGATCCTTTTAAAAGTGGGCATCACCCTCATTTTTTTTCGTTCGTTTGTTCTTTTGAATGGTAGTGTGGACGGATGGTAAGGCAATTAGGCCTGCCAAGACAGGCTACTGATTACAGCCCCACCTATTCAGTTTAGGAAAGGAAATCTGCCATAAAATTCGGAACGTCCATCGCAGCACGTGGTCATACTCCTCAATTGACCGCACGCTGTCTTCCTCTCAGTGTTGGCATCTTACAATGTCCAGTTGTTTGCCTGTGTGAAGCTGACCCAATAAGTTTCTGGCTAGTTCTTTTTTTCATCCAACATATACAGTAATAGACTGCAGAGTGCGTACTGGAATGCCAATGCCCTAGTCGGACGGGAATGTCAAATTAGAGACGACATTAACAAAGAGAGAAACTAAGCAGTGTCCAGTGTAGTCAAAGGAAAGATGACCAATTGTTCGAATTCACCATTCGATCCCAGCCCCCGCCAAGTGAACTTTGTGGTGGACAAACACCGTGTGCGTGGGTTTTCTCGGGGTTCTCCCGTTTCCTCCCACTTTCTTCATTCCACCATTTCATTCATTTCTCATAATCACCGTCTCCTTTAGCCTAGCCGGCATAACCGTGGGACGTAAAACTCAAAGATTTCATTTCATTTCATTTTCGAATTCACCAGATGGTATTGGCATTGTGGCGCTCAACCTTAGCGTCGTGAGGATAATTGGGAGCTATTTCAAAGTAGTAGTGAACTCTGGTCTAGAATGCCAACATTAAGGGCGGAGGAAGACGATTTTCTGACCACGAGTGCGATAAAACAGCTAATAGACCCTGGTTTCCTAAGGTCTGTTACACCAAGAGTTTAGTTTAGTTACACTGGAATACTATCTTAAGAGTCTTCATCCCGGCGAAATTAAAATACCGCTAATTTTACAGTAATTATGTGATATCTTCAAATAGATAAAAGATAATTGAAATATGGAATAATAGCGCCCTAGACAATATTATTTTGCATTAGGTACCATTATGACAAGTCATCTAGCGGCTTTCCGTTTTCAGCTGTTTAGAAACGCGAAAATAAATGCCGATTTTTTCAAAATGGCTCGAAATCGAAAGCAGATAAGTGAATCGTGATAACGGTTTCTCATGTAAAATAATATTGTCTAGGGCGCTCTTGTTCCACATTTCGATTATCTTTTATCTATTTGAAGATATCACATAATTACTGTAAAATTAGCGGTATTTTAATTTCGCCGGGATGAAGACTCTTAATACTGACCATGAGGTGTATCACCTATCTCTACAAAAAGTATGACTGAGTTAGGCAGGTAACATAATTATAGTCTGCTCACGTTGATTTCATTACATACTGTCGAAACTCGTGAGCATGGCTCGGGCTCAATAATTGAGCGGAGGTTCTGTGATAGCGAGCCTTATATATAAGTGAATAACGAGCCACGGCCCGTGTCCGAGTGAATCTAAGTTCCATTGAGGTTATAAAGGAACCGAATCATTGATATAGAAAGAACCTGAGTCTATTTTGTAGATTTGATATATTTAAAAAGAGACTATTTAAGTCTAGGACTGCAGACTTTTCTTGTTAACAATGTTGAGTTTATACCGTTAAACCTGTAACATGTTCGACATCTGCCCTTTGCATAGATACAGGTGCGTATAGGCTCTCCCTAGAGAATCGGAAAAGTTCTGAAACCAAACTTCATCATTAGTTGACCCAATTATTTTTGGTAGCACTGTGAGAAAGTACTCATACTTAACATGATAATTTCGATTTAGGAATTATCAATTTTTATCGTAGGCCGGATGAATATGATTGCTTAAATAGAACTGTGTTTGTTATAAGCTAAAGGGAGACGCTAAACATTCTCTCGTGCATATTTTAAATGTAAGGTACAAACGTAAAAATTCCATTTTTAAAAAAGAAACTTACTATCTTGAATTGTATCTTTAAGTTTATCCAAACTGTTATTGAGCTCCTTCGTGGTTAAGCGGTTAGCGTACGCGCCTTTGGCATGGGAGACCTTGGTTCGATTCCCGGCGGGAGCTCATGTGGTTCGGATTCCACGTTAATAAATAGGTCCAGGTCTCATATAGCATCGCTGCTGAAAGGGACGTTAAACTCAAAATCCAACTCCAAATCCAAACTGTTACTTTTCTTTACTTGTGTTAGAGGGCCTTGGCCCTATTGGCCCCTTCCGTAAACTCGCCAGTAGTCCTATATCTTCCTTTTCAAATTGGTTCGACTGACTCCTCTCATGTACTGATCACGAATCTCACGTGGAACATTATCAATCTCGTCCAACAACATAGTACGTGGGTTGTAACACCAGGAAGTGTATTTATATTCGACCTGTTGTAAGAATTAACTAATAATGTAAATACAAAGTAATTGGATCAATGTACTGCTTTCTTGTCGCGTTATGCTTTGATGTTCCCTAAGTTGATTATGTTTAAGGGGATGTCTACCCACTTGCAAGTGTTTCAGGATCCCTATAAGATAACACGTAGATATTTCTATGTGAATATTTAACAAGGTATTGCACTTACCGTCTCAAAATTTTCCATGATATTTTCCAACAGCAATACCTATATGTTCATGGTTTCTGTTTTTGATTTAATGCCCCAGATCAATTTAGATTAATTATAATGTATACTTCCGTTTACACTTGGCAACGTAGAGGATAGAATTTCTCCAGGAATTGAGAGCTCTCTGCTGAACCTCTAGCCCTAATAGTCTTCGCGTCACGTGGTAGTGATTTATGAGCGCTTCTGGCTAAAAACAAATGTTGTCTCTGTTTCTTCCTTTTTTTTTTTTGGTCAAAAACTTGTTTTGGGCAGCTTTGTCCTCAGTTTTGTCCACTGCCTCTATCGAGATAGCAGTTATACAATGGAGATCGTTTGCAGATCTCGTAGCAGATAATGTAACATTCTTTGAAGAAACTCGAAGACTGACATACGAACCGCGTGACAATTTGGGTAGGGAATCTGGAGCGTTGCAATTTTGTGTTCTGAAGTCCGCCTTATCACACAAGACGAAATGACCATAAACAAGAGACTTGTGAGGGAAGAAGGAAAATGTTCTTAGTAATTGTATCCTACTGTTTCCACATTTTTCACCTTTCCCCCCGAAAGATCCCTTCGAAAAGGGAAAGAGGGGAGGGTGATTTTGTGACCCTTGAGTTTTAGAATAGTCTTGAAACGAACTGCAAAGTGCACTTACTGGAAATTCTACTGTCGTTGTGCTATAATATCTGTGTTGCAAGAAGTGTGACAAAATGAAGGAATCAAAGAGGAAAAGAATTTGGTACTCTCTCCTTCCAAAAAAGAAGTCTCGCCAAGCTAATTCATATGTGTGGTCGATCTCAGAGTATGGAGTTCAGAGACTGGATAGTTAATATTTACCATTCAGGATTACCTTACAACCAATTAAATTCCATTTTCACCTAGCTTGGGCTGGGTTTGGGCAACTCCCTCTTGTGCAGTCGCCTGGACCCAGATCAGGCTCGTATTTATGGACATGTGTCTATTTCCGGATCACTTCGGAATTGATCCTTCGTTAATAACCATTCAAGTTCATTACTATATTTCCTGAATTATCCAGTAATCCTTTCTCCTCCAATCCTTTATCTTTCTTCATTCTTTCTCTTTTTCTTTTCTTCTCTGCCTCCCTCTGCTACTCTTCTTTCTCACTCTTCTTTTTCCTAACACTAACAAAACTGAAAAACGGTGTCGTGACGGGGAGTAGTCGCTATCAGCACGGTCAATAAGTTGTTTCGATAGTTTTTTCTTTTCTTCGGGAGTCCGATATGGAATGATTAACTCGAAAATGAACATATACAGAAAGAATAATAATAATAAAATTTATTCATGATTTCAATTATCAGATAGGAGAGTATTGTATTTCTTCCTTACTTCGGGCGACTCCTCCTTCCACCCACGAATAAAATTACCCGTATACATGACAATAGGAAGGTATTTCGTTGAAAAATATGCTTTTTGTAGGATCATTTTAATTTCAGGCATATAGTCATTCTACTCCTTTTCATAATGTAATTAATATAGATGTATGCACAGTATAAATGTAATGTGTTAGAGATGTAATAAACTATTTCGTTGATAATTGTTTTTGGTAGAATCATTTGAATTTCAAGCATAACGTCATACTAAGGGGTTCCATAGTCTTGTGGTTAGAACTTTTGACTCCTGTTCGCGTGATTCTAGGTTCGATTCCCTACTAGAATACTCAAATCATTGGCGTTTGCTCATCGTTGTGAGCCAAGCTGGGGAGCCACGTGATTAAAAGACGTGACAGTCTATAGAATTAATATAAATGTATACACAGTACAAATGTTGTTTGACAGTAGTAAGGTATTTCGTTGATATGTATATACTATTTCTAGGATGTATACATTTCTTTGTATACGACTTTTATAATGTATAATGTATTCTTATAATCAAGAACGAAATTTTAAAATTCTTCTTCTTCTTCTTCTTATTATTATTATTAAGTATTCTGCCTTTTGGCCGGTCCTGGGACTGATGAGATTTTTTTCGTTTCTTCTTAATTTTCAGTTTGGACCTTGAAATATTTCTTCCATGTTTCTCGATTTTCAGCTTCTTCTTAATAATAAGTAATTATTAATGCTTAATAATAATTAGGCATAACAATGTTAGAAAACTGAAATATTTTAACAGAGCAGTTGATTTCCACGAATGTCTAATAACAAATTTTACCACCCAAGTGAGATTTATACCACTTGACACTATGGTTCGGAACTCATGACTACCATATTTGTGTTACAAGGTTATTTTCTAAAGACAGCTGTTTATTAGTCTAAAATCTAAACTCAGCAATACAGCCCATAGGGGCCTGGACATGCCAGCTGGTAAACATTCACAACCCAGAAGATCGTGATCAGTGCAATGACATCAAACAATCCTTTCGTCTTTCTTCGCCAGAGATCGCTACCACTTTATTCGGATAGTTCTCCATTTCTTTCACGATGTTGACTCAACTTCGGAAGTTGTGAGCTTACACTGGCAATCGAATCCTATTCTACGTACAATGGAGACACAATATAACGAGATTCAGCTAAGGAAAAACTCCTAAATAGTCATTAGTAGGAAAAGAAGCTGAGTACTATTCAGGAATGAATTGTTGATCATCTCTTAGGGGGAGGATATTTTCGAGAAAATGTACGCATGGAAAAATAATAATAATAATAATAATAATAACACAGCTACACAAAAATAATAAAAGTTCTGTGCACCAGACCCCAGGGTATGGATTCAAAATATTTTGGTACCCAGAATCCAAATTTCGAAACCCCAGGACGATTGACCGTGATATTTTTTTAAATGGGCGATAAACATAAGCAAACGTAAAACAGCACTTACGTTCTTCGCCCATAAAACAAAGTTGACACGGTCAAATCGTCCTGGAGTTTCGAAATTTGGGTTCTGGGTACCAAAATACATCGAATCAATACCCTGGGGTCCAGTGCACAGAACTTTTATTTATTTTGTGTGGTTGTGTAATAATAATAATACTGTATAAGGAAAAGGAATGAAGACGTACTAAAGGAAGCTAATGAAGGACGACAGATCATGAAGATAATAGGAAAAAAAAAGAAACAGCATGCTTGGACATCTTATTCGGCACTCCGGTTGGATCACCGTGTTGATAGGGGAAAAGGCAGAAGAAAAACCAGGAAGTGGAAGATCAAGGATAGAAAAATCTATAAGTTTTACGTCCCACAGTTATGCCTGGTAGGTTAAAGGAGCTAGTGATGTTGTGAAAAGAAGGAAATGCTGGAATGCAGAAAGTGGAAGGAAACGGGAGAACCCCGAGAAACCCCACACACATGGTGTTTGTCCTCCACAAAGTTCACTTGGTGCGAGCTGAGATCGAACTAAGGACGCCATGCATTAGAGGTGAACGCTCTACCACTTACCCACCGCGGCCCGACCAGGGATAGATGCAGTTACGAAGAAGAGACCTTATCAAATTATAAAGCAGCTCTCCCAGGGGAGAGAAAAGTTTTAAAATTTCCTTCTTGCGCATCAACCTATGATTGAAGTGAAAAAGATTATTATTATTATTATTATTATTATTATTATTATTATTATTATTATTATTATTATTATTATTATTATTATTATTATTATTATTATTATATCGAGAATGTACTTCTGGGTTTCCTCCTTAAAAAATACACACACTATTTCCAATTATGGTTATCCTACTTTTTACAAATTTGTCTTTTTTTCCCTCTGTCTTTCATTCCCATCATGCGATGGGTGGGCCATAGAAGGTGACGCCTTTTCTGTGGCCAGAGTGATCAAATTTGTCTAATTCGATATTGGTTTAAATAGTATTAGTTTTCAAGCTACATATATGAGTTCTTTGACTAACTGAATAGTGCACGTTCCTTCTGGCTCACTCGCCACTATTTAACATTAAATTTCAGATGCCTCGATATACTTGCATAAGTTTATTATTTCTAAAATAAACATTACGTAAAAGGTTATTCAAATTGATATCAAGTTTTTCTGACATTTGTATATTACGCATATCTTTCTTAATTTGCATTACTCACATTACCCCAGAGAACGAACAAATTTTAGAGTTCTGGTTTGAACTTCTCTTACAATAATAAGCAAATATACGAGGAACAAATTTACCATTATTGACGATGCGGAGGGGAGGAGATTTTCTGGACTAGGAAGGAATGTGTGCGGGTGCAGAGCAGAGGTCTGCACGGGCCGGAATTTTTAGCCCGGGCCCGGCCCGTGAATTTACAATGTGAGGCCCGACCCGAGTCCAAAATATGTCTTAGCATTTAGGCCCTAGCCCGGACTGAGCTCTGTGATAATCAAATGAGCCCGAAATAAGCCCGAATTGCAGAAACTTAATTATTAATGCAAAATTGTATTTTTATTTACAGCAATTCGAGGTTGCAGTTGTGTTTTAAAAGTCCTCCAGAAAGAACGGTGCAATTTGTATCGTTTTACACTATATTTACAAAGTTAGGCCCGAAAAAGTCCGAGAAATATGGTTGTATATTTAAAAATTCACAGCCCGAACCCAGGGGCGTCATTTAGGAGGACAGGGAGAGGCATTTGCCCCTCTCCCGAGTTTGAGATTTATATAATTTTATCAATAGCATAGTAGTAAATCAGTGAAAAACGCGAAATTTTACATATATCAAGGGGTCTTGGCCCCCCAAGCCAAATCTGAAATAACGCTACTGCCCGAACCCCTCCCGGGCCCGAAGTGATACATTCTTTGTAGGCCCGAGCACGTGCAGACCTCTAGTGCAGAGGCGTTTCAAGTGGTGGGCGACTGCCCACGGCCTTGCATCTTGAGGGACCTCGCAAAGACCAACGAGCCTAAATCGATTTAGCACTCACTTTTGTCGATGCAACAATAGAAACAAATATGAATTCGGACTTAATTACAGAAAAACAATACGCTTCAAACGAACTTTTCATCTATTCGTATATATTAGATCGCTAGCATACGCGACAGGCGGCGAGTTTATTTTAAAATTGCAATAATGAATGTGTATAAGTCTTTATCGTTGAGATGAATTGTTTTCGATACATTTTATTATAATTAGCAATTTTTAAAAAAGGGGGCAGGAAGGACTCGTAAACCTTATTCGCCTTCTGTGCAGATGGTATGGTAAAAATCAATACTGGATAATGAAAGTGTAAGTGTAAAGGCTAATATGGAACAGAGAACTTCTTCAGAAGGGAATTGGGAGGGGAGGGGATGAGAGTACAATGCTGTGACACTTAAAATGCGTCTTGATTTGTATACTTCAACAAACTTTTCTTATTAGATTACGCAATTTCTAGTTTCTTACTCCGATTATTCAAAGTATTCAAATGTTCTCGGAGGGAGTGACCGCCCCTCCCTTTAATCCGTCCGTGGTGTCATTCAGTTTGGCTTTTCGCTACTAATTCAAAGTGCTTTCCGAAACAAGTTGTCTTCTTGTGACAGCAGGGGGTGGAAGAAACAAACAAACCGTGAAAGGAAGAAAGAAGAGGTTTTGGGCTCTTCCAGTCCAGACCATTCTAACCACTGAGAAGTGAGAATCACAACGTGATTTTTCTGGTAAGAGCGTCCTTTTAAAAGCAGCTAACAAGCAAACAGATGGTCAGCCCTCTCCCCTCTGCAGCATACTTTTTATTCTCTGTTGCCAAACTTACTGAAGAATATATTGCAATTAATCTAACGCATGTAACGTAAATTGGAGACCGTGGTTGGATTTATATGGGTCTTGTGTATTTGTATTAAAAATTTCAAGTTATTACCTGCAATACTTTGTTAGAAATTACCATATTAAATTTTACATGTTATCAAATGGAGAGTTAGAAACCTAAGCGGAGATGGTAGAAGATCCCCTTAACGTACTCACCCAGATTAGGTCTATCTTACTGATTTGAGAACCAGAGCTAGGAATTATATTACAGTGATACGCATGTTTATTGATATTCTGTGATAATAATAATAATAATAATAATAATAATAATAATAATAATAATAATAATAATAATAATAATAATAATGGTAATAATAAAATTGTGTTCAGTATACTTCTCAGCCCCATTTTCGCTGGTCTAGTGGCTAGCTCGCACGATTTGGTGCACGCGGTTTTGGGTTTGATTCTCAAAGAGAGAACATTCAAATTTGTTCCATTGGTGGTTCGAAGGGATTCTACCTTAAACTGTAGGTCCAAGCAGGAGTATTCACGGGAGGAGACCGAGAGTCCATCATGTTCGTATCCCCCAAAATTTCCTAATTTAATATATATTTGTACACTTTCTCAATAAAACTATATTTATTTAACAAGGAAATTATTGATGTAGCATGAAAATTTGGTCTTACACTTCATCTGTACTTTTTCTCTTATAAAAACAATCTACTTCTATCATTTTTTCCCCTGAAAATATAGGTGGAAGTATTTTACAATTACTTACCATCATTTTCAGTGCAGAATAATACCCGTTTAATAGTACATAGATGTAGTGGCATGTAGTATTAGACCCCATCCCAAAACTTGGGCCTCCTCCAACAAAAATTTCTGGGTGCGCGTGTAAGTTCACGTGTCATACTAAAACGGCCTTGGTACTGAAACTGACGCTAAATTTCAGTAAACAACAAAAACTACCATATTCTTCTATTCTTTTCCCTTCGCGCATAAATCGATATTTTCAATACTTCGAGTAATTTACCAAATTTCAAACTACTGACGTCATAATATATGCATCTTTTTTTTCTTCATAGTTTGCGATTATTCATCCCTTTTCAGCACCGAAGCTACGTGAGACATTACTTCATTCGATATCCGAACCACATTAACTTCCACTGGAGCTCGAATCTGAATCTTCACTACAAAAGACGAGAATATATTTTGTTTACATCAGGAACACTCTATATGTTTACTAACAAATGATGGAATATATATATGTTTAGTATAAAGATTGAATCAACCTTAGTTCAGTATATTTAGTTTGTTGGTTGGATTGGAATATAATGTCCCTTTCAGCACCGAAGCTATATGAGACGTGAATCTACAATTTAAAATGGAATTCGAACTACATAAACTCTCACCGGGAATCGAACCCGAGCTTTCCGCACCGCAGGCACGTATGGTAACCACATAGTCACGAGGGAGCTCTGTTTTTACTTTGTAAAAGGTAATTTCAATTGAGAGTGGAAATGGTGCTTAATTTTGGGAGCTGAGAACACTGATAAGATTACTCAACTTGATTCTGCTAGCCAGAAGCATACAAATTGGGGACTTTTGTCAACCTCTTGTTTCTTTGTCGGAACTCTGACCTCCAGCCCATCTTTTATACGGTACTTTCACCATCTGGTGTTTATATGGATCCCAACAACCACCCTTGAAGAGGTCGAGAAGAGAGGGAGAGTCATAAATACCGAAAACAACTTGATTTGTTGACCGTAGCTTGAATGGTGGTCAACAGGTTCATTTTTCTTTTTTCTTTTTATTTTCTTTTTAACTTCCTTTCCCTCGAGAATCATGAATGCGGTACAGAATTAAACTATGTCGTGGTTTAAATATTTTGCGTGTAAAATGTTTCTCTAAATTTCATTTGATATGATTTGACTTTAGCGTCCCCTTCAGCAGCGAGGCTATATGAAACAACAACTTATTTCGTATATTACAGTGTTATACAGAAACTTCCAAACACCATAGTCTGCGAACCAATAAGAAGGAGGGGCATGGTGGTTCAGTGGCAGAACACTCACTTTGGTGCACGGTTCGAGGTAAACAACATCATGTTCGTGGATTTTCTTGAGATTCTCCGGGTTTTTTTAACCGCATTCTCATTTCATTAATTCTTCTAATAATAATTCGTTTCACTAATCATCCGTTTTCTTTAGCCTAAAAGACATAATCGTGGTACGTTAAGAGTCTTCATCCCAGCGAAATTAAAATACCCAGTAATTATGTGATATCTTCAAATAGATAAAAGATAATCGAAATGTGGAACAAGAACGCCCTAGACAATATCATTTTACATGAGAAACCGTTATCCCGACCCACTTATCTGCTTTCGATTTCGAGCCATTTTAAAAAAATCGGCATTTATTTTCGCGTTTCTAAACAGCTGAAAACGGAAAGCCACTAGGTGATTTGTGATAACGGTACCTCACACAAAATAATATTGTCTAGGGCACTTTTGTTCCATATTTCAATTATCTTTTATCTATTTATTTATTTATTTATTTATTTATTTGTACCCTCAACAGAGTATAAAACTCTAGTTACAGAAGGTTAACATTAGTGTTTATATCCAGTTAACCATCTATTTGAAGATATCACATAATTACTGTAAAATTAGCGGTATTTTAATTTCGCCGGGATGAAGACTCTTAAATAAAATATTTCGTATCACTGACAATCAACAACAATAATAGGTAGTAACTTGAACAAACTCAGGAAGGCATAGCTATATTTAAAGAAATCATTCGATATTAGCCCAATGGAACTGAAACGGAATCGAACAGCGAGCAAATCCAGAAGTAGAACATTGAGCAGCCTATATAACCATGATAAAGTAGAGCCGAATTACTCATACGTGACCCACCTTTAGCATTGTCCATGAGATGAGAAGCACGCCTTTTAATTTGACACGATACAAGAAACAAGACAAATCCACATTCTCGTGGCCAGCACTAGTTTACTTAAGTTCTAGATTTGAAACACTGTTTTAGTGTTACACAGGCGCGAGCCCAGAAATTTTTGTTGCGATGGGTCCAAAGTTTGGAGGTTTCCAATACTACAAGACACCACTCTATGTAGTATTAAACAGGTATAATTCTATACCCGAAGAAACAGTATGTAATTATTAAGTACTGTCACCTATATTCTTAGAAAAAAGTAGAACTAGATTGTTTTTTATAAGTAAAAAGTATAGATGAAGAATAAGATCAAATCTTTAGGCTACATCAATCACTTCTCTGCTAAATAAGTAGGCTATAGTTCCATTAATAGTGGATCTAGAAAGGTAACGGAATGGATGACGTCACGCTGTCCCCCCGTGCCTACCTTTGCCCATTGTAATTTTAAGAAAGTGGGGGAACGACGTTCTCCCGCATTACGCTTCACTTTTACCCCTGAATGTATGTTTATATACGAATCTTTTGGGGGCCCGGAACCGGTGGATCCCCCTGTGGGTTTGCCCCTGGTGTTACATGACCATTTTCTGACAATGAAGAACATATCGACATCAAGAACACAGACACCTGCTAAATAGAATTTGTTAAGTACTAACATGGGCGCCCGCAGGATATTTTCCAAGGGGGGGGGTCAAGATACACACACACACACAATTGCTAGAATGAAACCCAACAAAAAAAAAAAAAACTTCATTGCTATGAGCACCACATCAGCAAAAGAAACAAAAAAGAGCAAAATTATATTTTCAACTCAACTGACGGATACTATCATTCGAAATACTTAGCACTGCATGCAGCATCAGGCTGAATATAATTATTACTGATAAAAATATGAAACATCACATGGGGGAGAGAAGTAGATTAAAATCTTGGGGATGGGTTTGACTATATTTTATTACTCTAATCATTTAGTGAATGTTGATTTTAAAAGTATACTATTGTCACCAGAAGAGCCTATAAATGTTAACCTTTTTCGAAAATCCAGGGAGAGGCAATTGCCCCCTCTTACCCCCCTCTGTAGGCGCCCATGAGTACTAAATAATTACTCAGAGAAATGTTAGTGTTTTATTCTATGATTTCCACAATATATTAAAAAAAAAAAAGTTGAGAATGCTCGAAGAGCATTGCCTGAACGAACTTAGAAAGAATGGAGAGACAGAGTGAGAACGATAACTGTAATGGATCCTACATGTAAAAGCAAGTCTTTTTATCTGCACCTTCTCTTCCTCGCAAAATATCATCTCTCTATGCACTGGCGCAAATCCCGGGAAGATGAGGGGAACATGTCCCTCCAATCTTGCAACTGGAGGGACTGTCCTCCACAATAATTCTATTTGAAATGTGTTTTTGAGGAGAAGTGTGATGATTTGTATCCGATTATCACAAAGGAAAGTGAGATGAAATTGATGTCCCTTTCCAATGTTGAAGACAACTCTGCTTCCCTTATCCTCTACAGCATTGTTTTTCAACTTCATAAATGTTTTGAACATCGCTTTAGAAACATTATGGGAACGGTCTTACCTTTTCCCACCAATGTTGAAGACAGATTTATATAGCTGTCTCTATGACTTATGGTTCCCGATATGGCTCCTTAAATCTCCTGAAATCAAACTTTTTTGGCCAATATCTGGGGAACAGTGGCCACCGGTCACTATTTGGTACCAAGATGTTCACCATCTTGTTAGTTATTGATCAACACCAATATGATCTCTCTATGACTTCATGTAGATATGGCTCCTTAAATCGGAACTTTTTTTTTTTTTTTTTTTTGGCCAACATCGCGGGAACGGTAAGTCATAGAGAGATGCTATTGGTGTTAATCAATACCTGAGAGGATGGTAAACATTTTGGTACCGATATTAACTAGTGGCTACTGGGCAAACCAGGGGCCAGTTGGACAATAGCCATCAGTTACTCATAATGGCCACCGGTTACAATATCATCTCTCTATGACTTACGGTTCCCAAGAAATGCCTCCGTAAATCTCCCGAAATCGGAACTGTTTTGGGGTTACTATTTGGTACCAAAATGTTCACCATCCTCTTAGATATTAATCAACACCAATATCATTTCCCTATAGCTTACAATTCCCGAGATATGGCTCCTTAAATCTCCAGAAATCGGTCAATTTTTGGCCAATATCTCGGAAACGGTGTGAGTAACACGAAAACTTTCATTACTTTGTCAGATAGCTTTTGATGCTGTGTCGAATGGAGAGCTCAAAATTAAAAAAAAAAAAAAAAAAATCTCAAATTACGTTCAGACGGACGGTCAGACACTCACACAGACATAGAGAATTCAGTAAGTTTGTTGAAAACCAGTTGAGAATGCTCGAAAAGCATTGTCAGAACGAAAAAGAATTAATTTTCAATATCTAATGACGCAATAATCGGTGGTATTGATATTGAATCAATATTGGTATTGATCAACATCAATATCATCTCTCTATGACTTACGGTTCCCGAAATATGCCTCCGGAAGTCGAATCTGTTTTGGTCAGTATCTCGGGAACGGTAATTGTGACGCGCATAATTCCATCAGTTGCTTAGATAGTTTTGGATGCTCTATCGATTGGAGTGCTCAAAATTGAATCATCAACATCAATATCATCTTTCTATGACTTACGGTTCCCGAGATATGGATCCTGAAATCTCCCGAAATCGGATTTTTTTTGGGGGGTGGGGGGGTCAATATCTTGAAAACGGTAAGAGTGACGTGAAAAATTCAATCACTTTTTTGAGATAGTTTTTGATGTTCCATCGAATGGAGGGCTCAAAATTGAAAAATTCGCAAATAACAGTCACATCACACACACACACACAGACATAGAGAACACAGTAACGAATTTTTTTAAGTTCCTTCAAAATGAGGTCGGATCTGTTTTTGTTTCTCTACCTTCATAATTCTCAACCCGTTGTCATGTTATGTAAAAGAAGTCCTTTCAAAGCCTCCTTCCTTTATAATCAAGGAGGAACAGCTCGCGTTATTAGCTGAGAGAACCACCGCGTAGACCAACGCTATTATACAAGTAATAGCAGGGTGAGTGTACAGTCTCTCCCACGATGTATGACAAGAGAGAATTTTGAATCTGAGATTCCATGTGGAGAAGAAGAGGAGAAGGTCTGCCGGTGACACGTCGCGTAATCTGAGACAAATTAGAAGACGCCAGGTCTCCTGTATTTGTACTGATGACGGAGCACATAACACACCGAAGAGAGAAACACAACACACTTAATTGCACTTCAGTAACACATGTTCAACCAAGAGACACATTTTCTCCTGCCACCTTGTTACTCAGGATGGCATTGTTTCCAACACCACGACGTCAATGGAAACCATTAAACTAGCTGCCAAGAGATTTTTCGCATTCGCCTGGTTTTCCTATTCACTCTCCTATGCTCGTTATTACTACGTACCCTTCGCACGTGCTGCCCCCTACTCTCTTTACAGGATAATGAGAATAATGAAGACTTTTCGCCTCCCTGCAGTGTGTGTCGTGAGAACTATGGACTGATTTCATACCGTGTAAATTGTTAACAAAATGTAGTGGCATATTCTAGGATTATCATCCAAAGCAAACTGATTTTGATTTTTTTTTTTTTCACTTTTCAGCAGAGGGGAACGGATGAAGAACCGACTTGAAACGACTATTCTGACAAATTTAATAGTTTCTAGTGATTAAAGATCTATAGTTTCTACTGTCTAATGTGTCATACTTATGAGACCATTTTAGAATAGAAATCAATGTACATTTCAAAGGCTCTTATACAAATCACGCACCACCACAGGCCCGTATCCAGGGATGTCTAGTGGGGCCGGGCCCCCCTAAATTTTTGTGGGCCCCTAAAATTTTCACGGTAGGACTGCAAATGAATTATAATATGGTGATGAATAGGGATGCGCACGAGACAAGATTTGAGACTGCCTCGTCTCGAAAATGTGCTGTAAAAGTGATGTCTCGACTCGAAAAATATATATTTTTCTATTGGAAGAGCTGTGTCTCGACTCGAATTTTGTCAGGAAAATTCTGTCTCGACTTGACTCGAGCGCATCCCTAGTGATGAACTATAATATGGTTGGATCGCCCCCCTAACTTCAGCCGGGTCCCCCACATTTTTGGGCTGGCTATTGGCCTGCACCACCATTAATTAACACAAACTTGCATACCTTCATCTGTGACGAAATACTGTTTCTCCTATCGAAAACTTGTAGGATATACCATCTGAGTATGGCCATACTTGCACAAGATGCAGCACAGAAAGAAATGTTCAAGTAAATCGCGATCAAGGTTTATTGTTCATTAATATGAAACTACAGTAGCAAATCAGACAGTAACATGATAGGCCTACCTCATCATATTTTCAAACTTGTTTATGGACGACAATAGAGATACTAACAATTTCAAATAATACTACAAATTAACAGTCTTGTAACAGTGCCTGCTAATCCACCGGACATCAGGATCATCAATAAAATAGACAAAAAATTAACTCTCATAAATATAGGAGTGCCACTTATTTACCAGTTATTAATAAATATTTAGTACAAAAAATCAGCAAGTGTGCGCAATGAAGACCTTGTAAAACGAAATAAAAAAGATATGGAAATTCATGATTGCAGTAAGACCAATTTTATCTACACCAATTATCCTTAAAAGTACAGTAACACAGTTGGAACAGATAAAAACACAAGACACAGTCTGACCAGGGGCGGATCCAGGACGGACTTCTGGGGGGGCAGTCGGTAGTAATACTGCTACTTAGAGCTACTTTTAAAAGCTCCAAGCTTTTTATGGATGGGTTTATTTATATATAAAATAAGAAAGTTTCTTCTTCTGAAAAGGGGGGGCGATCGCCCCCCTGGATCCGCCCCTGCTTCTGACCAACATACGACAATCAGTAATTTTGGACATCTGCCATGTGGTCAGAAAAAATCTGTGTAGAATAATTCTTCCAATAACCAATACTTACTAGAGATGGCCGTCAGAATATTAAGCTGAAACCAGTTTAAACCGAGATAGAACAGAAGGGTAATATTATCACAGTAATGAAACTTGTTTATTTAAGTGTTAGCCTACTGATATTTTCGTCTTGCCAACTCTACTGATAGCTGTATTGAATTTTCATCTTGCCTACTGATGGATTTTTAAAAATAACCAGTGAGTTTCGCTTCACAGTGTGAAACTTCAGTAAACTTCCAAACTATCCGAAGTCAATTCTTAAACTTAAGTAGTACATCTGTAACTACTGGTTGTGATAGAGATCAAATATAGAATCTGTTCCTCGGACGGTGAATCCACATCAAAAAGCCATTACTCGCTTCGCTTTACTGTTTTTTGTTCTATGGCGATAAATGTTGAAACATGAAATCGTTAATTTGAACTACTTCCGGTTGGAATATAGGGTTGAAGGAAGAGATAGAGATTCTTGGAACGCTGGATCGATTGCGGAAAACTGCTTCTCGATATCTCTTATAGTTTTTTTCTCTATGGAAAGCAATATTGAAACAGGAAGTAGGCCTAGTAATAAATTCCAACCACTTCCAGTTTTGGTAGAATGTTGTGAATTGCGATGATTATTTTATATGTAATTTATTTCATTTCTTGATTTCGATCAGGACAACTGGAGTTTGGACAAAGGAAGTTATGCCGTACAAAGTAAGTGCTTTTGTACTTCCGAATGTACACTCATGTCCAAAATTATTGTCGCATGTCTATAAATATGTTGTTGTAGGAATATAATTTGATAACGAATTCGCCCGTTATTTCTTATAATGTTAGTATGTGCATAATCGGTGAAGACATGTATGTGGCAAATTTCACGTCAAAAGAGCAGTAAATAAGAACAATAAAACGAAAATAAAATGTTCTTGTCCATTTAGCAACATTTTGTTTTACTCATTCTAATTTTCGTATTTATAATACTTTTCCTATAAAATTTACCACAAATATACATTTCCCGATTATACACATAGTATCAGTATTAAAAGTATCCTGCAAAATCACTATCAAATTATATTCTTACAAGACGACAGTTATAGATACGCGACAATCATTTTGGACATGAGTGTACATATTTCTTATCATTCACGTGTAAAGGACACTCTCAAAAGTTTTGAGAAAACAGTGCCTTCTACGCATAAAAATACGGTACTGGAAGATGGTGTAATGAAGGAATAGATTGGTACAACCAGTAATATATACAACATTTCACAAAGAATGTAGTAATACACAATATTCCAGTTGACACTACTCGTTTCTTTTAAATCAGATTTTATTATTATTATTATTATTATTATTATTATTATTATTATTATTATTATTATTATTATTATTATTATTATTATTATTATTATTATTACTTTGATAATACTAAATCAGAAATGTATTGTTCATGTCCTCTTGGAATCCTAGTTCAGTTTCAAATATCACTGTTAAAAGTTTGATTCGGGATAGTGTTCAAAATACTTATTTTCAAGTATTTGGATACCTAGGGCTTAATACACTGAATCAAAGTGATGGCGCTCAGATCTAACATTCTATTAGTACTACTCTTGCCTGCTAAAGTACTTGCATTTGAATCGCTCAGACATTTATACTCATATTTGGCCAGTAATAACAGTCTCACATCAGTGTGGCTTCTCTTCCCTTGAGACCTACTACAACTAATCTCGTGGAATTAACACGTAGCATTGCGGAATAGATTGACCACAGCAATCAAGATGATGTAGTTTACATGGATTTCTGCAGGTTGTATGACACATTTAATAACGACATTTAACTTAATCTATAAGTATTATTGCAAGAATGTTGACTAGTTTTAATATCTTAATCCGGCTTCACAACAATATTCTACGATATGTTACGTTTACCACTATTTAGAATTTAGTGTTTAATGAAAAAAAAAATAACTATGCGAAGATCAGAAATATACTGATCGATAAATATCATCGAGCTAAACAAAATAATATGGGTAACTAAATTCTGATGCGTAGTTTTTGAAAAAAATTAACTTAAAAATGGTTGCTATACGATAACCTATTAAGATGAAAGTGATCCTGAAGTATACACTAATAAAAATTCTTCACTATGACACTAGCAAGGCAACAGTAATTAGATACAGTTTAAAATTATGTTATACACTTAAAAACTTTCATTTCTGTTCAGCTGTAATATTGTCCAAAGATAAAACATACAACGATCGATGAATCACATTAAGCTAAACAAGCCAAGATGAACTGAACTCGGAAGCTCACGGCGTGGAACAACCGAGCAGAGCCTGTTTCTGACCAAGCTCTGCCACCAAATGTAGGTAATATCTTACACGTGCTTTATATTTGTAAACCAACATGTGCTTTTTACTTATAGACAAAACCACATGTTTTTTTACTACAATTATTATGAAGCAGACGACAGCATCTTCATAATCATTTGGGCATATGGCAAAAGAGAACAACCAACGGCAGTGCTGTTCAAAAAAAAAAAAAAAAAAAAAGGACTGGCCAATTTCCCTTTCTTAGCTTGCCCAGAGCTCTGAGAGATTTAACTTAACAAAAGCCTCCTAGCTTACCTGGAAATTTGTACTTTTTTGTCCACTCAGTTTGCTTTGAGGGAACTCAACCACTTTTTTTTAGCTTTCGTGGAGCTATGAGAGAATCCTAACTGCAACCACCTAGCTTGCGTGAAGTTTTGTAGTTTTTTCTACCTATCTTGCCTAGAGTTTTGCGAGACTCTACGCTCTTTTTCTTGCCTAGAGTACTGGAAATCTTAAAACACCTCCACTCAACTTGCCTAGGGCTTTATGACAATTCTTCCCTTCGACTGCCTTGGCCTAGGGACTCCTATTTACCCAAACTACTTCGTGAACTTTGTATCGGTCTTAGGACCACACTTATACTAACTTTGTGTTATATTGTATATAACAAAATTTTTGTAGTAACAAGTAGTAAAAATCCCATGTACTAAACTGCACTACCTGCTACCTGATTGCCCAAAATTAGTGATCAACAGCAGCGAAGGATGATTATTTGTCTACAGATTACAGACATTCACAAAATGCAAGAAGTGTATGAATCATTTTTGCTATGGTTAGCGTACAATACAGTGGACCAAGAAAACATGCCCCTTTTTCTTTAATATTACTTATGTTAGTTGTTGCGCCAAGCCTTCAGCCCACTGCAGATACACTAAAAGTTAAATAATTTTAGTTTAATGTCCCATGATTATGCCTGTTACACTAAGGGAGACAAGGCAAGTGTACAATGATGGAAAACCTGGTGGAATGAGAATGTAGGAGAAAACGGGAATATCCCGAGAAGAACCCACGGATATGATGTGCACTACAAACTTGTCCGGGGATCGAATCAAGGACCCCACACACCCGAGCGCACTCTACCACTAAGCTACCTTGCCCCAGGTTAAATTCGCACTTAATTAGAAGATCTAGTTGTTTACGTCTAATATTTTTTGGTTTGAGTTTGCCCACCAATCACCATATATTTTGTGCCATTATTCAAGGAATTGGTTATACACGACAATCCCACACGCAGCGACATCTATTAGCGTCAGGCAGGCAAGTGATAGCGCAAATAGCAACATATGACATATGTTAGCGTGAATCGTTTGCCGTTTATTATGAATTCTCATTGTACTCCTTGTCTTTATACAACAACATTACAAATCTCATAAGCAAGGTCCTATAACATTCCAGGATAGTGTGACACACAAAGAGTAACATGCTTCCCTTTCACAATTAGCATTATTTTAAAATTTCAATATATCTATGTAAACGCCAAAATTTAGATGATGGTAAGATATACATTTACTCACATACACACACGCCTACAGAAACACAAGCCCATAGTCGCATGCCTGCACATAAACATTGCATGCATGCCCATATAAAAAACATTCTGGGAGCCCAGTTTCTTTTGAATGAAAGTGGATAGCAAAGGCAATGTTGGAAAATGGTTCGTGTTCGTGATAGAGGTTAGGGTGGTAATGAGCCGTGTTCTGCATACGGTTTAGGGCGAAAGGGAGGGTGGTGGGTCAGTGTGAGTGTAGAGTTAACTCTCTCAGATAACGGGGAGGGAGAGAAAGGCTAGGTAAAGGGGTAAGGAGTATGGGTATAGAGAATAGAAGGTATACACTGGGAAATAGTAAAGAGAGAGAGAGTGTGTATGGCGGCGGGTACAAAATCTCCATGGTCGAAGGCTTTAGAGGTATAGAGAGGGTTAGACAAGATAGGGAGCAATGAGTGCTTGTACGCACAAATTAATCGAGCCTAGTGCATACACACACATCCACACACATATATACTAGCACAGCATACACTCTCAACCAAGTCAAGATTTCCACCATGGTCAATATTTACTGTACGAGAAAGCCAACAGTACATACTCCGTCTCACGTCCCTTATATCTACCTTGTGTGCTCCTCTGGAAATGCACTGAAAAATCTGTTCCGACTACCCTCACATTCCGCTATATATATATATATATATATATATATATATATATATATATATATATATATATATATATATATATATATATATACTTTAGTAACTTGCAAACACGTTCTTACGGTCACTGCATGTATGTGAGGATCGATATGTGCTTACTGCGGCGAAGGGCGACCGGACTGGTCACTATACGTATAAAGGACCACGTAATGAAAAGGAATGTAAACACAGAACAGCCTGTTCATAAAAAAAATGACGTTGAGCTTTCGTGTGTGTGTATGTGAGGGTTACTACCACTAACACTAACATTAATAGTAGTAGCAACAACATCAGCATTCAGAAAAGGTATATGTACTGTGCCATACCTGGCTGCAGTACACAAGGGGTAAAGTGTGGGTGTGAAAGGATTTTTCGGACAAAAAAAAAAAAAAAGTTCTGTATAGAAGGTGAAAAAGAGAAGAGAGAGTGTGTAGCTGTCACTTTGATGTTGGCACCATGAAATTTCACCTACGTGTGTCGTTTTCCCTCATTTTCCAGTTTCTCTTGTGTTTCGTTCCGTTAGTCTCTTATAATCTAGTTGGTTGGTAGTTAGATTTTCTCTCCTCTTCCAACTCATACCATACTAAACACGTACACACATATATATACATACCCACACACAGCGAGACATATACGTCTACCCTGGAGTCTGCCTTCACTACCGGAAGTTTCCAGCAATTCCAGAGAGGACTGGAGGTGTTGGTTCACCACAAACTGGAAATTCGCATGTCTAGATTCTCTTGGTGGTTAATTTTTTTCCAAATAAAAAACGATGACTTCTTTTCTGTTGTTTTGTTTTTTAAATAGACACCCAAGTAACCTCATTTTATCCCAAAGGACTCTTAGGGACAGCTTTTCCACACAAAGGGTTTGTATTACTCAAATGCCTGTGTCAGATTATTGAGATGTGTAGAGGCATCATTTTGTTGTCAGAATTCTTGCAGTGAAAGGGACGTACCGTATTACAGAGATTTGAGATTAAACTACGTACGTACGTATGAGTTTACACTACCTTTAATGTATGTTTTATTTTGTTATCCTTTATTAGATAGATCGGAAGCTAATAACCTGATTAGAGGGTTATATCCTCCTTTAGGGAAGAAATAATGTAGCTGAAAAACTATCAGAAGATTTTAAATGGATCATAGATTGAACCAGGGGTTAAGTACCATTTTTCTTTCTTTCCACAAAGAGTGTTGCTGTCTCTTATTGAAGATTTCTAGGTTCTATTACGATAATTCGTTTCGACAATATAATTTTTCACTTCTTTTTACTGAATATAAACTAATCATTGGCATTACAGCCCTTATAGGCCTGAGCCACTGCAACACCATCTGTTAGCGATTGGCTGAATTAAGTCCAACCTATCGACTAATACGTGGTCAGCGCACTGCGTCGCTCTAACAAGCGTATCAGGAGCTTTCTAGACCTAGCGGCTGTCACGACTAGTATTTTATTCACGACGCCGAAAATTGGGAAGCACCAGCCGGGAATTAAACCTGGGACTACATTATTGCCGTGAGTCCAACGCTCTAAAAACAGTGTCCCCTTTTTGTACTGAATACTGATGTAAAATTTATGTTCTATAAGGAAGGATTTTTATTTTTGCTGGAGATGGGGGAAAGTATTTTTTTTTAAATTGGACTAAGTAGAGATTTTTTTTTTTTTTTTTTTTTTTTTTTTTTTTTTTTTTACAAAGTGGAATCGTAATATTTCAATCCTTAAAAGTAGCAATGCCATGTGTACTCAAGGAAGGAGTTTGGTTCTGTATGCTTTAGTATTTTTTTCAATTAACATTGAAAGCGGAAATAAGAGTAGATTTGTACCATTTCTAGTTTTTATAAAAGGGATTAGGGCGGAGATGGAATATATTCTTGAGGCTTTTAATTGATTATGGAGAACCTTGTCTCCTTACCTATTTTCATGTTTCGGGTAGATCGATCAATATTAAAACCGGAAGTGGTTGACTTCTGTCATTTCCGGTTTTAATAGGGAATTAAGAGAGAACATGGTACCTATTCTTAGAACACTAAATCGATATCGAATAAAACGCTACTCACTATTTCTTATCGTTTGTGCCCTATGTAGGGCAATATTGAAACCGGAAATTGTAGTGGATTTCTATCATTTCCGGTATTAGTAGAGAATTAAGTATAGAGGTAGAATGCATTCGTGAGAGGTTTAATCGTCTGCAGGGAAACACTTCTCAATACCTATTCCCATTTTTTCTCTATAGTGACCAAGGTAAAAACTGGAAGTGGCTGATTTCCACAATTTCGGTTTTAATATCACCTCCCCAACAAAGTCAATTGACAATCTACAACCTAGCTAAAATTACTGGTGCTCGATCAAGTTGCACTGATAAAAATCCGTTATCCGGGCAGCGGTATATTGTACAAATATACGGAATTCGTAAGTTTACTACTGTACTTACATTTGTACGGAGGAAACGTCATCCATATGCTACCAACGTACTCTTTTCTCCCCGCTTAGATGTTACATTATGACTTGCATCTAACACTCTTCTGTATGTTGCATGCACATACGTATGTTACTTACGTCAGCTGTATGTTACGTACGTCTATCTGTATGTGAGATCCTGACCGACTATAGGCTTACATTTCTTTGTTTCATATGGAAAGTATGGAAAACTTATGCGGAAAGTATTATAAAACATACTTTTCAGTTATATGTTTTGATGCAGGAAATTACATATAGGGGGTCTAGTCGTACGTAAAGTCCAAAAACTACAGGATTTATGCATGTAACATACGTTTTTACATACGTTACATACGTTTTTCTCTCTGTGTGTTTTGAGATTTTTTTTTTTTTTTTGCCTTCAGGACGAAATGACCAATAGAACAAAAAGTGATTTGGTAAAACCAACTTGTGAAAAAGGAAAGATAAGAAAACTAGACGCTTTAAAGAAAACTAAATGAATAAATAAATACTGTACAATGAATTCGTTCCCTTGTAATAATATATTATAGGAATTTCAATTGAAGGGTAAGGGGACATTCCTTGTTTTCTCCCCTTACCCTTCAATATATATATATATATATATATATATATAATATTTTTTTAAAAAATATAGTAGTAGCACCTGTTGGAAAAAGAAATATAATTTTTATTGCAATGATCAACTTAGATATAGTAATTTATTTCTGTGCGGAAAGTAAAAAATATTTTGAATTAAATTTTTAAAAAATCCTCAATATGAAAAGGTATGTTATACTTCTGCGGCTAAAATTTAGGACTTTAAAAATTAAAAGTAGAACTCCATCTTGAAGGTAAAGTTTTTTTTTCTAGAAACGTAAGTCTTCATATTGAAGTTAGTGTTTTTATATTGAAAGAAGAAAGTTCCAAATATTCTTTCAATCTTGTAGTTGATAACTTGTACACAGGAAGTTTAATCTTTAAAATGGAATGCTTTTCTCTTTAAACAAGAATAAAAATCTTATCTTAAAAGCCGTGTTTTTGTGCTGAAAATAAAATTTAAATCTAGAAGACGGTACTTTGTACGTTGAAAATGAAACCATATTCTTGACCGTGATATCTTTTACATTTAGAACACAATTCTAAAAGATGCATTTATTGATATGCCATGAATATAAGGTCTTATACTTTAAGATAGTGCTTCTGTGTAAAAATTGAAATCTTAATCTTGAATATGAAACTCCTTTTCACAATTAAACTGCAAGTATAAATCTTGAGGATAAAACATGCTTTTTTGTCCTGAAAACAAAATTTTACTTTCAAATATACCTAGGCATATTTTTTAAAACACAGAATATAAAATCGTAATCTTAGAAAGCTAATTTTTATTCAGAAAATCTCTTTTTTCTGCGTTGCAGAAAATGGAAGAACAAGCAGATTCAAGAAGTTGAGACTAGCGCCTACAAAAGGTGGCTATAGTGGTTGTAGCGTTGGTTTCGTTTTGCATTGTGTGCGGTTGATTGGGCTGCCCAGGGATCTCACGCCGTCTTGCGGTCGCCCAACAGACACGCAGCTCTACTTCGTGAGAGCGTCGCGTGCCGTTGCCTAGTTTTTACACGGACGAACCATGAAGCAGTTCGTGTTCTTAGCTCTCATAGAAACACCCCCTCTGTTTCCTTGTCTTGACAGAAAACCCTACTTCTATTTCCACTTCCAACTGCAAGGTGGATATTTTTATGTTTGGTTAAACAAATGCGAAAAAGCATACCGGTACGTTGTGTATACGTTAGACACGCTTGGTTTTGGGAATAGTTCTTTTACCTGCTATGAACCAAACCAAACTAGATTTTTCTTCCCTTCTCAGACATGTTACGGATTTTTTTACTGTTTATTTTCCGCCTATCATAATATATAACCGTATAGAGGTTTGTGAAATACAATACTGCATGCATAAAGAGAAGCGAAGATTTAAAGTGTGTTTCAGCTACTTGATAAGTGAGTATATATTGTATATATACTCACTTTCCAAGTAGCTGAAAATATAAATACTGTCAGATTATCCATGCTTCATGGGGGGATACGTTTCATTTCTGACATAAAGGGCAATGGGAGTTGAATTTAGATTCGAAGCTAATGTCGGTCATTTTCGATCATATATATATATATATATATATATATGATGCCGTGTGCCACAGCAGGGAGGAGGGGCAGGGGGAGCTGTATATAATAATAATCGAAAATGATCAATAATAATTTCTAATTCATAGTTTTCAGGATCATTCAGGTGAACATTGACATTTTCGATCCGGTTTAAATCCAAAATCAGCCCGCCACGTGAGAGAGGGGAGAAAGAGATATATAAAAATGATCGAAAATGGCCACTATCAGTGTCGAATTTAGTTTTCTGGGTCGCTTAGATGAACAGTGATACTCTACTTTCGATCCCGTTTAAATTCAAATTCAACCCCGCAACTTGGAAAAGGGGGAGGAAGAGATATTTAAAAGTGTTCGAAAATGACCGATATTAGTGCTGAATTCACTTTTTTTGGGGTCGCTGAGATGAACGGTGACACTTTCGATGCCATGGCCCCCAACATGGGGGAAAAGGAAATCTATCTATCTATCTATCTATCTATCTATCTATCTATCTATCTATCTATCTATCTATCTATCTATCTATCTATCTATCTATCTATCTATCTCTGTTAAATTTTCATTTCAACCCAGTGAAGTGGGTAATATGTGCTAGTATATCTTAAATAGTACGCTACAGTGTGAATTTCTCTTGGACCTATGAGTGAATAAAAGTGTGCAACAGGAGACGCCATTGGCGTTTTCACAAAATATGGCTATTTTTCGATTTATGATTTAAAAGAAAGCAAAAAAAAAAAAAAAAAAAAAAAGTGTGAACTGGAATAGGAAATTTCTCAATACCAATTCAACTAACTATGTTATGTTCTCCTCTTAATGCTCTGAGCCCGAAAGTACTTTTCTAGTTTTTAACAAGTTATGAAAACTTTCAGATTCATTCTTCCTTTCTATTTTATAAATCGTGGCAATCGTGCGAAATTTTGCATTAAACATATCGAGCATTAACTCCTGTGTACTAGATAACCCCACTTTACTCAGAAGTAGTAGTGGTTTCATGCTACAAAGGCTTATATCGACCTTTAAAGAGACATGAAGGGACTTACATTTTGAGACACTGTTTACAACATGGCAAATAACATATCAATATATCAAATAAGAGAAACAGTCGAATAATTCGGTTTGTATCTACCATTGGATGACAATTGTACACTTTCTTGATAAAGCTGTACTTGTTTAACAGAGAAATGATTGATATAGACTAAATATTTGAACTTATTGATCATCCGTACGATTTCTTTACTCATAAAAACAATCTAATTTTATCAGTCTTACGTATTTTTTTTTATTCAGCTGTAGAATAACACCCATTTGAATTACATAAAGGTAGTACTTTGTATTATTGGAACCCAACAAACTTTGGACTCCTCCCAACAAAAATTTCTGGATGCCCGCCTGATCTGGGTGCAGCACTAACGCTACGTTACGGCAGACATCATGAACTACAATGATTGGTCATACTTTATAATTTATTCAATTTACTTTAATTTTTATTTAATTACAGTGGCGGATCTAGAAGGTAAAAACTCGAGATGGGAGGGGGGGGGGGAGGAAGCCAGAACCCAGAGTATGATAATTGTATCATGAATTTACAAGTTTTTATGGGTCCTGTAGAAGTTTTCTACTTAACTCTCTCCTGATGGATATTACGGCTAGGTTGGACATCGACATTGTAGACCTCAAATATTTGCAACTGAAACTATATCTAATGTTTCAAAAATTTTTCCAGTAAAGAATAAAGGGCAACGCTCACTATAAACTTTCAAAAATATATAAATAATAGCTTCAATTATTTTTTTTGTCACTCAAAAAACTGGGGTCCTAGGCCCCTGGAATCAAGCTAGATCCGCCACTGTTTAATTATAATATTGTCCACATATGAGACATATATCAATCATAGATCAGATTGAGCTAAAGAAAATAAGATACTTGATTGCAGGGGCGCACCCACGGGCAGTCCACCGGACCCCTTCCCAAAACTTCCTAACTCAACGTACACTTTCTCAATAAAACTATATTGTTTAACAGAGGAATGATTTATGTGGCATAAAATTTTGATCTCGTACTCCATCTGTACTCTTTCTCTTATATAGGGGGCCGCGGTGGCTAAGTGGTAGAGCGCTCACCTCTGGTGCTTGGGGTCTCGGGTTCAAACCCCGCTCCCGCGAAGTGAACCTTGTGGTGGACAAACACCGTGTCCACCGTGGGTTTTCTCGGGGTTCTCCCGCTTCCTCCCACATTCTTCATTCCACCATTTCATTCATCGCTCATTATCACCGTCTCCTATAGCCTAACCGGCATAACCGTGAGACGTAAAACTCAAAAATTTCATTTCATTGTTTTTCTCTTATAAAAACAATCTAGTTTTATAGTTTTTTTTTAAATATAGGTGAAAGTGTTTTACAGTTACTTATCGTCTTTTCGAGTGCAGCATAATGTCCGTTCAATACTACATAGACGTAGGGATAGTGGCTTTTTGTACTGGACCCCGCAGAGAGCTTGAATCCCCCCCCCACACACACACAATTCTTAGTTGCGCACCTGCTTGAGCGTAAACTCTCATGAATAGTTTTCGAGAGAAATGAGAAAAATTAATTTTTATGTTGGCAGTAATAATTGATAATTTGCATTGTGCTGGAACTTATTACGAGGTTATTTCTTCTGTACTATAGTACCATGGGCGCCCGAAGGGGAGGGCAGGGTGGGGCCCGGCCCCCTCCGGCTTACGAAACTGTGTATGTAATATAGCAAACCACGTATATTAGATACCAGAAATATCAGACGTAATATTACAACCATGGAGATGGACCCCCTCTAGAAAATTTTCTTCGGGCGCCCCTGTTCAGTACATATGTTTAAAAGAAAAAGCTGTTAAATAGCAGTTTTGTGTTATTTTATCCTGAGGATGACACAGAGTTCTAATTGTAATATAAATATTCCTAACAGTGATGTACATACCACTTGTAAAACAAATCCAAAGTTGAATGCAATACAGGAAAGATGGAAAGAAGCTCCGATGATATATACATTTTTTTTTTTTTTTTTACTTCCGTATCCGTAATAGACTTCCCTGTCTAAAGTAAAATACACCAACGCAACCAGATCAATACGTACGAATTAGTTCTGTGTTCTCGGTTACAATTTGACCAACTTGGGTAATTAGAAAAGCGAGCAGAGAACGATTGTAAAAAAAAAAGGGGGTGAAGGTAGCAATAGCGGAAAAGGAGTGGGACGTATTGTGGTGGTCCCCTAGCCTCTGCAGCCCCGCGGGAAGATGCTGCTGAGCAGACTTTGGTGTGCGGTGGTAACTGCTTCCGTCCACAGGTACCGTATGGTTGGAAAGTTCAAGGGAAAATACAATGCTTAAAATCCAGGAGTACAGTGTTTGAGGAAGCTCCTTGGTCTTATGGTCTACAGGTTGCTGATGAAAGACAAAAACAATAGTGGTCAAATTGGAGATTACCTATTATGTGATACTTCGGTGCATTTGGAAAGTTCGTTCTTTCAAATTCACAGTAAATTCGCGATATTCACTTAATAGTAACTAATTTAATGAAAATATTTAAGCTTTACTCAATTCTTTAAAATAAACATTTAATGAATTCAACTTTCCTGTGCTGCAAATTGCTTATTTAAGTTTTAACAAATAAATACAAGCGTGAGCCTTGCACGATGATTTTTTTTTTTAAAAAAAAAAAGAAATTTCTAGTTTAAAGTACCAGAAGTATATCCTTAAGCTAAAAAAGACGCATGATGCATGAAAAAGTTGATGGAATGAAAATGTAGAAGGAAACGGATAAACTCAACGAAATCCGCGCAGTGTTTCTTTCAGAAACAATCTTCCGAGGGGGGGCTGGTACTGCTGGTACTATTCTATTTATTAAATATTAAAGACGTATTACTTTTGGTCTTCTCCGGGGGGGCACTCTTAGACCTCCGGGGGGCAATGCCCCCCATAAAACATGCCTGGAAGAAACACTGAATCCACGGACCACAAATTCACATAATCTGGGATCAAACCCGGCATCCGTCACACACTGCGGCCCCTCCAAGATTTATATAATTTGCAATGTTATATTATGAAAAATCATTATATCCCTGAAATGAGTTTCTACGGAAGTGGTCATTAGGACTAGGATATCAAAATTAGGACTTAGTTAAACCACTTCATATCATTCGAGGTCTAGATCCACCCAATTTCGTCTAATCGTGTATGTACACTTTCATCAAGAGTGAGGCGTGTTCAGGGCCCGAAGTTCATATTTCAGGATTTTTGTATATACATATTAATATGGTAAACGTTATTTTTTTTTCATAATGTCGTATCTAGAGTGGTTAAAACCTGAAACGTCTCCTTGGAGTATGCGACTATCTTTGTATCACCTAAGAACCTTTTATTTTAAACACATAATTTCCTAAAAATTATATGGAGTCTTTTACAAAATTAGTGTTACAACCAAACATTTACACAATCAAGAATTTCACTTTAGATTATGTGATTGAATGCTAGTACTTTCATTGGATTCATGATTCAAAACATATATATATACCTAGGTATTATTACGAAACGGCACTGTGGACCGTTTGCGGATGCATGGTTTAATCATGACAATCCGAAGCGCTATGTATTATACTGAATGGTTCGTGAATTGTTTATAATAATGAAGTTAGAAAGTGTTTAATTGTTTCTCAGCGCACCCTTTTTCTAAATAATAATAATAAAAAAAAGATTTTAATGTTTGCAGGAATCCCTTTTTCTAAATAAATAAATAAATAATAAAAAAAAGGATTCCTGCAAACATTAAAATCTTCCGCAAAATCTTCTAGATCCATACCTAGGTGTTAGTCGTGCAAGGGCTAGGAATTAAAGAATCGATTAAATGATTAGAATTTATCTCTTTTAGGTACATACTAGCAACTCGACAGTTCTGCTTCAGAATGTGAAAGAATTAATAACTCACCACGTATAAACTATGTTATTATTGGTTGAAACATGGGTTTTGATACAGAGCAAAATTAGAGTTACATGTTGTAGAAAATGTGCCAATAAACTATTCATAGCAAATTTCATCTGTATTCAATACCAGGGGCGGATCCAGGGGGGCGATCGCCCCCCCCCAGAAGAGGGAACTTTTTTATTTTATATATATAAATAAAACCCATCCCAAAGTTTGGAGCCCTTAAAAGTAGCAGTATGACAACCCACCGCCCACCCAGAAGTTGGTCCTGGATCCGCCCCTGTTCAATACCATGTAACTAAAGGAAACTGAAAAGAATTTAACTTCTTTCTTATCTGTCACATTTACAGTTCGTCTCACATCCATGTACTGAAATACTTGTAAAATACTAAACTCCGTGTCACAGAAGCCCGTGAATACTCTGACCGACCATATAACCCACATTTCAGTCATTGATGCCATATAATTTTTGGTTGTATGTTTTTTTTTTTTTTTTTTTTTTTTTTTTTTTTTTTTGTTGTAAGCGCATTTCTTCGTTACGGCAATTATTAATATTCTCCATGATATTTCTAGCTATGCCAGTGACCAGTATTGCACTAGTTATTGAATTTGAGAAATTCGTAATTACGAGTATTATGTGTTGAAGCTCTTTAGATTTTCCCTTTCAAATCTATACTATTGTATATAAGTGACTCACTGAACAACATAAAGGTCATATTACTATAGCACTATAGCTAGAAACGTAAAATTTGGGCAGGAATTTCTCTCGCCATGTAAACGAATCATAAGGGATGTTTCAAAAATACATATTCTAAGAGATATTAAAGAGAGTTCAAATCTTCTTCCGAAGAATGAAGTATCTTACATTAGGAAGATAAAAACTTGGCATATGAGCTTCCCGTTAAAAATAACTGAAGCTGTATTTCATTGTTTTTAGGAAATTCCACTCTTAAATAGGGAAAAGGGAGCAAATTCTATCTTACGAATTTCGACTCTTTATTGTGAAACTACCAAATGTGAGAATTTACTCATAATAGAGAAGTAGAATTCGATATTTAAACTTTCAATTGAAAATAAGAGAATATGTGTTTTGACAATTTCACTTCTAATTGGGGAAAGGGAACAATGTCTATAATATTCAAATTTTTGATTCTTTCTGCAGAAAAACTTTTATGTAACTCCATCCATCTCGACTCTGGAACTACTACGTAAATCAATACTTTTCTGACCAGAGGATATCCTTATCTATTAAAACTAAATTATGGTGTAACAGAGTTTCAATAACTTAACGTTACCTTCATCAGACGTTAATTGAAAGAGATATCTTCATAATATTAAATTACTATTGTTAGGTAATTCTAATTGTTACATTTTATAATTTTAAATTCTAATATCAAACAATCAGGTATAAATTTTCTGTTTCATTTTAAATTTATAATAGAAAAATAATCATTATTATTTTCACTTTTCTTTTTTTATTGTTATTTTAATAAATTATTCCATTTATCATTTATTTATAAAGTTTCCTCTCTATTCAATGTTTTATTCCATAAATTTATTGCTTCTCTTAATATTTTCTTATGTCCGTAATTTTTATCCTTCAATTCGTTTTAGCAATCCATCTCATAATTCATGTATTAGAAGTCCATTTGTCTAGTTTATTAACCTTTCACTTCTTTCTTTCTTAATTCTCCATGCTTCTTTCCATTTTCTTATTATTCTTCTATTCTCTTTTCCTAGACCTTGGACCCTTTCTCAATCCATATTCACTAGAATAATAGAATACTAGAATGGGACAGTTTCTAGTATTAAAATTTTTGATTTGTTATTCAGAAAATCAGCGTTTTCGACAATTACGCTTCTAAAAGGGAAAAGAGAGACATTTTTTTTTTTTTTTTTTTTACAATAATCAAATTTTCGGTTTTATATTAATTTAATCTTTATTCTTCCCGAGTGAAGAATGGATATTTCTATTTGTTCTATAAGCATTCGTTTGCTTTGATAAACATGCTTAAATAAACAGCTAACAATTGAACTCCGTTTTTGGGAACCAGGTCGTTTGGTGGGGTCGGACCCTTGTCCCCCCGTGTGTACATCCCTGATCCTACTGCTAATGTAGAACCCGAACAATTACCCATAACTTAAACCGAGACAATCCAGAACCCCGCAGACAGAAATTACTTGTGTTAGACATCTGACAGACCGTTATAGTTCGATATTTTTATTTCGTTGCATGATGTAATTAATGGTTACTTTATGTTACTTTTACTATTGTTTTTTAGTAGATGCCCTTATAGCATATCTGTACCACGCCTCATATGTTGTTGAGGTATTTGTGTAGTGATAGGATGTGGCTACATTACAAGATTGTCACGATTATACTACAATCTCGGCACCTTTGATGTGTAAATGAAAATGATTCTGACTGGCGCTAAAGACTAAATCGCCGTATTCTTTTCTTTTTTCTGTGATATATTAATTTACTGTGATTTGTTGATCTCAGATTCATAATGGACTTTGAGTAAACATGGTGGGTAGTGCAGGAAATGATGTATGTCGTTCTAGTGCTTACATTGATTAATACAACATTTTCATCGTTGAAACTGTTTCAATAAAAATTAAAAAAAAAAGAACTCAATATATATTATGTGAAGCTTGAACTTCACCATATCAAGCTAAATCTCATTATTAAATGGTATAGGGTTGAAATCATAGTTGGTGATGTGTTGATAATCCGATGTACGTGTCTCTACAACTTTCGCCGATGCTTGCGCTAATACAATAATCTCCAGGGCTCATTTCCTTATACTATAGAGAGATTGTATGATGAAGACTTCTGTACATAGGTTAAATGTTTGTAGTGTACAGTACTGAATATTAAGCTAATTTAGTTTGTAAGGTTTCTTGTGCTATTTGAAGACTACATAGATACGCAGATATCTAATCAAAATGGCGGAAAGTAAAGTTGCTTTTCCTTAATCTTCTATCTTTAGGCATATCTGACTCAAATAGTAATATAGAGAATGATAATTGCGAAATAGCTATGGGAAATTATGATGATTCTAGCCATTAGGTGGACATTACTGTTAATGCTAGTACTGTAATAGTAATAGTACTAAACGTAACACTAATAAATTTCTCAATTCCGATTGTTGAATCATGTGAGAAGAACTATGGCTCCATTCTTTGTTTTTCTAAGGGCTAATGATAAAGAAACAGATAAACAACAGTTCATCGGCATTAGTCGTAAGCTATACCTGCTAGGAATCTCAGACATAACAAACATCGAAATCATAGATCGAAATTTACTAAAACTTTCATTTGATTCTGGAAATAATGCCAACACATTTTTGAATACGAAATCCTTGAAAACAATAACTGGTCTGCATCCGCCACATCCTCTGTGGGTGATATTCACATAGTCGATTCAGATATGAGTATTGCTGATCTGTCACATTAATCGTAAAACAGAACTCACTGCAGCACGTATTTTTCAACGAACTTAAAAGGTTCATTACTGAATTCTCTCTCTCTCTCTCTCTGTGTGTGTGTGTGTGTGTGTGTGTGTGTGTGTGTGTGTGTGTGTGTGTCCGTCTGTCTGTTATTTGCGATTTTTTCAATTTTGAGCCCTCCATTTGATAGAGCATCAAAAACTATCTGAGAAAGTGATGGAATTTTTCGCGTCACTCTTACGGTTCCCGAGA
The DNA here is from genome assembly GCF_964235325.1 of Thermobia domestica. Lineage (NCBI taxonomy): Eukaryota > Metazoa > Arthropoda > Insecta > Zygentoma > Lepismatidae > Thermobia > Thermobia domestica. The sequence continues at coordinate 182,103,177 of NC_137463.1, forward strand.
TATTGGCCAAAAAATCTCCGATCTCCGGAGATTTAAGGATCCATATCTCTGGAACCATAAGTCATAGAGAGATGATGTTGGTGTTGATCAATAACTAAGAGGATGGTGAACATTTTGGTACGAAATAGTAACGGTGGCCACTGTCCAAGTGGCCACTAGTTTGGCCAGTGACCACCAGTGCATATTGGTACCAAAATTTTTACATACTCTTACATATTGATCAACACCAACATAATCTCTCTATGACTTACCGTTCCCGACATATTGGCTAAAAAGTAGTTCCGATTTCGGGAGATTTAAGGATCCATATCTCTGGAACCGTAAGTCATAGAGAGATCATGTTGGTGTTAACCATTACCTAAGAGGATGGTGAACATTTTGGTACCAAACAGTAACCGGTGGCCACTGGACAACTGGCTACTGGCAAACTGGCCACCGTTCCCCAGATATTGGCCAAAGAAGTTCGAATTTCGGGAGATTTGAGGAGCCTTTTCTCGGGAACTGTAAATCATAGAGAGATGATATTTTGCGAATTTTTGCGAGAAACAGAAGAAGGTGTGAATAAAAAGATTTACTTTTACATGTAGGAACAATCACAGTTATACTTTCCGCTCCATCTCTCCATTCTTTTTAAGTTCGTTCTGGCAATGCTCTTGGAACATTCTCAACTGGTTTATTATACAGACAAATAAGAAAAAAAAATTCCAACTGGAACCTTCATATTAACCTAATATTTACCTCTAGATTGTAAATTTTATTATTACAAAATTAATATTGACTCATATATTTCCCATACAAGACTGTGCGTTTGGGGGATGTCTAGCATACAGGAGTTTTAAAAAATGAACTGATACCATCAAATTCCTATCGCAGGTTACCAACTTTCACAACTAATAGTAATAGCATGTCTAATATCTTCTTTAACGAACACATCTGGTAAAACACCAACATATAATTACAGAATGAACCCCAATCAAACTAGATTAACTCAGACTACAAATATTATGAAAAGCCTAAGTCATAAAAGCTTGGGTACTAATCCAAACTCCTTATATTAAAATATAGCTATATAAATAATGTATTGAAGCAAAGGTCAGATATGAATATGTCTTTAATGTCCCCTGTCACTAAAAAACATATTACAAGCTTGGTCAAGATCCAATATAATCATCAGAAAATATTTTTTTCTCAACTGCTATGCTGCTTATATAATGCACTATTGGAAGAAACTGGACTGATCTTATAGCACAAAAATCAACTGTAAAGTTATATTTATTTCGGAATACAGTCAATTCAGACATAATTGAAAAATAAACAAACTGAAATTATGCATACAAAATTTTAACAATAGAAAAAACTAAATAATAGAGACAATCTTCTGAAACTTGCTTAGTTTTATCATATTAAAAAAAAATAATATAATATAAATTTTCGAAAGAGAAGTCTTTCCATAAGGCAGGCATTTGTTTTAATTGTTGAAGACAAGTATATATATATTCATTTGCTCTGATTCGTTAAGTGTCCGGGAAGTATTAGGACCTATGAAGTGGGATTATGAGACAACGTGGATCTTTTTAACATAAAATCATTAATAAAAGGGTTAAGGTAACTGAACTTATAAATACAATTTGTATGGAATATAAACCATTCTGTCATTCTGCTATATAATTTTACAGATACATATGCTAAGGAGGCGTGTCTTGATGGTCAATAAGCAGATATTAAATACCTTATTTTAACTTTCTCAAAACTTCAAACCCATATAGACTTTCTATATAGAACTCAAAATTGCCAGGAACCAGGCAGGCATTATTGGTCCATTAGAGATTTTTTTTCTTCAGATATTTACTGTCAAATCCAAAAATTGAATAGAAATTAAATAATACAGATTATTTATTGAAGGTTGAATATAGCTGTAACACTAGATAAGCTATATCTAATTTAAAAAAAAATGAATTCTGCGATCTGCAGATGTCAAATGGAAGAAGATTCAACAAATCATATCATTTTTCAGTGCATATTGTATACTAAATTTAGAGTATCCGTATTAAAATTACTATATTTAATTTTTTTACTTACGGTTATTTCATCAAACTCAAATTTAATCAAATTCATCCGGGCCAGTCATAGTGGAGGAGTTTATAAGATTATCATAAAATATCCCTAGGAAAATAAATACTGTATATATCCATTCGAAAAACAAGAAGATAATCTGACAAATGTATAATTTCTTTTGTATTTTAAGTGGGGAATATTTAAACAGTTAACTAATATTGAATCAAACTATAACTATACTTTTGTAACCAATCTTTCTTCCAAAAGTGAGCATTGAATATAATTCAAACTTGGAAAAAGGGGGAGGATTTATCGATTTAGAAAAGTATTGAAGATCTTCTAATTTGACGTGTGAAGTGGGTTATTCCCACACCGTTTTTATCTTCTTATATAGAGGAATAATAATAATAAAAAAGAAGATTCATAAAAATTATTGAAACTGATTTTCTCAAGTGGAAAAATTTTCCATTTTACTTTCAAACAGTAGTCGATATCTTCGACTTAAATAATAATATTGACTTCGCAACATTAACGTAATCTGACCTAAGTGTATTGTATATTCTTTGTTTAAAAGGATGATAATTAAAAATATAGGTATGTACAGATCTTGCTAGATAGTTTATCTCTGGAACTGTCATGAGTATGCGATACATGGAAATTATTATCAAAGTATTATTTACACTAAGTACATGAATTTACTCGGGAAAAACCGAATTAGAAAAATTATTTATTGAACAAATTATTTATAAATTGAATAATAAAAAAATGATACGTTCATGAACAACATTCATAAAATACGATAATCGGGGCAATTATCATGTATAAAGTCATAAATTGTGAATATGTTGTAAAGGGTTTTAGCGTTCCTGCAGGCTCCAACGTCCATACCGGTACCCATTGTAGACAACCGAGTGGGATACTTTTCTGAGCTGCTTTCTATCATACTAAGCTTGTAATATTTCAAGATGGTGTCTAACAGGTGCAAATTCGATGCACACGTACATTATCCAATTTGGGTTAGGAAGTTTAACACGGTACAAAAGTCGTAAAACGCGACATCATTAACCTGGTTGGGCTAAGAAGTTGAACATGAAACGTAAGTCATAAAACGTAATGTTTCGAAATATGTAGTTCAGTACTGTATAATAGTCATCACCAGCACTAACCCATGACCCGTATTGCAGCTTATCAGGCAAGGCTGAAGAAATGCCTTATACATTTTGGTCTGAGTGTATGATTTTAAACCCCAAGTAGTTCCAACTAAACGACTCTAAAGATATTGCCTGTTAGTTACTTTTTCCTTGATATTTTGTAAGTGCAGTTTTCAGCAAAGTTTTAGCAGGGATAATATTTGAAAGTAAAACTTTTGTCCAGAGATTTTAGGTTGATGCGGTGGACAGGATCGTGAAGTTTGACAGCATTGCTATAATTGTTATCAAATATGTGGATCATTATAATAATGTGTCGCGAAGTTTCTGAATTAAGAGTGTATGTAATTCTTAAGAACTTGGTATATTACAAAATAGAATCAAATGTATGTCAATTAACCTTGCTTTTACACACGTCGGTATTAGGTACAACTACTGTAAAAGCAGTTATAATGGAGAAAAATCGTAATTTCTTTGGATATACATAGCATCCCATTCAATAATTGTTCTTTAGCTATTTTAAAGTGATCAGTAAAGGTAAAAAGAATACAACAAAATACCATATATTGCTTCTTTTCAGTTTATTGCAAGAAAATTGTCGGTTTAGTATTTCCAAGGTTTTATTATCAACTGTTAGTTTTTCTTTTTTCATGATTGGTTTTACGGCAAAAAATGATCTCTTACTTTTTTTAAAAAAGTAAAGTATTATTTAATTATGAACTTCACTTTCATCACTTGACTAAAATTCTTTCCTTGTCTACAATTTAAGTACATAAGAGTAGAATTTAACCTCCCAGACAATTTTTAAAATATAATGTTCTTAAAATTCGTCTCCTGAAAAACTTTAGAAAATAATCAAACTTGTATTTTAGTTATTATTATCACTGTAAGTATAATTTGGGGTTTCTGAGACCACGGACGCGTCCCCCAAAGATTTTAGTCAAGTGTACTTAAATAAACTATACTACTTTGTATATATAACTTTTGTCGGAAAGAGGATTTTGATTTTGATTCATCCGACCACCCAGATTTAAAAAGCTAACGACGCCAGTGCTGAGACGAAACTGATATCAGCAGTAATTAATACAGTCAATAATTACAGCTTATGATAAAAGTGTTTATGACTAGAAAAAGAACAGGACAGCACTTTACAAAGCGAAGTAGTTGCGGTGGTGTATGTTGTTTATCAGTTATTTGACGGTGGATCTCTATCTAAGATAGACAGAAAGAGTTTTCAGTGAGTTACGATGTTAGTATATGGCTCTTCAAACGATGTAAGAATTCCCTGTCTTTTCTTTTCTTGTAAATTTAGTTATCGAGAAAAGTTAATTGGAAATACATACACTAACAACATAGTAGATACAAACTATAATTGTAAATGATACTGTTACTCTGACTAAAAAAATAACCAGCATAACCTTGTTACATTAGAATTAGATGTTTTGCTTAGCTACTAATCATATTACTTTCCAGTATTTTAATTATAATTATTATGTGTGTCCGCGATTTTGTTTTCTCTGCTCATATCACCATTTAGGATGCCAATTTTAACGTTTTATTTTGTGATAAATTCAGGGTTTTAGTAAAGAAGGTTTATTTCTGAATATTTTAGGTGGAATATTTTGAGTCTTGGTGCCCTCTTAGTATCGATACTTATTGTGTTAGTACGCAATAATACGTTTGAAGCTGTAGTACAACTACTTAAAAATAGGTATTGAATATCACATTTGTGTAAATATCGAAAACTGTACCGGTATTCATTAATCTATACAAGGGCACAGGCTAAACTTATTGATAATACAATTAAAGATTTTGGCTCACATTGTGATGTAATGTTATGACAAAACGTATAATCTATAAATACCTATTGAATACTATTTAATGTTTTTCCTAAATTACTTTGTGAATATACATTACCGTTCAAAAGTTTTTGAACATCCCAGATTTTAGTGAGCATCTGTTGTGGACCTATTATTTTAGCACAACTAGTTAGCCGCCGTATGTTAGAGATAACTCTATCTAAAGAACCCTAAAGGATAAAATTTGGCGACAGTTGGGTTGGGATATGAGAAATACTGCGAAATATATACCTAATTTTAAATCTTAAAATGGACACACAGACATATAATTTGTAATAAATATTGTATTACAAACAAATAAGTGCAAGGGGGTGAAGAAAAACACTAGATTTGCTTAAAAGATGTAGACATACAGGGTCAGTGTAGTGACAGATATACGAAACAAGTTTTACATGGTTTGTAGTTCTTTACATCTGTTGATATGTTAACGTTTTAAAAGCAAACAAATGTCACGTTTTGATAAGTGTTTACGATGATTTCATATGACTAATGTTGTCAGTTGGACTGAACGACAATTGAGCACGAAAGGCCGTATATATGCTATCGTAAACATTTTTCAAAAAGATGGTACTTTAGAATTGTAAACGTTAACACATCAACAAAGCATAAAGAACTAGAAATCATGTAAAAAAAAAAAAAAAAAAAAATCCGTTGAATTTCTCCACTTCACTGACCCCATATGTTTGTATCTCTCAAACAAAATTAATGTTACCTCACCTTTCGTTTATACTACGCAATGTATATACGTCTTTTTATGTGTCCATTTTAAGAATGTTAATAGATATGTCACCAGCAGTATCTCTCCGTTCCAACTGTCGCCAAATTTTATGCTTTGGATCGGAGTATCTCTAACACACGGCGGTGAAGTTCTCATGCCAAAATAATAGTTCCACAGTATATGCTCACTCGAATCTAGGATATTCAAAATTTTTTGAGTAACAATGTAAGCCCACCGTAATGTTGCACTGTAATTTAGAGATGACATGCATCTACAAAACTCTTTCTAAATAAACTACATAGTATAAAATACCTATTTTAACATTATTATATTGTTCTGTATCTATTGTGGAGAATACAAAAGGTAGAAGAACCTTTTTACTGATTTGTAAATAACATTTTCTCTGGCATTACAAGGAGAGAAATAAAGTAGATAAAAGCCGAAAAGAGGAAGAGAATATATCTTGCAACGGAAAAGGATAAAAGTCCGTTAGGTTTTTGAGGTTGGTTATTGCAAAGCAAGCGGACTGCCCCTGCATTGCTTATGTTCATTTGAGTACATCCACACGAAACCTCTGGACCAAGCTTTTGCTAATCCCGTGCAATCTTTTTATCTCGTTAAGACTGGCTCCTGGGATTAACAGAAGATGGTCGTACCTTGTGAAAGCATTTCCTGTGGCTTCCTGATGGGATTTCGAGGCTTTAATCGGCTGCGTCTTCTGTCAGCCTCCATCTGGTAACACTGCTTTCTACCTACACAAGATAGCTTACAGTTCTTGCTTACTGTTCGTTTACATTATTATCCTTCAGAGAGGGTTGTTTTGTTTTTTCTCTCGAGGTAATACCCAGCAACTGAAGCTGTTAAGATTATCTTTAGAATCGTTGCTATCATTCCAATTGACACCAATCACTACGATGTGCTATTACCTAAGCTGTTTACTTCACTTTCAAATATTGTTTTGTTTTCTTTCCAAGCAAGTACTTTTTTTTTCGGTTTCATTAATCATAGTATACACTGGGACACCTACTGCAGTAATTTTACTTTAGTGAGAATTGCATTCAAAATAATCTGTTTACTGAAGTCAATGTCCAAAATGAAATTGTTAGTAGAATTTTGAGTTTGACTGTATAAAGGAATCTTCCCAAAAATATGCCTGGAGGATACATACTTCACATTTCTCCTTGAAGTAACACTCAATGTTGTACAAGTGTGTAGAGAGCAGTGTCGTACGCAGAAGTTCTTCAAGGGAGGTGGTTCAAATTCCCAAGTTCATATCATTTCAGGTGTTTGTATACATATCTTGTTTATTTTTGTTTTTGTTAAATGTTTATTTTGCATAATATCTTGCTCAAGGAGGGGATAATAGCGTGAACCCACCCTTAAAAAAAACAACATTGGGCTTCTTACTTTGTCAGTACGATTATCATTATGCCCACACATTCCCTTATTTCTTATAATGGCTCTAATTTATGCATTTCTTGTACTTTAATCATACCCTTTGATTATGGCTACTTCTCTATTCATCTAACTCATCTCATTTTATTTGTTGTGTTACAGATATGGGCCAGGCGTTTGGGTTAGGGGCGACCAATAGCCACTGGGGCACATACAGCGCTAACCCGTATTCGTCGTACCTCAGTGGAAGTCTTGGGGGCTGTGCGGCTACAGGGCTCCAAGGTGGAGGCTTCAACACTCCAGCGCTCGGATTCTCTACGGACATCAACGGACAGAGCACCGCATCCGCTCACGACGCCTTTGGAACGAGTAGCGCTGTTTCATCTCGTAAGTAGATTTAATACATTAAGGCACTGGTTGTTTTGCTTGAAGAAGAAGATTTCATTTACACTCAGTATTCAGTAATAGATGTCGAACCAATGAACACATAGGAATAGGAGTTTCCATTATTTATATGTTGTAACCGCATGAATTGAGGAGTTTGAACATATTACAAATTACTTTAACACGGCTTTTAACCAACAACTCAGTAATGATGCAAGAAATCTAGGCAATTGGAGTCATTTGTGAACAGTGTCCCTCTTTTTTTACTTTTTTTTTTAAGTTCTGAATGAGTAAATACTGACGCTACACATTTGCCTCAGAATTCACAATTTCAAAGTGTAATTTTATAAATCAGAATCAGAAGCAAGATATAAATGTAACAGCTGTAATTGATACTTACACTTTCCTTCACAAAAGAAATATAGATGATTTTACTATTTATTATTACGATTTTTGTTTTTGTTTATTATAAACACGGCACTCAGTCTACGTCTCTCCGAGCACGTAAAACTTAACGTAGCGAAAGGAACGCTTCCTGCATGCTTATGCCACTCATACAAAAAACTGTAAATGTTGAAGGCTGCTTGTTACAAGGAGCATCTACCTAAAAAATCCACGTTTTATTAAAATATCTGGATAAATTTATGAAATGGTTATTTGCATTTACCTCAGCTCTCTGTTACTTCTTCAACACAATAGGCATATTTAATAGATACTGTCGGAATAGACCAAACGAAATAATTTGTTATTATAGCATTCAGAAGCATCACAAATCTCAATAAATATACAATAATAACAGGATAACGACAATCGAGGGAACGATTCGGTTGTTAAAGTAATGGAGAAAGAAATTGTAATGGAAGTATAGAAGTCACCATTTGTTGCTGTTATTATGGATGAGATGTTTGGCATTTCCAATCTGCCTCAGCTCTCTACTGCACTTTTCAAGAAGTTATAGTGTCACCTTATGAAGAACGCAGTGATAATTAGGCCGTGACTGTCAGAAACGGCATTGAATATTGCAGGGATTTATTTACGAGATATGGAGTGTAAATTTAGAACAATTCCTAGGAATATAAGGAAACAGATGTCGACATAAGTTGAATTCAAAGCGATGAAGAAATGCAGACCGATACAGACTGAAAGAGAAGATGTCTTCTTACGAGTTCTTGAGTATTCAAAGATGAACAATGAAGAGCAGGTTACCATATGTGATTTAGCAAAGGTCATGAAGAGGAGTTGGGCCATTCAGGAGGGCAAACATACTCTCAGACACATGGAAACCCAAGTACTGATGTTATTTGGAAAAAAATCGTTAGAACTGAAATAGATTGTCAAGTGGATGTTGTTACATTCAAAGAGATACATGCTAGAATCCTTCATGACTTTTATGAGCTTCAGAAAAGATATTGTAGAGGAGCAGTTGAGATTAGTGAAAACTGAAGTAAAGCTATTAAAAAGTGCAATAAAGTCCATACAAATATTCAAAGAGCACACTCTTCCGCTGTCGAGTATCATCTTGAAAGAGCTCTATCATTTTTACCTGACCTATTAAGAGCAGTTTTTGAAAGAAATCGCTACAAGTACACACACTGAAACCAAAATCGGCTCCTTGGATCAGTGTATAATCCAGTTAACTCGGCCAAAAATGATTTAAGCTGTACTATTGTGCTGCCAAAATGTCTTGATCCGTGGCAAAAATGCGAACTAAAGCTCACACCCTCACACACCCACGCGCTGAGCCAATAAGGGTTCAGCTGTTGCTAAGCGAGAGAAAGGGAGTGGACTTCCTTCAGCCGATAGCAGCGCTTGGAACGGAAGACTAGGTGTCAAGTCAATGTGGTATATCTATACATGTTGGTTTACGTGTGCAGGTGCACCACCATTTTGGTTCCCGTTTTCTGCTGGGAACCCTACACCGTCACAAGTTTTGCATTTCGTATTCTGAAGTGCAGAAATTTGAAATTAGTTTCTCAAGCCGTCAACATTTCAGATTACGGCTGGAAGATTCTCACTGGATTCTCACTGGATCATTCGTTATACTAATGAAACATTGACTAATTTAATTTTGTTAATTTATAATAAGTTGCATTAAAATAAATGTAGTATTTATTAATCATAACTTATACAATGAATTTCTACCAAAATATAAAAGTTTATAAAATGGATTCCCTATTTTAAATAACTGTAGCTTGAGTGTTTGAATTTAAAGGGAATTTCTGATTATAGAAGAAAAAACAAGAGACTCAAAATGAAATAAGTATTATTACATATTTGAGAAGGCTAAAAATAATTTGTTCAATTTGGTATTTAAAAAAAAAATCTTTTCAGATCATGTTACTATCAATACAGAGGAAGATCAGAAAATATTGGGAAGGCTTTTAGATGAAAACATAAACTTATTACTTACTAATTTGATACTTTATGATAGAATTTTCTCTGTATTAAATAACATGTTCTTAGTAGACATACAATGAGAAAGAACGCTATTTACTAAAAGTACCTTAAGGAGTCAGTATATCTCTTTCCTTTGATGATACGTAGCTATAGGTATAAGTAGATTTAAGACAAATATTTGGTCTAGGAATTAATTCGTGCGGTTGGTACGCACACATTGAAGCTGTAGTACAAACACAAAATACATAAATACCTTAAGAAAAATATTGTCTATCACTAGCCACCACTTTCGCCCATCTGTCAGGCAATGTACGGATTCCGTGGCGAAAGAAGTTCTCATCCTTGGAAGCGATCCAGTCAGAGACCCATGTTTCGATATCTTCTGAAGAAGTAAACCGCTGTCCAATCAAGTCGTTGTTCATGCAATCGAACAAGTAGTAGTCCGAAGGAGCAACGTCTGGTGAATACGGCGGGTGGGGTAAAACTTCCCATCCGACATTTTCTAAATAGGTTTTGACCGGTTTTGCGACATGTGGGCGAGCGTTATCATGTTGAACAATAAGTTTATCATGTCTGTTCTCCCATTCTGGTCGTGTTCTGGCCAGAGCTTGCTTCAAACGCATTAATTGTCGTCGATAACGTTCTCCATTCATAGTTTCACCCGGTTGCAGCAGCTCATAGTACACCACACCTTTCATATCCCACCATATGCACAGCATAACCTTTGCACAGTGAATATCTCGTTTTGGTTGTGATGGACCTGGTTCACCTGGTTTCACCCAGGCCTTTTTTCGTTTAGGGTTCTCGTAATGGATCCACTTCTCATCACCCGTAATAATTCGATGCAGAAACCCCTTTCTGCTCTGTCGTTGAAGCAGCAATTCGCAAATGGTTTTTCGTCTTTCAACGTCTCTGTCTTTCAATTCATGTGGAACCCAATGTGACATCTTTTGAATCATTCCCATGGCTTTCAAGCGTTTGGAGACTGTTGTTTGATCAACGCCTAATGCTGCTGCAAGTTGTTCCTGCGTTTGACACGAATCCTGCTCGAGCAATGCTGTCAATTCTTCGTTTTGAAATTTTTTTGGCTGTCCAGCTTGCTCTTGGTCTGCCAAGCCGAAATCACCACTTCTAAACCGTGCAAACCACTTCTGACACGTTCGCTCAGCTAGAGCATGGTCACCATACACTTCCACCAAAATACGATGACTTTCAGTCGCACTTTTCTGCATGTTAAAGTAATGCAGCAGGACACCCCGCAAAAACACTTTATCAGGCACAAATTGCGCCATGTTCACTTAACTATAAACTGGTGTTGTTGACGCTTTAATCCACTGCCCTATACTACGAACGATACGCGATGACAGGGGTTTGCAACACATGTGTGGATACACGGAACTGTGGGACGCTTCGTTCGTTGCGCCATCTCTTGTCTACCCGCACGAATTAATTCCTAGACCAAATATCTTTGTAATTTTGTGTTAACACTGTGTCTTCTTTGATAGATATGATGTTAATACTTTCTTTATCGTGTTTTTTGTTGTTTAACCATGGTAAACTAAGAGCCAATCTTAGGAAACATTACTTAAAGTTATACTTTCATCAAGTACTTGTTATTTGATGATTTTGGAAAAGAAAGCTAAGCGATATATACAAATTATATATATATATATATATATATATATATATATATATATATATATATATATATATATATATATATATATTCGATTTCAAAGTGAAAGAACGATATACTAGTAAAGAGTATCAAATTATTCGGTTACACCAATTATTCACTTACCTTAATTCTCTATTTTTATGTCTAACCATGTTATTATTAGTATGACTTTTTAAGTAGGTATGGTAAACTTGTCCTGAAAGAAAATAAATATTTCTCAGCAGTACTTTGAAGTATGTTAACTTAATAACATACTATCTTCATCTATGTCACACTGTTAGGTATCCTATTATTTCTTCCAGTGTAGTTTACATTTCCCGCTTTTCTCGTGAAGATGAACATATAAGCTTGACACATAGTATTTTACGAGTGTCAGTGTACGTATGTGAAAAAGCATTTCATATCCGTGTGAAATGTGATGCATGCACATTGCACGGAAATACAAACAGCCTGTGTGTGCATGTGAAAATAGTAAGTAAAGAACATCTTCAGTAACAATGTAGATTAATTAAATGAAACAAATTTGTGTAAAATCAATTAAGTAAAAAGGTACACAGCATAGACTTTGTACCATTAAAACGTAAGAGTGATATGGCAGTAGTTTTAGCACTATAGAGCATAAATAGAAGCTGTTTCCAATTATATGTGGAAAATAACTTTTGTCATTAAAATGGCAAATGTTCTGGCTTATTTTCGACACCAGTAACTTCCTTCAGTAAAGTTTAACCAATGTGCAAAGTGAAATTCCTTCGTAATGATCAAAGATAAAATTTTCAGTAAGTTTACATTAATTATTCTAAGTGTAACCTACCATTCGAACGAAAATGTTCCTTTATCAAATTAAACTTTGGAAGATACGAGTTTCAGTGGTCTCATTGTTACTGTTTTATCATTTGTACTTTGTTTTCATATGTCTTATATAAATTAACACACAAATATAAATTAACTATATTGTTGCGTTTGTACAAAAGATGCTATTAAGTTTTTTAAATTTTTTTTTCCCTATTGTCTAAGTTGGCTTATAGATGGAGAGTTGGTTTTGTCACTTATAAACACTGAACCAGAATGTGAGAAGGAAACTCCTTTTAGTGTGGTGGAGGAAAGATTTCATCTTAGCGAACATTCCCCACGTATACACGGGTTCTTCCCTTTACATCTTACACAATGGAGCAGTCGATTACAAACCTCATTAAACAACAAAATCTTTCTCCGCCTCTCTCTCTCTTTCCTTTCCCCCCCTGTGTGTATGTGTCTCACGTCAAAAAGTTCCCTTTCTCACCTCCTTTTGTGCTAAAAAGACAAGACGAGTCTCATTACCAAAAGGAACTTAGTACTTTGTCTGATGTTTCTTAAAGGGGTTTGTTGGAGGATTGAGAAAGGGCGAAATGGGGGTACGGTACATGTATCTTCACTGCTTTCTTACTTTTACTCTATTGCTCCAAAAAGCTATCTCCCTTTTCAGTTGGCACTTTGCAAGGTTTTGCAGTCGTGATACGGCTAAATTAGTAATTGCGGGACAACAAAGGCTGGGAAACAACGGAACTTCAGTTATCAACACACAGAAGTCAAGAAAGACGTGCTTTTGCGAAATAGTAGTTTCTTGTAAAAGGAAGGAAGTTAAGCACATTTTCTCTATTTCTTTCTCAGTTTTTTCCCTTTTCCTCTCACTTTATACATTTTTTAAACTTCGTTTGTTTTCCTTTTTAACTGTTCATGTAAGAATACAAGAAGAAGAGCATTACTGGGTAGATGAAATGTTACCAAAAACTTCCAAAAGAATGTAACCATTTACTGCATCACATTTTGAATTCAACAAGTTTCATACTATTTCCTAAATAATTATATGACATGATATACGAAAAATTAAAGAACTATTCAATAATATAAACTCAACTCAACTCAATTCCCTGGTGCAATACCGGTTAAACTGGAGTTTATTACCTTATAATATCAAGTAACTGCTCAATTCTCTCACCATACTAGGTGTATCCCAAAAGTTTTATATTCTGAACCAAACATGGCGCGCAAAATATCGAAATTTTCTGTTACGCTAACACGCCATGGCATCTGCCAACAGTCAAGATCTAAGTGATTAATATTTTTCTTAAAGCATCACCACATAGTAACTTAAGAGATTTAGAAAGCTGCAGCCATGTACTTACAACTAATGGTTTAGCATGATTTATATTTAAAATACAAAAATATTTGTTGCTGTCTCAAAATGTAGAAATAATTAGTTACCCACATAAATGATTTTCTAATAGAAACAGTGCATGTAAATAAAAAGAAAATAAGTATCCTATATAGAACCTGCACAACATAGTGTACAATTAGTTAATACCAGTGGTGTACGCAGAATTTCGACAAGGGTGATTTAAGCAATTAATTTTATTTGCTTTTAGAACAAGAGCGATTTTTGTATATATGTACTATAATAAAGCACACCTGACGGAAGTGTTGCAACTCAAAAAATGGAAATTTTGAGTTATCATCGCTCAGAAGAGAATAGAGAGAGAGAAGCGAATTCTACTGGTGGTATTTTCGCAGAAACGTAACTAAACAAATTAACCCTTAGATGGCAGAAATACCAGTATTCCAGGAAGCGATTTTGATAGAATAACAAACTTTAAAAGTCAAGTTCCCATAAACGTGTATTTTTAACTTGTAACAGTCTTCCACCGGGTTTGCGATATATTGATCAATAAGAGTTAAAATCCCGATGCCTTATTGCGTACGTCCCTTGGGTAACATATTTGTCAAAGGTGTAAAGACTTTTAATAAGTTATACATAGGTGGCGTGTGTCTCCAACCATGCCGATGGTGCTGTGGTTAAAAAATTACATGCGCACTCAACTGCATTTTTTTTTTTGACGTTTTTATAAGTGAATACACCACAAAATTTTAAAATGTTTAAATGTAAAACTTAATAAATTACATAGTATTAGGGCAATTTGGTGCTTTTTTTTTTAAGTGTTGAAGCCTTTGATTCTCAAAACTAGCAGTACTGTCATTACAAAAAAGACATTTTCTATGCTCCGAAAAATGATCATAGTCAATGCTTTAGTATTGCTTATTGTTGCTTGTTAGTTTGGAACATCCCTTTTCAGGTTATGTAAGGTATGGCTCTAGAGTTTAACGTAAGATTCTAACTAGATAAGTTCACACCAGGATCGAAATGGCTCTCCATATGCGGAACACTAGCTTTTCGCCACAATGGAGCACTTAGCACTTACTGTTTATCTGGTAGCACGTAATGCTGAAAGCACTGGTGCTATTCTAATCTTTTAACAACGGTTCTCTCTCTCGTATATATATATATATATATATATATATATATATATACTGTATATATAGAGGGTGTCTCACCAGGCACATATTGAGTAATGATAGATAGTATTGGTCATGATAAGCAATCGATCGAGATATCGATGAAAAGACCACTTTATTTTGTACATATTGCTTCGAAGGTACATATTGCCTATTTATTTCAAAAATGACATAGCTCAAAATTCCTAACTTTTCAGGAAAAACGTTGAAAAGTTTCGAAACGCAATGAAAACAAATGGGCACAAGAACAACAAAGTGTTCTCAAGCGCCCAGTTTTGGAAGCACATCTATGAAATTTTTACCAGAGATAGACATCAAGATTAGCTTTCATTTTCTGACCATAAGCCAATATGGGCGATTTTTGAGTTATGTTATTCTTGAAATAAACAGGACAATCCCAAGAGCTGATGAAGACATTGGAGTTATTCGAAAAAGTATTGCAGATAGGTAGCACACGTAACAGGAATTAGGGGGCGTTCATGTATTACGTAACGCTGTTTTTGATCAATTTTACCCTTCCCTCTCCCTTGTTACATTTCGTAATGCAAGGCTGAACCCCTTCCCCTTTGTTACGCAACGCTTTTTGTTTTTTGTTTTTTCACCAATTTTGCTTATTTTGGGGGTTATCACAATAAAAAAAATAATAATAATAATTTTAATGGCAGAACTTTTCATTACAAAATGCTTGTATTTTGAATATATGTGTAGTTTTTTTTTTCAATAAATCAAAATATTAGAAAATGGTAGTACCGTAATAATATTTTAATCCCATAAGGCTGTTTGATTAACCAGTCTTAAGTTTTCGAAATTCAGTACTGTCGTTTTCCTAAGGAGATCGCACCCAACCTCTTAGGTCACCGATGATTGGCAAGAAGGGATTGTTGCAGGAAGAAACAAGTGAAACAGGATCTAAAAGATTCATATTTACTTTTTTTTCTGGAATCCAGGATGATTCTTGTATTTGAAAATTTCCCAGTGTCGACGATACAAAGAAGGTCTCTTCCCCGTAGATTACAGATTTGACGTGGCTGCACACGTGAAGGAGCAGGGACATCTCGTTCGTGAACAAGCTTTCGACCATCTTATTTGGACTTCATTTTACCCCTTTTCAAATTCTTCTTGTCCTAAATCAGGGCCAGAATGCGAATAAACTCGATTTCTCTTGGAAAATTCAAATCTAAAGATAAAAAATTCAGTATGAGATAAATATCAAACGAATTCGGTTTTTAATATCTTATTTTACTTGGATCGTTCTGTCGCGGAAAACATTATTTCACGAAAAAGAGTTTCTTCTGTTCCACATGCGAAACTCCTTGGAAAAATAGAGTGGGTAATGATTCAAATCAAAAGCTTTAAATCTATTCTCAGAAATAGCGAAACGAGTGGGGACGAGAGGGCATTTTCAAGTGGTGGTTACGATTACTAAAACTAACTCCAGAAAAGCGTGTATCTACCGTAAATGCATTGCGGCGATAGCCACAAAACAGAACTTTATTGTTTGGTAATACACGTAGGGTTCGACATCAGTCATGTTGGTGTCTAGTAGCGTCTTCAAATCCTTTCTGCATGATTAAATTTATACAGGCTGTATGTTCTCAATTTTTCGAAACAATATAAATATTTATTTATAAAAATGAAAAGAAACCGAATAAAATTATTTGTTTAAAAGATTGCATTAAAACTGAGAATAAAAATAAAGATTATAGAAAAACACGTTACGTGACGAAGACGTTGAGCATCTCCTCCCTTGTGTCATACTTCGTAACGCAAGGCCGAATCTTTTCTCTCCCTTTGCCGCGTTACGTAATAAGTGGACGACCCCTTAGATACGTATCACATTCATTACACTTACAGATCCCAGTATTTCGGAATTCATATTCAAATTTCTGTCTGCCTATTGAATTAAAACAATTGAAAGTTGTTTTCATAATACAAGCGAGCGGGAAAAGTACAGAGGTGTTTTCACTAATTTGTTTGGCACCTTTCTTTCACTCTTGGTTAGGTCATGCGTGTGTGTGTGTTTATGTCTGGCTATAGCAAACGGTTCTGTGAACTAGAAATATTTTAACAACCGGTTCTAGCGAACCGGCTGAATAGCACCACTGGCTGAAAGTACATATGCCACTGATAAAGAATACAGGAGAGTGACATTATGCAGCATTGAAAAACCAGAACTGTATACCGGTACTTTGTATAATGATGTAAGGGATTCCTTTGTTTTTGGTTTTATAACCGTCCTTCTGCAGCTTGACAAAACTTTTCTTGCCCAAAAATAATTTGATAAATATTAGTATAAATGTTTTTGTTCTGGTTAAAAAATTAAAAAAATGTTTAAATATTAAAGAATATAAATATATGTATACTTTTTCAATTCTCAAATAAATAGTCTCTTCAACAAATGTATATTTATTATACTTTCGCCAAGGTTATTTATTATGTCACTGTTATAATATTTTAAGTATTAATCCAAGTGGTATGTCAAAAAAAAAAAAAAAAAAAAAAAAAAAAAAAACCTTTCCACACGAAAGTCAATAACGTAGTAGTCGAGAACCTTCATCATATGACTGTCACTAGCCTAACCTCAAATAACCAACTTAATTCATACATATTCCTCCACTAAATTATCTAATTATATTAATTATTACCTCCAGATTCAACATATAAATTGTTCCAATCAGACATTACATTATTTCCCATGTAAAGAAGAAATATTTTAGATTTACAAACTCTATCTAACCATTAATTGTTTCGCTCGAGCCTGCGCCCCGCAGTACACTACAGGTTAAAATCGTACTATGTAAGCTCTAATTGTTTACATTATTATTATTATTATTATTATTATTATTATTATTATTATTATTATTATTATTATTATTATTATTATTATTATTATTATTATTATTATTATTATTGCGTATTAGATCCTATTTGAGTTTGATCACCAACTATCTCAAACTCCATACTATATTTATGCAATTATTCAGGGACTTCAATATAGCAAGCGATAGCGCAGGTAGTATGACTGCTTATTACCACCTCAAGCTCCATACTATAAAGGTAACCAAGAAAGTTCTGTTGCTTTTTCCCCTACCATTTTCGAACATTGATATATCACCTAAGACGTACCTGAAAAATCAAAAATAGTCCCCATCTGAATCGACGACCTTCTGCCAACGTTCTTGGAAGGTCACGGATTCCATCGCGGTAGAACTTGCAGGATCGTGAAGCGAAGAAGATATCAAGTGCATTTTGCATCTTTACTAGGGATTTAAACTGGTGTCCTCTAAGGTGATTGTCTAAGGAATGGAACAGGTGATAATCGAATGGTGCAATGTCCGGGGAGTATGGCGGATGCAATAGTGTGTCCCATCCAAGGCGTAGAATGGTGTCCCAGGTCATCCTAGCCACGTGGGGCTTAGCATTGTCCTGTAATAGGAGGATCCCTTTGTGATTCAGAAGTGCTGGCTCCAGAGTTTTGAGATTTTCTTGAGTACAGCTCAACTGTTGACAGTAGGCAGTTGCATTGATTCTCTGACCAACTGGTAGCAGTTTCCGATACATGATACTGCGAGCAGTCCACCAAACACACAGGAGGACCTTCTGGTGCAGTGTTGGTTTCGGCTGCTTTGGAACCGGTTCATGGGATGCTAACCAATTTATGACGGAGCCGTGGAGCTTCGTACAGGACCCACTTCTCATCACATGTCAACACCCAGTCCAGAAATGGCTCCTTCCTCAAACGAGACAGCAAAGAAACACAGGTGTATGCTCGTGTTGCCTTCTGGCCCGGAGTCAAATCATGTGGGACCCATCGACCCAACATGTAGTTCTTCCAAAGTTGATATAGGTGTTGCCGAATGGTTTCTCCACTCATACGGAATTGTAGTCCCAGTTCTTCACATGTCTGGCCACCGTTCGCCTCAATTGCTACCTGAAGATCTTCATTTTGTACATGTATTGGTCTTCCAGCACGTGGTACGTCTTCGAGTGTTTCGTCACCGACCTTAAACCTGTTAAACCACCGCTGCACTGTCAGCATAGGTACGACACCTTCACCAAAGGCCTGGCATTCTTCGGCCCCAACTGCAGCTGGATTTGACCCCAGTTTGAACTCATACAGCATACACGCCCTTTTGACGCTCTGTGGAGGTTCCATATTCACTCTGTCCTTACGCAAGTTCACGGTGCAACTGAACGGCCACAACCGGGTAGTATGTTGGATATATCCACACCAACAACTGACTTTCGCCTTATCTCCATTCGCTTTCAACTCACTGTGTGAGGCCCAATTGAACACAGACCTCCAAAAAAGCGTCAGAACTTTCTTAGTTACCTTTATATATTTATGCAATAACTCAAGAACTTCAATATAGCAAGCGATAGCGCTGGTAGTGTAACTGTTTATTATTAGGATTACTGTGACTAAGGCATGTGCCATGTACTATTAGGATGAATCACAAATCTCTGTCAAAATCAACAAAATATGCATACTATGTAATCTCAATGTATAGTTCCTTTTCATAGAACACTTTTTGCCCTAGCAACCTAACCATATTAATTTCCATGTATAAAGCAGACCTTAATCGCGGGGTTATCTCAGACCTTAATCGCGGGGCTATCTAATAGGGCCCGAAATCTAAAAAAAGAATGATTTATGTTTAATTGAACCATGGTGCTAATTAACAACGTCACAAACTCGGAGATTATTTGCATTTCAGAAGAGGCATGTTACTGGTTGATTATTCTTACAATTGATGAAGGCTCCGTGAGAACAATTGAAATAATCTAGAGTCGTGCCAAAAACAACTAAATAAAATCAAAATATTCTTTTCTTCTCGAATTACAATTCATTTCCCTATCCTTTCTTGTACTGAGTTGTTTATAGTTGTATGTCTGCCGTCACTGGTAGGTCAGCGCCCTCTATTATCTTTGCTTTGACTTAAGAATTGTCCTTTTTTAATTTTATTAGTTAAATTAAAATTTTCATGTTTTACTTTTCTCTACACCTTCTGTCAAATTTCTACATCTCAATGTTCTAACCAGTTTTTCGTTTCTGTCTTTCACACACACTTTTTTCCAACGTTTTCATGTTGATTTTCCATCTCACTTTATCACTTTTCTCCATGCTTTTCTATATCCACATATTGAGTTCTTGTAATTATTTTTCACTGCCTTCCCCTATATTCATGCAATTGTTTTGTATAGTATGGTACTCTATAGATATGTACTATAACATACACATGAGCTCCTTTCTTTTCTTTATTAAGAGAGTCACAAAATGTATCTTATCTTCTTTCTAAATGTTTCTACAGACATTTCTATTGTTCCATTTACATTTCCTTTACACTTAGAAATTTAATGTAATTTATTTCACCTATCGACATACATTTGTTTTAGTTACAGATCCTTCAAATTTATATTATTCATACAAAATATGGGAACTTTGAACTATACCCAATTCCTTTTGGCGAAGTTAACAAATACGAAATGTAAGAAAGTTTAATTACTACCGACTTTACTGTAAATGCTTATGAACTATAAATATAGAAAATTTGCATTACCAATTTCCGTTAGGTAATTTTGCTTTCTCGTGGTTTTGTTGTGTTTCTCCATGTAACTTGTTTATTACAATTAAATTATAGTGCCGAGGTGTTCAGCGATAAAGCGTTCACCTCTGGTGCGTTGGATCTCTTGTTAGATCTTTGATCACGGAAGGTGGGTTTTGTGGTGGACAAACAACATATGTTTGAGTTTTCTGGAGGTTTTCCCGTTTCGTCTCACTTTCTTCACCATTCCATTGATTTTCATCATCATTGTTTCCTTTAGCATATACGAGATAACAGTGGGGCGTAACACTCAAAGATTCCATTTTCAAATTCAAGATCTCGGTGCAAGAAGGGGACAGCTCCACTTTTTTTCGATTTTGGGTTTTACACTGAAACATATGAAGAAAAATGTTGTCTTTCAGTCTGTACAAGAACGGTACTGCTCCAGCCAATAGATATTCCATAAGATATTAAAGTAAAGGAGCTGTAACGGGTTACGTGTCGGGGGAAGGAGGTGTAACAGTTTGCGATTCCTGAAAAATTTTAAAAAGTGGAGCTGTCCCCTTCTTGCACCGAGGTCTTCAATTGTATTGTGTTCGCACGATCCATTAACTATCACTGGTGTAGAATGAAGATACTAGATATTTAGTTATTTTATGTAGTTGGAGCCTAAACGTATTAATAAAGCTAATTGTATATTTCCCTTTCTTTCTTTCTTGATAAATTCTTAATGCTTCTTGGTATCTAGTTATTCAGATTATCTAATTATTAGTAAATCTGTAAAGACATTAAAAATAACCTCTGATATAACCTTCTTTTTCTAGTGCTGCCGGATAACACAGGTTCTTCAGGAGGAGGTGTAGGGTCAACAGACTTCTCAGCGACTACACTCAGTGACACAAGATTGAAGGGTGGAGATTTGGACCACCTTGGGCTAGGCACTGGACACAACCAGGACAGGTCTTCATCATCATCGGTACTGGTGCCCCGTTATCCTACGTCCGCTTCTTCGAATGATTTCTCGTTATCTGTGTCCCGTTCTCTTTCTGATTCAGTCAGCTCTCAACTCAGTGGCGCAGGTGGCGGGGGATTAGCAACGCAACAGACATCTGCGGCAGGTACAACAATGCCTTCGTTATTAGGCAATGCTTCAGGACATCTAAGCTCGAACAGCAACTTCTCATTGATGGGACAAGGCGCGTATAGTGGTTCGTCAGCGTCGAATACAGGACTGTATCTCAGCACTCCCGTTTTGCCGGCTTCTTTATTGTATTCTCAACTATATTCGAGCGTTAGTCAGAATCAGCTCCATTTACATGGAACCGAACTGCAAAGTGCGATGGAACAAATCAACAACAGTTCACAAAGATCAACAGGTGGAGA
Source organism: Thermobia domestica (assembly GCF_964235325.1). Classification (NCBI taxonomy): domain Eukaryota; kingdom Metazoa; phylum Arthropoda; class Insecta; order Zygentoma; family Lepismatidae; genus Thermobia; species Thermobia domestica. The sequence continues at coordinate 182,125,067 of NC_137463.1, forward strand.
TGTCTTGGGTTCGACTACGCCTGTTTCGAGAACCCTCTCTATGGGTGGAACTCCAACGGGTCAAACAAACCACAACCAAGACGATCACTCCCAGCATTCAACTGGGCAACCTCAAACGGGTGCACAGCAACCTAGGCTTGGAGGGATCAGTCAAGTTCCGAGCCGGACGCACTCGGATGCGGCCGTATGGAGACCTTATTGATATAATTAAACAGAATTATGGTGGTGCTTCTTTCAATAAAGTCTTCAAAAATAATCGAGAATGAATTGAAGTAGAAAAAGAAGTTACGTGTAAATAGACAAATAATAATAACAAAAGAACAATTAATACGTACGTATATTAATTTATTACGAAAAACCTTGGATCTGGAAAAGAATATTTGATCTTGCCCTTCGTGAATTAAAAATGCATTTCTCTTTTATTCTTATCTCTTGTGTCATCAAAAGTAACAAATGACAATGTATAATAAGTATCATAAACTAACAGAATTTCAAAGGGGCAGTGAAGTAGAATAAATTATGTACTTTTCTTTTGCACGGTTAGAACGTAAAAGTAACATATCTTCTTCTTGAGGTAGTTTTCGTTTTAAATCCATGATTATCCGAGTACGTTGAATACTGTGGCTTTATTAAACATATCATTTTAAAATTCATGGCCATGTGAATCGGGATTATTTTAAAAACCGTGAAATACGAATAAATGAACAACAGGTTGATTGCCAAGGGAAAATTGTAACATTATGAAAACAATACTTAAATTTATTTTCATCAGGTATTTGAGACACTGTAATTTTTAAAAAAAAGTTTTAAATTTAAGACTAATTTTTGTTTTTCAAGGCTAAATGAACTAAATTTGAAAAGCGAAGACACGAATAAAAATTGGGACATCAATGGGTTTTTGAGCTAAACCTGAAAATTGGTTATTGCCACTTCGTTTAGAGAAGTGTTTGTGAACTATGTTTGGATCTCATGGCAATAAATTGGTTAAACCGTTAGGTTAGTTACAATGAGAAAAATACTTTTTCAGTAAAGTATTGTATTTCATAAGCATATAACAAGGTTTACAAATGAGCGTGTCAGTTACAAGAAAGTAATTATTTAAATGATTTGTTTACTTACTCATATTAATAACTACAGAATTTTTTTTAGTTCTTCATGGAAAAATTCTTTCATTGTACTGTAAAATGAACTGTTCCAACGACATTTTTTTGTTTCCACTTTGAAATGCTGTAACTATTTTTTTTTCGGTTGAATAAAAAGTAAGAAAACAGTAAACATAATCAAGCTACAACCATATTCTTGAATTACTGTTTCAAACTATTATAGTATTATTTTACAGCTTTAAATTTTATTTTGAAATTGACAGAAATATAATAAAATTTATTCACATTAATATATATATATATATATAATTTACATTTCATGTAAGGAGTGAGGAATTTGAGCTTAGGTTGGTGAAACAGTTTATGAAGACCAATAGCATTACTATTAAGAACAAAGGATAAAAAACTACCCTAAAACTTCTTATAGCTTCCTATCGTAACAAGAGATTAAAAGTTCTACAAAATTCAAAACAATTTTAGTTTTAAAATTTTAAAAAAATCCTATATGATATGAAACTTAGGCTAAATATGTAGCCCAAGTTTCGAATTAAGTTAAATTAATACTTTTATTAACTAAACTCTTGTAATTAATTTCCACTTACATTAAGGGTTCTAAATTCCTTTTATGTACAAGGGCTTTACTAGTATATTACCTTCATTAATGTTAAGTTTGCTGTTCCCTTGTGCGTATCTCAATAATTTCATTTTACATTATTGTACTTTGAACTGTATTCAGAATCATGAATTTGAACTGAATCAAAATTCGTATTGCGATGTCTTGATCTTACTGTCAAACCATATTATGTTTGAGATTAATCAATTACCTTGTATAAATTAGTTATATTAAAAAGTTCTATTATATCAGTAAAGAAATATTCACCAAAACATATTTTTATATATTATAAGAAACGTACTTTCTTTAAAAAAAACGGTGAAGAGGAATGCATTAAGAATGCAATCAGGGCAAGAAATATACTATCTATAACTTGATATCAGCTTGTTTTCCAGTGATGTATCAAAGTCATCATGTAAATTGTTATTAAAATATGTGGATACAGACAAAGTTATTAGATTTATGACGTGTAAGTAAAATTGTGAAACGAAGAGTGCAAGGAAGATTCTTCGAAAGTTGTTTTGTTTTACGTAAAAGCTGTCCCAATATGAGGAATGGAAGAATAAATGTGAATTTGAGGGATCAGAAAATCGTGTTAAATGTTAAGGACAGATCCTTTGTAATATTTTCAAAACAAAATATTTACGAAAACAAGGATACAATGTAAAAAGCTATATATACCAAAGATTTCAATCAGGATAAAACCATATCCTTTATATAAAAAATAAAAGAAGTGATGTTATATAGTGAGTATTTGAATAACACTTTTTTGTTTGCTTGTTTGGTTGTTCAATTGATTATCTTTTTAAGAAAAATGGAAAAATAACAAAAAATTGTAAAAAAAAAAATACTTATAAACTTGTAAAATTAACATGTCTTCTATCTTTCTTGTAATATCTATAGATAATTTGTTGTATGAATCTGTTTTATTCGCTGTTTAAACTACATGCAAAGAACTTTCTCAAACGCCAAACTCAAGACACAAGACCAAAGACAGAAATGAATTGAATATTAGAGTTTATAAAGGTAAAAAATAATAATAATAAAAGAAATGAAAAAATAAAACAAAAACTGTTTAGTGCATTTAAATTTCAAATCTATACTTATGGAATTATTATTATTATTATTATAAATTACTTGGTTGACAGATGTGTTATTTCGAAGTTGGACGTAATAAAGTGCAAACACGGAGGAATATGGAATTACTTTGTTTAATATGTTTGGTTTGTGATAAACATGATTTCATGTTTGCCTTTTCCGTATATTTTTGTTATAATTAAAATCTCATCTTATATGAAGTTTTTTATAACTGTTTCTGCTAAAAATTCTTTGAGTTACCCAAAGAAAGTAGAATGCGCTTTCTTTTCATAATATTATAATTTTAGAATTTTGTTTTTGAATGGAAAAATAATGTGAAAATTTTGTTATCTTCTTGAAGTAAGATTCAGAATTGTATATCTTTTTCCCTTACCCATACATATTATCTAATAGTATTCGTTATATAAGTGTCTTCTTAGAGGATTTTCGGAAGGAGAGAAGGGCTTATAAATAATAACAAAACACTGATTTTTTTCAAGAAAATCAATATTATGTTTACTGTAATAAAGATAGCAGCCTACGTCCGCTGTCTGTACAAACGAATGTTAAACTTCACTGAATATTATTTAATGTTAAGGAAATGGACTGTTATCACGATAAGGTCACTTGTTCGGCTTAACAACAAAGATTTAACTTTTTATATGTTCGTTAGCTAAGCAAATGTTTAACATATTTCATGATGTTTACAAAATAGGCAGCCATCCTTACAAAACTTTATACGCCTACTGTTGCATACACAGAATTTCATCGAAAGAAGATTCAAGCACTCAGACTCTTGGTTTCGTCGTTTCAGGTCACATGTCATTTTTGTATACATACCTTAATATGGTATATATTTATTTTTCCATAACATCTTCTTGAACGAAGATAAAATCCAGAGTTTCTTTACTCATGTCGCTGTGCATCTATATTGACCTGAAAACACAAATAGATTACAATCTTTTTTTTTACTGATTAACATCATACACGATAATTTTAATCCACATCAAACGTTAACTAACTCACAGTAACTCAGTGGCAGAGCACTAACTTTTAGTGAGAGAAACTCCTGGTTCAATCACAAATCATGTTAGTTTGTGATCGACAATATTATGTTCGTGTGTTTTTTTTCCTCGAGGTCATCTCGCTTTTTCTTACATCCTTTTCCCACTAATTCTTTCAAAATCATTCACTTTCATTATTCATCCATCTCCTTTAGCTTAAAGGAAAGACCTCGGATGTAAAACTAAATGATTCTTGTCATTACTTTAAAACTAACGGATCATAATATTAAACTCGGGAGTAATTTTTAATCCAATTGATTAAAATTCAACTAATTTACAATTAATAAGCGAGAATTTTTTTTAAAAATTATGATTGGAAAGCACCTTCACCTTTTTCTTCAGTAATACACATGTTAAAAGAATGGCGAAATACTGTCTTGTAAAATTTGTTTCTAAGAAACGATTAGCGAATAGTGACTATACATTTCTTTTAAGATTTCTGAAAAATGTTCCTGAAAATGGTCTATAAATTGTAAAATGTATAAAAAGTTAAACATATATTACTATATTTACATAGTTTTCAATGGGTAGTGTTTCTTCAATGCATTTTATAATTTTAATTAATTTTTGGTTATTTTATCAATTACTTTTTTCAAACACTTTGATCAGTTACTTTTCTTTCTGCTCTAATTTTAATTTCCTAAAATTTAAATTAATTTATCAATGACTCATATTATAATAATTCATTATTGAATCTTTATATCTAACTTGTCGTATGCTACAACACATAAAAAATTGGAATATTGTAGTTACTTTAATCCATGCACCAGGAATGATTTGTGAAATGAGGTCCAACATTCATTTCTTGAGTAACACACTGACATCAAAATGAATTTCCCTTCGTTATTCATTGGTATACAGGGTGTTAATGAACTAGGCCGACAAACTGTAAGAGGTGATTCCTCATATGAAAATAAGTCAAAAAGTTCCTATGAACCTGTGGGGGAAAATGCATAGTTTCAGAGCTAGGGCTGTCCAAAATCGCGAAAACGCTAAAGAGGTCGTATTTCGAATTCGAGAAATCGTAGAGTGGTGATCCTTATCAGCGTAAAGGAAGTTACGCATACACAATCAAAAAAGGCATATTTCATTAATTTGTAATGGGTGTGCAGAGTATTTCCTGCATGGTGAAATTCCCAGCATGCCATCAACCGGATTTTGAGATGTGCTCTGACTTTACGATTGGTCCAAAGTAGGCAAATTACAAGCCTTGACGGCAGTGAACACGGAATCCTTTGGCGCGATGTCGGAAGTGTTAAGGATCGTCAACAGCATGGTCTCTCGTACTCAGAAAAAAGCATGCTGCCATGTTTTCTATCATGCTTATAAGTGAAGAAAACGTGAAATATACCGTGACGAAATATTTAGCATCACACGTTGTTCCGAACACAAAAGAACATAGAGCTGCCGGTTTCTAACACTTCCGCCTTTCCTCCGAAGCACTGGATGTCGATTGTTGTTAAAGCTTATCCCCTGCCTACTTTGGACTCTCCTTGAAATCAGGGTATATCTGAAAACTCTATTGAGAGCATATTTGAGAATTATACCCTGCACACCCATTGAAAATTGATCTAATATGCATTTTTGGATTGTGTGTGCGTGACTTCCTTTACGCTGAAAAGGACCACCATTCACAGTTTCTGGAATTCGAAATAGGGCCTGTTGAAATGTAACTTTTTCGCGATTTTGGACAGCCCTAGCTCTGAAATGATGCACTTTTGGCAATAGGTCCATAGGAACTTCTTGACTTATTTTTCAAGTTTCTCTTATTTTGATGTGAGGAATCACCTCTTACAGTTTGTCGGTATAGTTCATTAACACCCTGTATAAGATTATAAAAATGTAAGTGAAGATGAGCAGATGATGTTGGAAGGTGAGTAACAAAACAGGCTTATAGAAGTGTGTGCGTACCTTATTTCACACCTACTTGTGATGTAACACTCTTAATTTATCTACGGGGAGGGCCAAGATAATCCGAACCCAAACCAAATTATGAATATATGAACTGCAAGGCAACATTATATGAGTAAATCAAAGGCGTATTTATATGCGTTACTCTGTCTCTACAGAAATACTGTTAACCGATCGATACAGAGATACTGTTTCGAGTACAAGTTGACCAGATGGATCATGTTCAGTGCGACTTGCTCTAACAATTCGTTGGATGTTGGCATTGTGCATTTTCTGTTGCAGTGCTTCAATGTTTCGTAGATTGTTGAATATCTTGATCTTGTTGCCTCACAATTGAAAAGCGCAACTCGATATATCAGGGTACCTTCTAGGTCATAAATCCTTTGAGACAGTCTGTCAGATGTGAGTGCGTTGCTGCATGTTAAGGTCCTTCAGAAGACGCTGACATGTTGTTCATGACACTCTCGTCTGCTGTGACAGATGCATTGTGCACTTAGTAGAACTTTGCACATCCGCTGGCTAATACCTTCCTTATGAGTCTCGGGCTCTTTTCCAAGGCGGTATCATGCAATTTACAAGTATGGATCCTGTTTGTTTAAACTTCTTTATGAGTTCGTATATAGATGACTTGGTGGGTGGATCACTATTGAACTCAGCACAGAATTTTTCTTGGATTCCTTTCAGTGATCTGCCCTCGAGCAATATTCCTTCTTGCCTCTCTCGTCAGTGGCATTTTCGTGGTTTTACTTTGATTGCTTTTCGTTTTACAGCTGCAAGTCGTATTTCTTCTTCCAGTACCTTCCCCCTCTCTCTCCGTACAAAGTTGACATGCTTCGTTGATAACTCACATTACTGCATGTTCCTACGTTGAACATACTAGCGTATTTCAGTTTCTCATCTCCCTCGTCCAGTTCGGTTTATCTTGACCTACCCTGTGTTTGAATCTTGAAATGAACATATCATTAATTTTTTAATACTCTGAGCTAGGGTCTTGAAGACAAGTGCAAATGTGAGTTCTAGAGGATAAGATTAGGAAACCTGCCCTAGGCTGACAACAGGCTTTACTATAATGGTCATCTGATGACTTATGACCTAAGAACCATCCTTCCAAGAAAACCCATGATTCACGGAAGTCCTATGGCCTACAATTAATCATTAGTTGAAGCGATTTGTTGTTGAGTGCTGCCATTGCACCAAATATCCCACAATTTCTAGGGCGGTTGATAAGCTTTTTCCAAAGAGAAATAATTGGATGCTCTCATTTCGCATAGAACATTAAGGGAACCTCGCTTTCCCTCAGCGATATCAGAAAACGTTCCAACACCACCAGATACCATATTTCACAGTTTGACCGAAATTCGGAAGTGCAAGTGAAGCTGGGAACTTCCAGAAAGTAGGAAGGGACTCCAATCTCGACCCTCTTTATATGATATTCTGGCAGAAATACTACGTGCATTAATGGATCCAATAAGATATGCATTGGAAGTAGGACAAACCTCCTCTTCTCTGATATTATCCTTGGGTCACAACTCACAAAAGAATGTGGCTGGAGAAACGAATTTTAACCTAATGATGTTTGGTCTTACATTGATTTCCATTACCGATAATTTATAGCTTTTCAGACGTATGTTCTTTACAAATAAAAAGTGAGTATCGTTTCACAGTGTGAAACTAAGACTTGCAAAGTATGTGAATTCAATACTCAAACTTGAAGTAGTGCATCTATAGGCATTGGTTACAATAGAGTATAAAATCAAAAACAGAATCTGTTCCTCGGACGCTGAATCCCTATCAAAGAAAACCATAACTCGCTATCTTTTACTGCTTTCTTTTCTATAGTGATAAAGGTTGAAACCAAAAATTATTTATTTCAACCATTTACAGTTTGAATAGAGGGCTAATGAAGGAGATAAAATCCATTATTGGGATGCTGAATCGATTGCAAAAACCGCATCTTGATAACATTTACCGTTTTCGCTCTATGGAAATCAGTTTTGAAACGGAAAGTAATAGTAAATTTGAATGCTTCTGATTTGAGTAGTGTGTTGTGGATACTCATGTTATGTTGTCTTGAGAAGCTGAATCGTTTGGAAAAATAAACGCTTCTTGCTATCTGTTACCATTTTCGTTCTGTGGCGATAAAGTTGAAACGGAAAATGAGTAATTTTAACCACTTCCGGTTTGAATAGGTTTCAATAGCAAATGAAACCTATTCCTAGGACGCTAAGTTAATTGCAAAAATTCGCATCCTAATAGCACTTACCGTTTTTGCTATCAGTATTGAATCCGGAAGTAATAGTAAATTCGAACCACTTTCCGTTCCAATAGAGTGTTGTGGGTAGTCATAATTTGTTGCCTTGAGACGCTGAATCGTGTACAAAAAAAAAACTTCTCGTTATCTGTTACAAATTTTGTCCTATGGCAATAAACGTTGAAACCAGAAATGGCTAACTTGAACCACTTCCGATTTGAATAGCGAGCTAAGGGAGATGGAACTTATTCTTGGGATGCTGAATTCATTGCCAAAAAAAAAAAAAAAAAAATCTCGATATATCTAACCGTTTTTGCTCTGATATCTGTCAATAGACGGATGGGTGAACGGACAAAACCAGACGGACGGACAAGAAATCAAACAATGATAAACATAATCTGCTAGTTAATAGTGTATATTTGTCATATACAGTACGTAAGTAGATAAACAATCTATTCCAACAGCATGAAAACTATCAACCAGTACTCTCAAACGGGTCGGGTCGGGTTGTCGGGTCAGGCTACTCGGGTCGGGTCAGCTCGGGTCGGGTCGGGTAAGTCGGGTCAGTTCACTTTGGTCAACTGTTTTAGGTTGAGCTTAAACTCGGCTAGAGTCGAAAGCTGCTGTTTTTCACTAGCTGCCTAATTAAAAATAGCAATTTTCAATTGATTTTATAGAAACCATAAATCTATTTTGAACACTTGCAGCTAGTGGTTTTATGGTAAATGCTTATTTTTGTACTTGAGGGTACTTTAATTTGTAAATGTGGCATATTGATTTTACCAATCGACTGTAATATTAATATCTACGCCAATATGGAGTCTGGATTTAGAACAAAACTAGAAGTTGTTTAAGAAAGGCCAAAAGAAAGATTGGATATGGACGACCAAGCCCAAGCAGGGCTGCGGTGGCTCAGTGGTAGAGAATTCATCTCTGATGTATGGTGTCCATGGTTCGATCCCAGCTTGCGCTAAGTAGGCTTTGTGGTGGAGAAACGCCGTGTAGTGGGTTTTTTCGGGGTTCTCCTGTTTCCTCTCACTTTCTTCATTCCACCATTTCATTCATTTCTCATGGTCACCGTATCCCTTAGCCTCGGTGCAGAATCGAGGGACCTTAAACTGAATATTTCATTTTATTTCACCAAGCCCAAGGACATCGATACAAGAACAAGATAAAGATTGGATATGCAAGACGAATTGCATAGTAATCTTGCTCTTGGCCTTGTTTTGGTGATCACCAAGTAGCGGTGAGCATATTTTCTTGCTTTCCGTATAGTATGAAAGGCCATAATCAAAATCACACTTGGTCTTCATTTGTACCGATGAGGCGAGCATTCTTGGCTCTTGTATAGCATGAAAGTCCACCAAGACTACGAAATGCAGGACCAAGACTTGACTGCAAGACAAAGAATAAGACGCAGTATTGAGACCAAGATCCAGGGAGCGAATTGTTTGAATTTCATTTGTTGCTGAAAGTGATGAAATAAAATTAGTACTTTATAATTAAATATCGTACTGTATTTTTAAATTTTAAATTACAAAATTCATATTATATATCTTCTTACGTGCAACTATATATACTGTAAAATACGTTTTAATTACCGAGAAAGGAAAATTAAAGTGGCACCGGTCCCGGAATCATAAGAACCTATTTTGGAATGAAAGTTGAAGGCTTGGAAAAAATCACAGGTGTTCTCCTGTTTCCTCAACCCTTATCATTGTAGTTAAACGATTTCCTTTTATCTCCGCCAAGAGACTCTTGCTATTGCCTTCCGAAAAGACCCCCTGCCGCCCAAGCAGGTGAGAACACTGACCTTGAATAAAAATTTCGTCACATAGAACTAAAGCAAGAAAAAAAAATAAATTTCTCCCACGTCGGACATGGTATCAGTTATAAAAAGAAATAACCAAACCTCAAAAGTGCCAATTATTCATTAACATGCATATACAAATCCTCCGCTTGATCTAGCTAGTGGTTAACGTGTAAGACTTCGGTACACGTGGTCCGGGTTTAATTCCCAATGGGAGTGCATTTTGGCGTTCACCCAGTGTCGTGACCATAGTGCTCTCAAACGGATCGGGTTGACCCGACCCGACTCGGATCGGGTCAGGCTACTTGGGTCGGGTTGTCGGGTCGGGTTATTCGGGTCGGGTCAATCGGGTCAGTTCGGGTCGGGATGTCGGATCAGGTCAATCAGGTCGGATCACGGTTCAGATCAGTCGGGTCGGGTCGGGTCAGTCAATTCGGGTCACGGGTCGGGTCGTACCCAAATTTTTATTTAGCGAAATAAAAAAATATTTTTTTCTGCTTTTAGTTAATATTAGGCTACTTTTATCGTAAAAAGTTCATACTTTTGCTTTAAGTGCTCCTATTGGCGAGAAAAACCATGGGTCCAAATGTACTCACTGGACGCATAAGATATAAAATATTCTGATATTTTAAATGTTTAGTCTTACCTAATCTTTAAGTGATATATATATTATTACATTCTAGCCATACAAAATACTATGTGCAACTGTTGATAACTACAGAGAAATAACATTACTGAAGAAATAACTGAAAATTCATAAATAAAAATGCTTTTCATGGAAAAACTCTCAGTATATTGTGCCATAAAATTCGTGATACAAAATATTAGGACATAATTATTCTTGTATAAATTTTAACTATCTTATTCAAAATTAGAATTGTAAAGATAAGCACTTATGCAGGAAAATAAATGTTAAATACTGTTGAAAACGTGAGGTTATTTTCGATGGTATTGAATGAAACAATTTTTGTTTTTCGTCAAGCACAAAGCTATATCACAGTTTTGGCACCTTATCCTATATTTTGCTTTGATGCAGAGTTTGCAACGTTGCTTTTGTTCATCATGAATCGGCCAGTGACCAATAGCATCGAATCTAGTATCTAAGCCAGGCGTTGTGCTGACTGCCTTCTTCTTCTTGATCGAAGGTGCTTCCTCAGTGGAAGGTCTTCTACGTTTCCTCAACATATCTTTCCCAGCCATTACAAGCGTATTTGCAATATCTGCTCGGAAATCGAGTAGCTTCTTATGTGTGCCAACAACTCTTTGGTTGGGGGGTGCGGTGGCTCGGTGGTAGAGCGTTCACCTCCGGTGCTTGGGGTCCTGGGTTCGATCCCAGCTCGCGCCGTGTGGACTTTGTGGTGGACAAACACCGTGCTCGTGGGTTTTCTCGGGGTTCTCCCGTTTCCTCCCACTTTCATCATTCCACCATTTCACTCATCTTTCATCATCACCGTCTCCTTTAGCCTAACCGGCATAACCGTGGGACGTAAAACTTTAGATTTCATTTCATTTTCAACTATTTGGGTGCAACGACGTTTATACAATTCAATATTTCAATTAAGTGGAACACAATTCTAAGATAAAATCTCCTTGCCCTTATATCAATTCTGTATAATTCAACGAGCATGTTATGCAAATCTACGCCTCCTATCCGTTGGTTATATTCTTTGACAATTGATGGTCGCCTCACTTTTATATGACTCTTCTCAGCCACTACCTTTATCTACTGGCTGACCTTTTTACCTTATCTACTGGCTCAACACCTACGTAAGATGCAATGTGAATAAATTTATTGTCATATCATTTTAACGCAATTATATTTGTTGTTTCTGTTCGATAATCGAAGCTTCCACGTCCAGTTCTTCTGAGATCTTTGTCAGACTTGAAGTTGCAATTTGGCTACCTGTTGGGTCTAACAGTACCAACAGCCAAGAGACCTTGTCATTTCAGCTTAGAAAGAAAGGAATATGATGTAAACCAATTATCGAATGAAACTTTGAAATTCTTGTTCTTCGGTAAGTGTTCAACAAGACGCATAACAATTTCGCCACTAATACCAAGTTCAGATTCACTTATTAGAGTTCCTTTTCCTACGTAAATTTAAAATCGTATACAATTCCACTCATGCCTGCACATACGAAAACCTTTATACCCCACTTACGAGGTTTATTTCTAATATATTGTTTCAAGCTACTTCTGCCCTTAGAAGGAATCAATATTTCATCAACAGTATTGTACTCTTCTGCCAAAAATGGAAGAAATCATTCATTTTCAGATCCAACGATTTTAACTAACGGTAGTTTATAGCGAGAACCGGATTCCTGCAATCGATTAAGGGTACCCAAAATACATTAACTCTCTACCAAAAACAGGAGTAATAAAAACCCACTGCAACTTCCAGTTTCAATGTTGATCTAAATAGAGTAAAAACACAATAAGAAATAGCGAGAAGGGATTTTTGCAACCGAATAACTGCTTTAAGAATAGGTACACTTCTGGTCACAAAAACCTAGACTGTCTTCTAGAGACTAAGTCCAAAAAGTTGAACCTATCCCTCATCCTTACATCCCTCAAATTTGTGCTTAGAGGGAAATTTATTTTCCCTAAATTCTATTAAAGTAACATGCGTTGTCTTACAACATCAATAAACTATCTGCTCGTTACCGCCAAGTAAATATATAATTGCCAATATAGAATAATCATAACAGATTAGGATGAGGATTAGGAATTAGATTTCTGGGTTTTCACCATCTATGACTATGCTAGCCCGTGACGTATGAGGGATGACGTACCTCGGCTATCACACTATCTGAGAAAAAGGAAGGAAGAAAGCGGTCTGGGACCTATATGTTAAGTAGCATCCCAGCATTTGCGTGGTGTGAATGAGGAAAACCTCACTCAGAATGGTTGACCTGAAAAAACTCATACATTGGCGGATCCAAGGGGGAGCTATAGGGGCTGTAGCCCTCCTTGACGCTCAGGTATACACTAGATAAAATGGGCTTCAATCCTGCTTTACACTGGATAAAGCGGCAAACTATGATTTAGCCCCTCCCTTGATCATATCCTGGATCCGCCACTAGAGAGAGAGAGAGAGAAGTTAGTCGATCGTGAAAAAAAAAAGAATTCTGAGCATCATATCCAATTGAAGGAAATCGGGATATTTCAGTCCACAGAATCCTTTCATTCGTTCAATGACATTGATTTGTAACTGAGTTAGAAGATAATTATCGAGCAAGTACATCTCAGTATAGGACTTTTGATATTGTTGGAAATAGTATAGTATTGTTTGTTCCAAACCGCAAAAAAATATGTATCTTATCCAATCTTATTTTTAGCCATATGATCAATTCTTGTTAAAAAAAAACAGTTTTACTAAATTCTTAAATATTTTAAAGCCAAAAGTCAAGGCACGTTGAGAGTATTTTGAAAGATTTGAAAAATCAAAATGGTCCTCTTCGTACCATCTTTCAGTTTCAGATATTAAATCTCGACCTGCATATACAGATAATCGATTCCATTCAGGACTTAACGAAGACAACTATGCTTGATCGAAGAATTGTAAACAGGTAAAGATCGAAAGAAATCCAACACATTTTTTTCCAAATTTTGATAAATGTTTATGTGCTTCCATTAATTAATATGAGTACAAAGAATGTATATCGTTAGTGGTATTTGTACTAAAATACATAAGAAAAATTGGACAGGGTTAAATGGATATGTATAGCAGGACGATAAATAAAACAATATTAAATTATTAAGAACCGAATGAAAATTTGATTGTAAAAATTTTGCTATAAAACGTAACTGCAACGTTGTCACTTTACTATAAAATATACACTGTTTCTAAACTACTTTGCATTACTGGAGAGAACACATAGTTCGGGTGTAGCCAAAGATGTCTATTCCACAGAAAATTTAAAAATAATTTATCTATTCCCTGTAAACAAAATCTGCTATATATATATATATATATATATATATATATATATATATATATATATATATATATATATATATATATTGTGTGTGTGTGTGTGTGTGTGTGTGTGTATAGATAGATAGAAAGATATAGATATAGATAGATAGTCTAGGCTTATAAAAGTTGTTAAAACCTACTATACTGAGTGATATGGGATGATTCAAGTCTGTAAGGGACAGGATCATTAAGAAAACTAGATACACAAACGGACCACTTCTAGAGTTACGATTTTGTGATTTTGTGGTTAGCGTCACGGAACTCTGTACAAGTGTTTATTTCAGCATGGATTCAAATCATTTCTACTAGAAATTGCTTTTTTGAAAGTAAAAAATTCAGCATTTTATAACAACGAACATTTATGTATCATACAGGGATGCAAGAAAATTATAAATACGTCACAGCTACGTAATAGCTATATATTAAAATGCTAGATTTATATGTTTGTCTTCGAGGAAAAGTTTGTATGTTTGTCTCCAATTCTTTCGACATTGAGATCTCGAAAACTACAAGTGCTAGAAACGTGCCGTTTTCACTTGTCGATTACAAATTTTGTGTAGATTGATCAGTTTAATTGAATATTTAAAAAACGCTGCCGTTATTTCTTTTTTTATTTTTTTTATTTTTAGGGGTACACTGGAAGTGTTGAAATTATTGTAAGTATAGCAGCATTATATTCTACGACTTATACATTCCAACACCACATTAGTGTATACGGGAGTAGTATATCTCTCAGACATTTGGTTCATGCACAAGTGGTAATGAAAAACGAAGGATAACCATTTCTCCAGTCCCAGATGAATCTTTATTGTTTGGAGTCTTTTGCCCAATGAACACAACATATCACTGGCATTATAATTAATTGTGTGTGTAATGTATTTGCTTATTACATAATGCATACAAGAAGAAAGAAAACACTGATCATACATGAATTAGACACTCCAACCGGAAGAAAGGTCAAATCTTGTAAATGGTACGAGATATTGGAAAAATAATAAAAAATATCTCCCCTTTATTGTACACCTTGCCGATTTTTATCGGGACGCACTTTTCTTGTGTCTGTAAAGCGACATGTACAGATGTTGTGAGGAATGACAAGGAGACATACTCTTATGTGAATGATACGCTGTGTAGAGAGCACAGGGTCAGCTAGTCTGTATTATTAAATTTAATTCTGTTCAGTGATATCAACCTTACGGTGAGCAGATTCTGACAAGCGAAACGTAGGACACAAATATAATAGTACATGATAGTTTACTGTGTCGGTAATATACATGTTCTTATTTCATTTAACGCTAATCTTAAGTTAATCATTCCTTTTTTTAAACAACAGTATTGAAGGAATTCAACAAAATTCCAAATGCTTTGATGAATGACAAAGTGGTTTATTTTTATAAACGTACAGTGAAACTTCGTGTAGGGCTAAAGACTTTTTCTTTTAAATCGATTTTCGGAGCGTGGGATTATTTTAAGTAAGGAGGGAAAATTTAGAATGGCACGAGCGAACTTCTACTTAACTTGGTTAGCATCACTGAAAAAGAAACGTTTCCTACTTTACCGACCGACCCGGGCTATGCTCAAAAATTCGACCGAGCAGGTCTCAGCGTTGATGGTAAGAACTACAGTATATACTTATTTATTAGTGCTCACGACATTTGAGGCTGTCTCGTTATAAAAATCTATTGTCGTCGCGTTATCGAGACGAGACGAAATGCGAGCAGTGTCCCCTCTCGTGAGAAACAATAAAAGTATTTCACATTACTGCTTATATTTCTCATGGTTTTTGCTTTCCAGTCTATTGAGGCCATGATTTCAAAACGAGCTAAACCGAGTTGCACGAGTGAGCCATATATCAAACTCGACTCGACTCGAAACTCGACCTCAAAAACAGTAACTCGGCTCGGAACTCGAGACGAGAAAGTACTTTTGACTCGACTCGTGCCCATTCCTCATTATTTTCTTATTATTTTCTTTCATTTACAGTTGTCTCCTTGTAACAAAAATAACATAACGATGGGACGTTGTTGTAACTACGTTTTTAATAAAAATGAATTGAAATCAAGTTCCACAGCGAAGCACTTCAGACCAAAGGAGACGGGTAATTAATGAAAATAATTATGTAAGAATTGGTAGCATGAGAATGCGGGAGGAAACAGAACACCGACAAAAACCATGGCCACGATGCTGTCCGTCAGAAGCTCACACGGCTTGGGACCGACACGCCAAGAATTTTTCTTAGCAGAGATGAGCGCTCTGCCATTGAGCAGGAAGAACAATTATCTCTGGTGGATGGGGTTTCTAGTTCGATCCCCAGCCAAGTAAGTTTGTGGTGGACAACATCGTGTCCGTTGGTTTTCTCGGGTACTTCCGTTTCCTCCCACATTCTCATTCCAACAATTTTTCCATCATTATTCACTTGCCTCAATAACCCGTCCCCCTTAGGCTAACGAGCATAATCGTGGAACGTTAAACTGAAAGATTTTATTTAATTTTCAATTTTTACCACTGAAAACAACACACTAAATTTATTTTTATAAGGTTAATTGAAATAGAAATAATACATTTTTCTAATTGGATACACTACATGTAATATATCCCTTTTTCTACTTTCCCCACTCTAATGGAAGGGAGCAAACCCCTACATCAGAAGACAGTTATTTAAGTTGCTACCTACCCTGTAGGTGCAGTACATGTTAAAAGTGCTTTAAATAATAATAGTAATAATAATAAAAGCAAATTAAACATAATTTTACGTCTCACATTTATCCTTTTTAGGCTAAAAAATACGGATGATTACTGAAAGTGAATTATTATGAAATAATTGGTAGACTGGGAATGTCGAGGGAAACGAGGAAAACCCCGAGAAAATCACAGAAATGATTATGTCCACCATAAACTCACTTCGATTGAGATCGACCAGAGATTTCTCGCACCAGATGTTAGCGCTCAATCACTGAGTCACCGTGTTCCCAATAAACATGAGTTCATGTGTTTTAAATAGAGAGTTAAGTATAAAATTATATATATATATATATATATATATATATATATATATATATATATATATATTCATATGCTAAATCCATAGCAGAGAGCCCTTTCTCCCCATCTCTTACCGTTTTTGCTTTAAGGAGATCTGGGGGGCCGCGGTGGCTTAGTGGCAGAGCGTTCGTCTCTGGTGCGTGGATACCTTGGTTCGGTCCCAGCTTGGGCAAAGTGAAATTTGTTTTTGGTGGATAAACACCGTGTACGTGGGTTTTCTTGGTGTTCTCTCGTTTCTTCCTACTTCCTTCATTTTACCATTTCATTCATTTCTCATCATCATCATCATCTTCTTTAGCCTAGCCGACATAACCGTGGGCAGTGGATTTTTACCACTTGCGATTTTAGTAGAGTTGTAAGGGAACGGAGCTAAACTATTCTTGCCTTACTGAATTCTTTGCATGAAGCCACTTGTCACCTTATGTACGAACGCTTTCACTCTATAATTATCAACGTTAAAGCTGAAATGATTCATTTCTACCGTTTCGGTATTGAATACAGGGTTAAGGGAAAAGATGTATTCCTAGACACACTATGTATATTAAAATAACATTTTTCCCCCTCTGGTAAGTGTCGACAGACAAGACAAAGCCATACTATAACACTTTCCATACTTTTGCATAGCATACTGTGGAAGTATGTTCCTTTTTAGAGAGAGGAATCATTGCAATAAGATGGAACCTCTTATTCTCGACCACTGGAATCAGTCTTAAGGTAAAGTTAAAGCAAATTTTTTCTTTGAAATATTTTATTACTTATTTGTTAATTTACTTATATTAACGATATAAGCTGACACAGAATTTTCTTTGAATCAATATTTCCTGTGTAGGAACCAAATTGCAACGCAGTTTATGATGTTCTAAACCGAAACATGGCTATAAAAATATACATTCTTCAGAGCTTTTTTTTTTTTTTTTTTTTTTTTTTTTTTTGCAGGAACATAAAATCTTTGAGTGTCCAAAGTATAGCAAATTGTATCGGGAACATTAAACATTTTTCACTAATAAAACTTAGTATAAATAGCAGCTAAGTCGTATATCTTATCATGAAATATCACTCTTTTCTTTCATTACACATTTCATACTTTGTGAAACGTTACGAACATCTTCACTAAACAGTATTTCAGAATATTTAATTCTCAAATTCAGCATTTTAAATCTTCCGGCACGCGAAATGCTGAAATATTCTTTCTTCTTATTTATTAATATTAGTTGCATTTCTTTTATAATTTCTTCTCAGTTCTTTTGACCGAGCGATTCAAGCTAATCATTTGTTCTGTAATCTAAATAGATAATATAAAAAAAGAATCATTTTCTTCTATAGAATCGTAGACAGCATATTCTCCTAAAAAAATCTGAAAATAAACATGTTCTCTCATTTTTATATAATTGTGAATACTCGCTTATTAGCTTCTTAGCTTTCTTGCTTCCTTCATTATACACTCGATGCAAAAGCTTTACTTTGTCTCTCTTTGATAAATAATTAGAAGATAGGTGAATCCATAATGCAGAGTCAAATGTTTTGTGATATGGTACTTGCTTGCTGAGCAGTCTCCCTAGTTCCTGTCCTTTGTCTACAGCTTCCAGCCATATACTATCATTGATTGTTATTTTCATTACTTTTCGAAATGTTGCCTTGAATTCTTGAAATATTTGTTGCCTATACGTGGCTTCTAAAATTAGTATTTTGTTCTGTATTTCGACAGGGACATCTTTCATTAACATGTTAATCAAAACCTGATCATCTTCCTCCTGACCTTCGTAGCTGGAAATAACTGATTCGTTCTGGGAATCAACAGAAGCTTCTTCAGTTACAACTGATTTTACATATGTTTCATTATCATTCCCTACTGACAAGTCAAGCGGTTTCGGAGTCACTTCAGGAACTGCAGGAACTGAACTATAAGTTGTATGATCTGCAGCTAAAAGCGGAGATTTCAATGTTTTTTTGGCTTCTATTTCAGCTGGTGGAAGCTCCTCAATTAATGCTGCTGAAGAATAATCACTTGCAAGGAACGATGGAGACGTGTATACACTACTTCTTGTACTATTCTCCACTACTGACGAGTCAAGTGGTTTTGCTGTCACTTCAGCAACTACAGGAGCTGAATTATAAATTATATGAACTGGAGCTAAGATCGGAGATTCCAATGGTTGTTTGGCCTCTATTTCAGCTGGTGGAAGCTCCTCAATTAATGCTGCTGAAGAATAATTACTTGCAAGGAACGATGGAGGCGTGTATACACTACTTCTTGTACTATTCTCCACTACTGACGAGTCAGGTGGTTTTGCAGTCACTTCAACAACTACAGGAACTGAATTATAAATTATATGAACTGGAGCTAAGAGCGGAGATTCCAATGGTTGTTTGGCCTCTATTTCAGCTGGTGGAAGCTCCTTAATTAATGCTGTTGAAGAATAATTACTTGTACGGAACGACGTGGACGTATATGCACTACTTCTTCTACTATTTTCGTTGGTAATAGGACCATCATAGCTCGTTACGTACAATGTATTTTGTTCTCGAATCACAACAGGACAAACATGCTCTGGTCCAAAAATTATCTGGTCTTGTTTCAAGCAAAGTTTTATCATATCTTTGACTTGAAGTGGTGGTAATATTTCATTTATGGATTCGAAACAAGGCAAGAAGAACGATGAGGTACCTGCGTAATATCTTACAGTGTTCCCTAGAGTAACAATGCAAGAGAAATCATTTGTCAGAATACTTGACGAATTTTTCAAAATCTTCAGTATTTCTCCCGGACATATTGTGACTAAGCGTGTCGTAGAAGAAGGAAGTAGAATCTGCGGATAAACAGAAGTATGCTTACGTTTCATCATGACACTGTTTACTTCTTTGTTATTTGCGTATGTGAAATTAACAATTGCGTCCACGAATAATGATTTATACTCAAAAAAAGTGTCTAAAGATAACCTATTTACGTGAACGAATATGCTTCTCAATTTTTTAAGATCATCCGTGTTTTCTTTCTGATTAAGAGCAACTGGCTTCACACAACTTACTGGATTCGAATTATCAATATTAAGACACACATCAATAATGTATTGCCTTGTTCTAGTGTTTAGCATAGATTTTCGGATCGTGTGGAACTGGAGAAATCGTAATTTGCGAGTGTTGATACTCCCTTGTCGCGAGCTCTTGTGAGAAGACTGTGTATTAAACAGCAGCGGCAGCAGCGGACTTGGATATATAAATAGATACAATACTCGGACAATATCCAACACTTTCCAGTTTCTTGCAATTCGCAAAAAGATCTGGACGTTTTCTTGAAGCTCTACTCGTGAGTACCACCCAATTAAAACTGATATAATCAGCTGCCTCTTGAGTTTTCTTCCCTTAGTCGTAACGGGGGATAAACTCGCACTAGAACATTGTTCGTGGGATTGGTACACCTCACACGCGGTTGGAATTTCATTTGTGTTACAGCTATTGTTTTCGATATCATGTGGTAAGCAATCTTCTTTGTTTACTGGTGACACACATTTCTTCTTCTTCCTTCCTCTCTTTCTGGGAGGGTAGTCCGTCCTCTTCTGCCAATACACACCTCCACATCTGGGAACTGGCTTCCTCATTAAGCTCATCTCTGCTGGCGGAGCACAACATCCAGGATATTGTGGAACGTGTATCGGCGTGTTGACGCACGTGCTAGATTGTGGCACATAACGATGCCATTGAGAAGTAGATGGGCACTTCTCGGGTGGTATTACGCTGTAATGTTGGTATGAATTAAAATATCTACCACCCTGATTGTGTTGTATAGAAAGCGAATTATGCTGTCGGAAGTGAGGGGGTACTTCCTTAGTGTATTTATGCATTTTTTTCTATCTTTTTCTTTCTCTTTTCTCGTACGCTCGCGTAAATACACCTGTTCTCTATTCGCTTTCTCTCCCCTCTGAGGCAACGCATTTTATTTAATTGTTAAAATTAATCATAACAATCGCCTTACTGTTAAAATTTTGTATCCAATGCTATTATTGTATAATATTTAGCTTACACCTAGCAAAGATTGAAAAATATAATATAATTCTGATTTTTAAAACCTATTTATCTTGAATTCAAAATTTCTTTTTTTAAAAAATAGATAATTATCTATCTATTAAAATGCTACAATACCAATTAAGAGCAACCGAGATCCAACGTATAACTTTAGCTTTCAAACCTTTGATTTACGGTTATTTGTGATTTCACGTTTATAACAAAGACAAATATTTTTAAGAAGGTGTACTTTAGATAAATTACTTAAAGAGATATTTTTCACAAAGTTTATCCTTTTAAATTATACTAGTCAACAAGGTTTTTGCCACATGAAAGAAGAATGCTGATCTTTAAGGAACTTTGGCCGCTGAATTCGAATCTGCAATCCGTTTTTCTCTATCATGCACAGTTTTCCCGTGACAGAGGGATTTTCGGGAAATTTCCCCCAAAATTTCCCTTTTTCTTCATTTTTGTATCTCTAGCTCGGGTAGCCTTAGGCATATAAACATACAAATTATATTCTAGGTTAGCTTGATTTATACTTAGTAAACCCTGTAAGTTTCATCTGAGTCGCATCATTCTTCATTAAGAAATAAATATATTTCTATAAATATATGCCATGTGTACTGTCCATTTTACCATATACAATAGGTGCAGAAAAATCACATGTAACTTCCACGGGAATTACAATATAAGCAAGGATTATACTTCATTGGATTTGTAATGAAACATACTTTACAATGATGTATACACCATGTCCGCCATTTTTATAAGAGGGAAATTCTAGAGGGATTTTTCGGGAAATTCCCTAAAAAAGTAGATTTTTTCTCATGTCACTGCTCATATAGTGATACAGAAACGGGAATTGCGCCAGATTAATCCTATTGAAAAAACTGATCTTTAACTCCAAAAGTATACAACAAAATTCTTAGTTTCCACGCCTTTTAAACGTTATTCAAGATAGTAAACAAAAAATTAATATTGACCTACAAAAACAAATATCAATAACTCACAATGGATCAAATGCACAACTGCTTTACAAAGTATGAAAATAAAACATTTGTACTTACAATTAATTCTTCCTTTTGTAGTGCCAGTCACTTTCTCTAACTAAAAACCAGCAGTAGTCGCCTATCATATGAGGATCCCATTTACCTTGATAACGTTGCTCCATTTTTTGAATGTCCTGATGGAATCGTTCCCCTTGTTCGTCACTTACAGCTCCTAAATTCTCGGGGAAAAATTCCAAGTGGGAATGAAGAAAGTGAAGTTTCAGGGACATTCTACATCCTAACCTTTGATAGCTATCCAAAAGCTCTTGAACCAATTGACGGTAATTTTCTGCCTTATGATTTCCCAAAAATTCATACACCACTTTACTGAAAGCTCTCCAGGCGGATAGTTCATCATTATTTAATTTTGTCTCAAAGATGTTGTCCTTTAATAGTTTCCGAATTTGGGGCCCGACGAATATCCCCTCTTTTACTTTCGCGTCACTAAGTTTTGGAAACTGACTTTTAAGGTACGCAAAACCTTCTCCATTCTTGTCCATGGCCTTAACAAAGTTTTTCATTAAGCCTAATTTTATATGTAAAGGCGGCAGCAGAATTTTTTCTGAATTAACTAAGGGAGAATATTTAACATTGTGTTTCCCTGGCATATATGTTTCTCTTGGGGACCATTATTTTTGAATGTAGTGTGATTCAGTTGCCCTACTGTCCCACAAGCAAAGAAAACAACAGTATTTTGTAAATCCTCCCTGAAGCCCCAGTAATATAGCAATGACCTTTAAATCACCACAAATTTGCCAACAGTACTTGTTATAATGTATCAAAGCTAACAACACAGACAAACTTTCATAAGTTTCTTTCATCTCTACGGAATATGCCATTGGAATTGATGGTTTAGTGTTCCCATTATGTAGCAAAACAGCCTTAAGGCTTGTTTTAGAGGAGTCGATAAACAACCTCCATTCTTCATGGATGTGTTGGAAACCTAGTGCATCCATTAAACCATCTATATTTGTACATGCACAGAGGAAATTTTGCATTATATAGTAACCTGAAAATTTTTCATGTCGGTTTCTGAAAATTGAAATTCTGGTGGTAGGAGCCAGTAAATTTCATTCTTGAAGTCTCGATCCGAGCAACTCAGCTTGTTGCTTACTCAGATTTAGATCCCTCACTAAGTCATTCAGTCTGGACTGGTTAGCAAGAAGAGGTGTGTTTTTGGTTGGGCTATAGTTTGGATCAAAGGAAGTTGATGGTTTGGGCAACTCATCTACTTGCTCTTCTGCTGGAGAAGATTCTTCTGACTGTGCGTATGGATCAGGGATTGGGAGTTCAGGTCCATGTGGTATGGGTTTTAGAGCGGATGGAACATTTGGGTACTCAATATTAGATTTTGTTAGTTTAGAATGACCCCAAATTTTTGTTAGACAGAAATAACAGTCTTCAGCATGACTGGTTGGTTCTCGCCAGACCATTGGCACCGCAAAAGGCATAGCTCGAGTTTTATCGCCACTTTTTCACTTAATAAGAGTAGAATAGCATGTTACACAGCACACATGGGGAGCCCACACTTTGTCTTGATCACCCACATGACACCTAAAATAGCTATAATAAGCTTGTTTTAACGTTTCTGTTAATGCACGGCGCTGACTTTTCACAGTATATTTTCCACACACGTAACAGAAAGTGTTCGGTGAATTTATACACGCACGCCGGGATCTCTTCATAGCGGAAAAAAGAAAACAAACACGCACACGCACTTACGACCATTTGTCACAGGTAAATCCAAATTAAAACTAAACCTACAATATGCATGCAGTTATACAACACTTCCTTATCTATTTGTCATGGACCTGACAATTTATCAGTAGAGTCCGATTTTGCGCAGCTTTATTGCATCAGCTAAACACGTGTTGTTGTACAGCTGTATCAATGCAATCACATGCCAGGTGATAGAAAACCACAGACCTCTTACTCCATGTCGTATACTCTCATTTTTCGTATTTGTGCCTGTATGGGTAAATGAAATTGTTTTTTTTTTCTTTCGGTGCAAAGAACGCAACATCACGTCTTAAAATAAGTAGTACAAACAACATACATGCAGCTATATTTATTTCTCTAGAAATAATAATGCGATTGTTCTGAAACTTGCGAGGTTTCTTAAGTATAAATCAAAGTTTTATATGGTGTCATTTTTGTGTTTATATTTCAAGGGCCAGTGGTACGAAAATTTGGAAAAAAGGTATATTTTGAGGGAATTTCTCAGCCTCCTCCCCTTGTCACGCAAAAAACTGTGGGTGATGGAGAAAAATGGATTGCACTTTCGAATTCAGCGACCAAAGTTCCTTTAGGATCAGATGTTTTCTTTCATGTGACAAAAACCTTGTTTACTTGTGAGCTATTGATTTATTGAATTGATATAAATCTATATTCTGGCGGAATTCCCGCTTCTGTATCACTATATGAACAGTGACATGAGACAAAAAATGTACTTTTTTAGGGAATTTCCTGAAAAATCCCTCTAGAATTTCCCTCTTATAAAAATGGCGGACATGGTGTATACATCATTGTAAAGTATGTTTCATTACAAATCCAATGAAGTATAAACCTTGCTTATATTGTAATTCCCGTGGAAGTTACATATGATTTTTCTGCACCTATTGTATATGGTAAAATGGACAGTACACATAGCATATATTTATAGAAATATATTTATTTCTCAATGAAGAATGATGCGACTCAGATGAAACTTACAGGGTTTACTAAGTATAAATCAAGCTAACCTAGAATATAATTTGTATGTTTATATGCCTAAGGGTATCCGAGATAGAGGTACAAAAATAAAGAAAAAGGGAAATTTTGGGGAAAATTTCCCGAAAATCCCTCTGTCACGGGAAAACTGTGCATGATAGAGAAAAACGGATTGCAGATTCGAATTCAGCGGCCAAAGTTCCTTTAAGATCAGGTGTTTTCTCTCATGTGGCAGAAAAAAGTTAAAATTTGTTGACTAGTGTTATTGTTCAAAGCCTTTGCTTTTTAATAAGCCTTTTCCGAATAAATGTAAATGAATTGTGCTGCCATCTCTAGAGTTTTTTAAACTATACGTTTGTGAACGTTTATATGTTTGCGGAAAATCCTTTCGACAATGAAATCTCGGAAACTACAGGCTCTAGAAAGATGACGTTTTCACTGATCGATTGCAAATTTTGCGCAGATTGTCGTTCTAACTCAATATTTAAAAAAAAAAAAAACGACCATTATTTATTTATTACATTTTTACGGGTACACTTGAAGTATTGAAATTAAAAAAAAAAAAAAACTAAAGCATCATATCTTACCTATTATACATTCCACAACCGTATAATTGTATATAGGGGCTGCATATCTCTCAGGTGTTTGTTTCATGGCCAAATTATAATGAAAAACGATGGATAACCATTTCCCCATGTAACTTGAATCTTTATTGTTTGGAGTGTTTTGCTCAACGAATACCATATATCACTGACATTATAATTGATTGTATGTGCAATGTATTAGCTTATTTTAAAATGTATAAAACGATAATCATGCCTGTTTTGTATGGTTGCGAAATATGGTCTCTTACTCGGAACGAAGAACATAGATTGAAAGTATTTGAGAACAAGATCCTGAGACGAATATTCGGACCCAAAATAAACGGGAATAGGGAATCGCGGAATCTTCATAACGAGGAATTACATAATTTATACAGTTTACCCAACATTGTTAGGGTCATCAAATCTAGGAGGCTCAGGTGGACAGGTCATGTAGCCATTATGGAAGAAAGAACGAACGCTTTCAAAATCTTAACTGGGAGACCAGCGGGAAAACTACCATTAGGAAGACCTAGGTGCAGATGGGAGGACAATATTAAGATAAATTTCGCAGAAATAGAAATACAAAGTAGAAACTGGATACAATTGGCTAAGGATAGAAGTCAGTGGAGAGCTTTTGTGAACGCAGGCATTGAACCTCTGGGTTCCATAGGCCATAGAGTTATTTAGTTGAATTAAAAACTGCAACCGGAAGTAAGCTCAAATCTTGCAAACGGTACGAGATATTGAAAAAGTAATCGAAAAAAAAAATCTCCCCTTTACGGTATCTCTTGCCGATTTTTACCAAGACTTCTTTCACTTGTATTTGCAAAGAGACATGTATAGATATGAGGAATAACAAGGAGATTCATGCTCATATATGAATGATGCGCTGTGTAAAGAGCGCAGGTTCAGCTAGTAGTATTATAAAAATGTACAAGGGGCAAAAAAAAAAAAAAAAAGACACTATTATTTTGAATAGGTGATTTATAGAACAGTCAGTATCAGCACAATAAATGTATTTTCTATTCTCAAGTGACCGTAGGAGAGACTCACTCAGAGAAGAAACTGGGTTTTACACATTTTGTGCACCTGTCTTACAAGAAGTTGTCTTCTGGATGTACTTACACTGTCTATTATCAGAGAAACAAAATTCAATTGAATTTTATATTCTGTGCCAGTTCATTTTAGTGTGGATTGTTATTTTCCATTTCGTTATTATTGTGCTTTATACTACACTGCGTTCGAAAAGTAATGACACATCTATAAAAATACGATCATTTGTTTAATAATTGTGTTCCATGTGCTGTGAGTAATGATTTCTACAAAGGTTTTTAATTTTAACCTTGTGTTCAGTTTGCTCCTACTAGCCATTGAGATTGGATGACCTTGGGATGAGAAAATTTGTGCAGTTCTTTGTTATTTCAGTGTGTATTCATCGTATTTTAACGATTGAGACCAGGAATGGCCAAACATTTTCCGTTTTCTCCAAAACCGGTTCATTTTTCGCAGAATCTGATGTCGTTTTCCCAAAAAACGGATTGATAGAAAACTGGTCAGGTTTTAAAACCACAACCGGTTTTCGATAAAGATTGGAAGCCAGATTTTTTTTTCTTTTAGAAAATCGAACCTGTTTTTAATACGAAACTGAAACTTGTTTTAAAACCGAAAGCGGATTTTGATAGAAAGCCGAACAGGATTTGAAAACTGGTTTCTGTTTCTTCAGAAGCCGGTTTCGTTTTTTTTAAAGCGAAAATCCGGTTTATATGTTCTCAACTGTTTTCAGATGATACTTTTCAGCATGCGTCCAGAATGATATTAACTTTAAAACACCGAATATTTTTCGTTGAATACGTCTTCCGTGAGCATGGTGAACACATAGTGAAAGAGCAGCTCTCAATTGAAAAAGAACTTTAAGAGAAATGGTAAACCATCAGCATTTGATGAAGAAAACTGCATGACATATTAGCTGCCATGTAACACAATCACATCAAATTCATGTGAAAATAGACTCAACAGAAAGACTTCAATGTTGTTGTCCTCTCTGCTGGTGTAGTACTCCGCTGGTTGACAGAGTCCCACTTTGATTTCCAGTGAGAGAACTTTGAAATGTGAACGCGTTGCAGTGGTTCGGTTAAACTGTTCGTCTACATCTCATTAATGTCGGTGTTAAAAAGGACATTCAATTCAAAACAACCAATCAACAAGACAGTGTGTGCAGATGCGGTCCAAGGCAAGATTTACACTCGGGTAAAATGATTTCTTGGCGCCCCCTAGTCCTAGCCTATATTTTACATTTTATTACAGCAATTTTAATATTTTAAACCCATTTTTTAAAAAGAAAAATTAATACTCAAGTACATGATACAGATCCTATATTTAGTAATTAACCCTTTGGGGATCTTATGGTACATTTTGTACCATACGCATTTTTCATGGTACCTTGCGTTATTTCTCTTCTATTTGAGCTTTTTCGTCCGGTTTTTTTTTTTCAAGTCCAGAGACATTGTAGAAGACATTGCGTATGGTTTCAGACCGTCCTGCGTCCAGACATAGGAGGAGATGACGTCATAATCTTAAAATCTATTTTTTCCCTTTTTAAGCCTATGTTCATTATTTTTTGGCGGGCTTATTTTTGAACGTAGAAGATTGAAATTTTGCACAAACATTCAGTCCACCGAGTAGTATTTACCAGATTTTTTGTCCCAATGTCAGTGTTAAAACAGGGGGGGAACCAGAGGGGCAAAGGGTTAAAAAAAGGGATATTTTTACCCCAAAAATCCCGTTTTTCGTCATTTTCCCGCCTCACATACATGATGGAGACACGTGATTCATACCGTCTGAAAGGCAGTTCCATTCTGAAGAGAATGACGGTCGAGTTATTATTCTAGGGTAATTAGGGTTGTCTCAGGGAATTTCTAAAAAATATACTTCTATATAGGGAAAAATGAGACAAGGTGGGTTTATTTTTTTTTGGCAGACTTACTTTTGCACCTAGAAGATTGAAATTTTGCATAACCATTCAGCCCACCTAGTAGTATTTATCAGATTTTTCCAGATCTCTGCATTAAAAAATGGAGGGTCCAGAGGGGAAAAAATTGAAAAAAGGGATTTTTAGACCAAAAAATACCGTTTTTCGTAATTTTCCCGCCTCACATACATGATGGAGACACGTGAGTCATACCGTCTGAAAGGCAGTTCCATTCTGAAGAGAATGACGTTCGAATTATTATTCTAGGGTAATTAGGTCCGTCTCAGTGAATTTTTATCCAAATATACTTCTGTATAGGGTAAAAGTGGGGCATGGTCAAAAATTTTTTTCTGGCGGGCCTATTTTTTCACGTAGGAGATTGAAATTTTGCACAAACATTCAGTTCACCGAGTAGTATTTACCAGAAATTTTTTTCCGATTTCTGCGTAAAAACAGGGGGGTCCAGAGGGGCAAAAGTTGAAAAAAGGGATTTTTAGACCAAAAAATCCCTTTGGTCGGGATTTTCCCGCCTTACATGATAGAGACACGTGAGTCATACCGTCTGAAAGGCAGTTCTATTCTGAAGAGAATGATGGGCGAAACATGACCCTAGGGTAATTAGGGATGTCTCAGGAAATTTTTTCCCTGAGATCATGGTGTTTTGAGGTAGTTTTGGGCATGGTGGGAATTCCTGATAAAATTTCTCCCGCCCTTACTATTCAAGATAGAAACTTGAAATTTGGCACACACATTCAGTATACCAAGTACTATTTCTCAGATTTTTTTAGGTGGCTACGTTCACACAGGGGAAGGTCCAGGGGGGGTCCAGGGGGGCCAAATTTCGAGAAAAAAATTTCGCTCCGAAATTTTCACTTTGACATTTTTTCCCACTTCTGGTATAAGGTATGAGCATGCAAGTGGTACCATTTGAAAGCCAGCTCTATTCTGAAGAGAATGAGGTATGAACCATGATCCTAGCATAAGTAATGACGATTCAGTAGCTGCTTGACTGAAAGTCT
Source organism: Thermobia domestica (assembly GCF_964235325.1). NCBI lineage: Eukaryota > Metazoa > Arthropoda > Insecta > Zygentoma > Lepismatidae > Thermobia > Thermobia domestica. The sequence goes on from NC_137463.1 coordinate 182,154,248, forward strand.
AAAAAATAGCCCAAAAAGCCAGGATCCTTTAAAGGTTAAAAATAGTGATGACCAAATGCAAGACCAAGACCAAGTCCCGAGTGGTCTTGGTCTTGCACACCCAGTCTTGGTCTTGCACACCCTGTTTTGGTCTTGATCTTGGTCTTGTTTGTAAGAGACTTGCAAGTCTTGCTTTTAAGAAATCTTATGCTTTTCATAGGGAAATTTTACTTTGGATAAAAGGGATAATAAATTATACAATGTGCCAATAGTAACGGAAATACAATGTATGTTTCTAAATGTAATATACAGTTTACCTTCGTGTAAGTATGATGATAGTGTACTTTATTATGACGGCGATGACCTTTATTTATTTATTTATTTTCAATGGGTGTTCACGCTTCACTACTTATAAGTTAAATTACAACGTTTCGTAATTTTTTTTTTTTTTTTTTTTTACAGATACAATAGTCTGTTGCTTCCCAAGCTGGTGAAGCTACTCCTGAGACGCATGAAAGAAAATCAAGACGGCACACATTACTGAGATACATGAATTACAAAATTATTTTTACACTCTAAAGACATCAGATTTCTTTTGTTTTCAATCTCGATTAGCTCCTTTTTGTATTGAACAAACTGGGACATTGGCTGAGGAGGAACTATATTATGAAAGAAGTGCTAGAGGGTGTGGTGGAAGGAAAGAGAGGCAGAGGCGAAGGAGAATGTACTTGAAGGAAGGTATTAAAAGAGAAAATTGCTACGTAAGACGAAGAGACTAGCTGATGATCACCGAATATCGAAGCTTCTTAGTTGCTGCAAGTGACCTGTCAATAATGGCAGAATAGCTATGATGATGATGATGATGATGATGTAACAAAATATTAATAATAAATAAATTGTATGTGTAATGTATTGTAATGTCTGTGATTGTATCTACTGTTATTCTCAGATGTTCGCTTTCTCGGGACCAAGGTGCGTTTGAGTATATCACCAGTTTAACCAGCTACAATTGTATGTGGCCATCACAGAAGAATAGTTCGCAACCAGAGATGTACTCATTCACTCCATACTCGTGGGGGAAAGAATCGGAACTCAGAAGACCTGCCCTAAAATGCATACTGTCTGTATGAAGGTTTGCGCAACGAGAAAATATAAATAAACTCGAAATTTAGAAATTAAAAAAATCAGGACTCGTATTATCCAGCGCTGGGTTCCCCGTAACATTCCCTTTGTCATATCCCTTCAGTGATTTGTTAGCACGACGGATAAGAAGACGAACTATTGTACAAATACTAATCAAGCTGTACTATACCAACCAAATAAAATTTTATATTCTATTGTACTACTGCTTTGAGGTACGAAATAAAACAGGTTTTATTCAATCTAAGCCTTTACTTGTTTCAAGGAAGCTGCCTAGTATTCTTACAAGATTGTTTACATAAGATAGGGAGCAACGGTACGTTCTCTTTACGCTCCTATTGTTAATCGGAACCCAAGTACGTATCACCACTCGGGACCAAGCATTCTTTTTAAATTCCCCATACACACATGACATTCTTATTTTTATTTTCCACACACATCACATCAACTTCCATATTATATTTTTAAACTATTTGCTTTGTTTACATGTATGTGCCTTCATTAATTTGTATTTAGTAGTTTCATCAATAAAACAAATCTAAATTCCATAGCTGTATACTGCAGCTCGCATTAATAGGCACCACATCCTTGCTACATACATCTCAAGAGAACCTTTACCTAACATGAATAAACTTTAAAAAAACAAAAAAATGTATACACAAAATTATGAAGCCTTAACCTAATCTAACCTACAACGCATCCACACCTCACACACACACGAACATTTTTTTTTTTTTCGTAAAGACGTTTCAGTTGGCATTTAAGGAAAATGTTTACTATCATAAAGCGATTTGCCACTTACTGTGCCTCTGCACCTATATGATTAAGCACACGATATGGAAAATCAGTTGCCCCTATCGAAATCTTAATAAATCAATTTATCAGTTTCTTTCAGCGAAAGTACAGCTCTGGGATAAACTTTCAAACTTTCATACGAATACTTTAGTAGAAAAGAAAAATCAATGTATATTATATAAATTCGATGTAGAAAACGTCATTTCTATCTCCTATCCAATTTGTTTACATTAGGGGGTAAAAACAATACATTGCCAAACAATAGAAATCAAAATAAGGAAAGGATCCCCGACTGCATAACTGAGATTAGGTCTACTTTGAATTTGTTGATGTAGGATGGTCATTCTAAACGAAATTACGCCAATAGAATATATCCTTACGTTATATTAGTAATTTATTCTATTTCCCCCTTTTCTAAATAAACTTAACCCGTCACACATTGTCTGAGTAATTAGGTAGATCATTTGGGAACGAAAGGGATTACGAACGCATGCTTACACTGATATATATTATGAAACACACCATTATGACACTGTGTCTAACTCGATCAATTTTGAAGGTTAAAATAAATATCTCCAATGCAGGTTTCGAGCTCTTGACACTTAGTTTACTCAAAATTAAAACCAAAATATTACTTGCAGTTATCCAGCAGCGAAGGATAATCACACCATTTGAGATCTGAAATACTGTCCCTTTATGAATCAACACACGACGTTCTGCTCACCAGGCAGAAATTTTCATCCTCAGTTTTTCCAGTTTAACATTTCAGGCCTCCAGGAAAACATTTCACATGCTGGCGAAAACAAGAAGCTGCGTCACTAAATTTTCACACTCTTCGTTCCGTACCATCCAACTGAGATGGTAAAATCACAAAATTTACAGGTGAATAACCTTTTAAAACTAAACGGCGTGACAAACATCTTGACATTTGAAGGCGGCGCTCCAAGTTCCCTTTAAATGCTGCTAGCAAATGAGAGGTAAGCGGTATTGCCACGTTTATTTTGTACACATCCACGTCTTTCCCCTGTCACCTGATCGCGCTGTAGTTAGTTTGCTTAGCTATAGCCACACCCCTTTACCACTTGGCAACGTCGCGCCTGAGCTTGCGTTTTATTCGTTTAGCTGAAATGCCAAGACGCTTGTCACAGGCTTTAATTTCGCATAACTCTGTTCTGCAACAGCGTTTTAACCACTTTATTTGTTTAAAGAATCAACGGACAGTATCTAGCTACTGCTGTCCTGAAACTGACACCATTCCAGACAATAACAATGTGACGTAATAATACGAAGATCGGCTACTGAGCAAATTACGAGATACTTCAAAGAAAAGCGACCAATTATTCATAATTTCGTAAATCTGTGCTACTGACGTCATATGAGACAAGATTGAAGATGATGAACTTAAAATTGAGTAATCTTGACAAATTTCTATCAAGATGGCTGAAAATTGAAGAATTTTTATGAATTATATTTTTAAATTAAAATTTTGAAGAAATTTCTGGGAGAGTTTTCAGGATGTTTTGAGATAGGAAAGGCGTTCTACTGATGAAAATGAAGAGAAATATGTTTAAAATCTTTAAGAAATATGAGATATTAAGGCAGAAATGAACAAAATATATGTAATAAATGCAAAATAAATCCTAACCTATTCTAAACACTTCCTAACCTAATCTTATACCATCTAACATTACCAAAAGAAATAAATCTCAATATTGCACCACTACAACTTCTACCTCTTATCTGACATTGTTATACGATATTATACAGGGTGTACGAAAATTCCCTAACGTGATAACTCGATGTTGGGAGATATCAATGATAATGATATGTTTAGTATTATTGGCTAAAAAAGAGAAACAATTAAAATAATATTGATTATAATTAAATCAGGTTTAAAGAAATCTGCAATATTTCGAGTTTGCTGTTGTTTTAATGGAAATCGGTCCTGCGCTTCGTTCTTATGCACTGATAAATTATGTTTTCTTAGGCATAAAGTGTTTCTGTTTTTCAATTTTATTGCCACTTTGTTCGTTTTTTTTTTTTTTTTTTTTTTTTTTTTTTTTTTTTGCATAGTTTGCATAACCCATACGGATGCTCCACACTTTCCGCAACGACCTCAAAAACAAAATACACATGAAAGTTACTTTTTTGCGCTTGCCACTTGCGTTTTTTCACTTTGCAAATTTCTTCTTACTGGACGCTTGTGGCGTTTCGTTAGCAGACTGTCTGAGGCAAAGGAACTGAGGGGTGAAAAACAAATCCCTCTTTTGCCATATTTATCCCAGAACGAGCCGAAAAACTTTACCAGCTTGAAGGTCAAAAGCTTACGTTTATCCCAGATAACACACACCTGTAAAATAGTGTTTGATTTCCCGATAAGTAATCCTCATTGTTTAAAAACGCAGGAATGCATCGTAATCCAGCAATGACACATTTGTTTGTGTGCAACAAGCTTTGGTTAGAATTACATATGTGTGGCTTGAAAACGAGTAATAACTACAGAAAACGTGAACAACTGATTCACAAAACGATATATTGTAGCTATATGCTACAGGGGAAGATCAACTCACATGGATTGCATAAACTACTGGAACACATTCACTCCAGCGGTATTTTTTCTGAAACCAAGAACTTCGAGGGAAAGATGTAATGATTTTGCCCCTTTTTACATTCTGTAAAAGAATTCAAGTAGTACCGGTACTCGTGGAAGACTCTTGCGCACTTCACTATTTAAAAATATACATATTGTCAAGACCATAGATAATTTATTAATTTGTTTGGTTTAATTTGTAATGTCTTGAGTTTTAGGAAATCTAATTTAATCTTGTTTGTTTTAAAAAAGATATGTGCAGATAAAACACTATGTGTATATTTCAGATTGTATGCATTCTAGTCTAACAACAAGAGCTTGTAATGTTATGTAATAAATTCGTTAACACTCACACTTTTCTTCGGACAATGAGCACATCAAGAAAAGTGACATTGTTTCGTGTCATCATGATTGAATTGTGATTATGAGAATTTGGTTGAATAAGATCTTTTCAGATCCGGGACGCACGTGGATGAAAATCGGCCCGAGTGCTGAAACCGTATTACCGGAACGTCAGCAGTTTGAGTTGTATAAAAACCTTTTATTTTATTCAATTGGATGATGACTTAGAGGACGATCATTCAAAGATCATCATTCAAAGAGCATTACTTCGAGCATTCATTCAGACATTCAGTTATTCGTCAAGATTAAGTATCATTAGCGTTATTGTTCAGAGAATCGTCAAAGAAGTATCAACGTTAAAATACAACCGACTGCTGTTTCTGGGATACGAACATTCAGTGCTTGGCTCGAACATCATCACCAAAAACAGGTATGTGTCACAACCAAATTCTGTGCTAATCCGATTCGCTATTCATGATTCATACATTAAACCACACTCTCTTAAGTCCTCATTACACAAACAACACTTCAAACAAAAATGATTATTAAGTCTGTTAAATACACCATGTTTTAAGTAGACGTTTTTGTTATCATTTTAATAGGGCTCTGGTTAGCCCTCAATCAATGCAACCAGTGGTGGAGAATCCCCAAATTACCTCTCACATAATGCGAGTAAATACAGAGTTGCTTAATGCTAACTAGATCAATCTGGGGAGCTCAGAGTGCTCTAGCTAGTCAAATTCTATTCAATTTACATCAAGAGCAACCCAGGTTGGCAATATAATATCTATTACATTGTGTTTTTATTATGTATATATGTACTGTATAAACAGAAACAATATCGAACAGCATTTATTGAATATTACTAATGGTGACATGATTACTACTTTACAGTTTAAAAGAGTATCATATATAACATCCAATAACATTCATTGCCTGGGAAAGGTTCACAAAGAACATGGCCTGCTATAAACAATGCCCAACTCCTTCTCCACTCTTTCTTCCACATGACATATCTCCATTTGTCGATCAGCCTCAGAAAACATTTTTCAATACAAATTGCTTAAAGAGTCTTTAATATACGATTACTTTGAAACCTCTACAAAGTTCTTTTAAGGAATAGTATCAATCCTCAACGTTTTAACAATAAACAAGGAAGGATATCAGAAGGAAAATACTAGGACTTCTTATCATTGAGTACGAAAGAGGAATACATTATAAGAATTAGAATAATAAAGTGGCATTTTATTTGTTTATTCGTCAGTAGAAAATAATTTAGAAACATTATACTGTATGTTTAGGTCTTTTTTGAAGTATTATACACTTTTGGTAGTTCCAAAATGTGAGTCATTTGTTTTAATTCACGTAAGTAAAAGCTGCGTTAATTTTCATATGGAAAAGACTATTCCACGTAACTGTTGTTTCTACGTAAAATATTGGCATATTATAACGAAACTGAATCACGAAAGGACTGCTTTTGAAATTTCAGTAAATTGAAATTGTAAAAGTTGGTTGCAAACAAAGTTCAACAGACAAAGTTTTTTGTCAGACCAATTCCTTACGTATGAAACCAGTGGTACGTGTACTCCATTATTACATATTATAATCTGGAATATATATATATATATATAGAAAAGTGAAACAACCCAGAAAATGTTTGCATTTCTTAGGTGCATCTTAATAAAACATGTAAGAAGGTCAAGTCAAAAAGATCACAAGGACATAACACAGTCCTGCCATTTTTTTTTTAAAGATCGGTATTATTACAATCACAAGTTATGTTTGATAGCCTGTTAGATGGTATCTTCAAAGTTTACAACGTAATTTTGGAAGAACAAAACACGGAAAGCTATTAATCAGGGACTTTCAAACCAATGCAGAATTTCGTCGTGCTTTTCTGAAAAATAAGCAAAATTGAGATACACTCTTTCATGATCTTGACGACTATATTTAATCGTTTTTGAAAATTATGCTCCGAAAAGGAAAAAAACTAGAATCGATTCTATAACAACCAAGTTTCTTTCTCTCTTTTTATTTATTGAGGACGTATCCAATGTGAGGGTTTGCTTAAGTTGGAAGTCAGATCGAATTCGGTTTATAAACTTTTAGCTAAAAATAAGAGAATGTGTGCTTCAGTATTTTTGAAAATTCCGCTCCTAAGGAGGCAAAGAGGGGATATTTCTGTAATGTATATAAGAGGAGAAATTTCCCTTTATTTACTCACAAAATGTCACAAGTGGGGTTTTGCTAATGTTATAAACATGGAATTTGGTATATAAATTCTTAAATGCAAACAATGCATTTTGGAAAATCCCGCTCCTTATGTGGCAAAAGAAGGTCATTACTATAATATCCAGATTTTCCTTTATTGAGGATGTGGCCGTTGTGTAAATTTGCTTAAGTTGGAGATGTTAAAATCGGTATATAAACTTTTAGGTTTAAAAAAATAATTAAATATGTATTAACTCGTTTCTGAAAATTACACTTCTGAAAAGGGTAAGTTGCCAATTCCTATAATATTAAGATTTCCTATTATTTATTCAGAAAATGCTTAATTCAAGAATTCGCTAAAGCTGGAAGGTGTAAAAATGGTTATATAAACTCTTAATTAAAAATAAAGTAAATATATATTTCAGCGTTTCCAAAAATTTTCTCCTGAAAAGGGAAGGGATAATAAGTACGATTACATGGAAGAGTGAAAGTGACTCACTGAAAATTCAGGCTTTGTTAGTATACGTAGATACGCGAGACTTAGTTTATTATGAACTTATTAAACAGAAAACTTATTTTATTGCGAGGACAATTAATAGGAAAGGACTTTTTGAAAATATGATTGTTAAGGGAGGTAAAGGTGAAATTCGAATGTTTGCGCAGAATAGACTGCCACATAAATTCCTGAAGTTAGGGAGATGAAATTTAGCAAATAAACTTTTTTTTTTTAAATTAAAAATAAGCAGATGCGTGCCTGAATGTTACTAAAAAATTTTCGTTTTAAGATAAAATGAGCACTTTCTATTATTTTAATACAGTGCATTGAAAGAGATCTTGTCTGTTCTTTGTGATCACTTTACGGGAAGATACCTGAAAACGTCTAATTCATTTTAGAACATAACATCTGCTTTGAGCTAAGTTTCAATTACTACTTTATTTAAAATGAGTATCGTAAAAGAGTATATGATTCATAATTTATACGATAAATAGAATATGTCATTATTCTCTCAGGTTAGGAAGATGAAAATGTGTATTTAAACTCTTTATTACAAATAACAGAACGTGACCCAGCATTTTCCATAATTCCAGTTTTAAGGTGGAGGAAATAGCAATTTCTATATTCTCTTGCCACATTGGAATAGATGTTTTATATTGTTTATGATCATAGCACGAAAAGCAGCTTACTGTTTTGCTATGAATCTTGGAAGATAACTCTTGCCTCAATGTTTTTTTTTTCTATCATGTTCTCTTGATTAAAGGACGCATTCCAATGACGTAGTAAAGTTCAAAATACACACCAAAAATACAGTGTTATAGGTTATCATAATTGAACTTTCATTAAAATGTATATCCTAAGGAGTAAATATAGGCATTTCAGCTAGTTTCCTTGTAAAGCTTTAGGCCACATGTGCCTGCTACATAATATTCAGATTTTTTTATATATTCTGTTGTTTATAAGACAAAATACAAAACATATGAATGTGTACAAAACATATGTATTTGGTCTAGGAATTAATTCGTGCGGTTGGTACGCACACATTGAAGCTGTAGTACAAACAAAAAATACATAAATACCTTAAGAAAAATATTGTCCATCGCTAGCCACCACTTTCGCCCATCTGTCAGGCAATGTACGGATTCCGTGGCGAAAGAAGTCCTTATCCTTGGAAGCGATCCAGTCAGAGACCCATGTTTCGATATCTTCTGAAGAAGTAAACCGCTGTCCAATCAAATCGTTGTTCATGCAATCGAACAAGTAGTAGTCAGAAGGAGCAACGTCTGGTGAATACGGCGGGTGGGGTAAAACTTCCCATCCGACATTTTCTAAATAGGTTTTGCGACATGTGGGCGAGCGTTATCATGTTGAACAATAAGTTTATCATGTCTGTTCTCCCATTCTGGTCGTGTTCTGGCCAGAGCTTGCTTCAAACGCATTAATTGTCGTCGATAACGTTCTCCATTCATAGTTTCACCCGGTTGCAGCAGCTCATAGCACACCACACCTTTCATATCCCACCATATGCACAGCATAGCCTTTGCACAGTGAATATCTCGTTTTGGTTGTGATGGACCTGGTTCACCTGGTTTCACCCAGGCCTTTTTTCGTTTAGAGTTCTCGTAATGGATCCACTTCTCATCACCCGTAATAATTCGATGCAGAAACCCCTTTCTGCTCTGTCGTTGAAGCAGCAATTCGCAAATGGTTTTTCGTCTTTCAACGTCTCTGTCTTTCAATTCATGTGGAACCCAATGTGACATCTTTTGAATCATTCCCATGGCTTTCAAGCGTTTGGAGACTGTTGTTTGATCAACGCCTAATGCTGCTGCAAGTTGTTCCTGCGTTTGACACGAATCCTGCTCGAGCAATGCTGTCAATTCTTCGTCTTGAAATTTTTTTGGCTGTCCAGCTCGCTCTTGGTCTGCCAAGCCGAAATCACCACTCCTAAACCGTGCAAACCACTTCTGACACGTTAGCTCAGCTAGAGCATGGTCACCATACACTTCCACCAAAATACGATGACTTTCAGTCGCACTTCTCTGCATGTTAAAGTAATGCAGCAGGACACCCCGCAAAAACACTTTATCAGGCACAAATTGCGCCATGTTCACTTAACTACAAACTGGTGTTGTTGACGCTTTGATCCACTGCCCTATACTACGAACGATACGCGATGACAGGGGTTTGCAACACATGTGTGGATACACGGAACTGTGGGACGCTCCGTTCGTTGCGCCATCTCTTGTCCACCCGCACGAATTAATTCCTAGACCAAATATATGTATGTAATAATTCAAAATGTTAAACTAAAGTATGTCTCAATGGTTCGAAGTTTATTCTTTATCATTATTACTTTTTATAAAACAACATGATAACATGATTTTATTTAAATAGGTTTTCTACATATTTTTCAATAATCTAAAACAAACACATTTTCAGAAAATTCTTTTAAAGAATGTAACTTCATTAAGCATATATATATATATATATATATATATATATATATATATATATATATATATATATATATATATATATATCTTCTAGTTAAATGTCCCCCAATTATGTCTTTAGATTAAGGAAGACGATGAATAAGGCAAGTGAATGATGATGGAAGCATTGGTGGAATGATAATGTGGAAGGAAGCAGGAGTGCCCCGAGAAAACCCACGGACACGATGTTGTTCACCACAAACTTACTTTCTCGGGGATTGACCTAGGGACCCCACGTACTAGAAGTGAGCCACCATGTCCCCCTTACGCAGATATAGATACACTGTTTAACATTAGAAAATACTTAGAAAGTACATAAAAATACTTTTTTATTTTCATTTGTTGTGCTGACGCTCTGTGATTTAGCATGTTTTTCATTCGAGAGTAACAACTCAATCCACAGCATCTTGCTATGGCTTCTCTCGTTACACCTTAGAGCAACCAAACCTAGAAAGTAACCGAGTTCATTGGTTCCTGATGTAGATACTTCTTTTGGCACGAAGCAGGTTTTTCTTGTAGATTACGCCATTATGAAATGTTTTTTCTTCGACTTACAATCAACCCTTAATATCCTTTTTCTTTACGATAGTTTCACTAAACAATATCGCAGCTCGTTGGGAGGGCTTGAGCAACCGATCTTGGAATGTATCATTTTCCACACAGCTTACAATTCGACTATTGTATCACTGAGCGTTTTTCTCTCTTTCCTAATTCATGAAGAACAACTGTGAGTGAAGTCTGCAATTGAAGTTTTTCTAAAACTCTTCAAAGGATTAGTCCATAAGAGGAGGTATCAAAATATGTGTGCAAATGCCTAGAAAATGACAAGCTACGAACTCCCTTGGACACGCATTTTATAGTTAGATCCTTGTATGTTAACCATGCAAATTCTGGACTCATTAGAACAACTATTTCTTTCTTTCTTTTTTTGCAGGTAAATCACTGAAGGTGGGATGATTGACAAAGGAGCATCATTAAGTTCCTCCATCTTCAGGATAAATCAGTAAAGCACATCTACGAAGAAATGAAAGAAGTCAATGAAGATGAAAGCCCATCCTTTGATATGGTATCCAAGTGGAATTGGCAATTCCAAATTAGACATATGAGCAACGCGGACTTTCTTCTAGATCTGTAAGACTTTCTTTCACTGATGATGCTACTTTGATGGAGAAAAGTTGAGATAATAATGGAAGACAGGAGGATAAGCATTGAAAGTCTTATGTGTGCTATAAATATAAGCTATGGGTCTACCTGGAATATCATTCACAACCTGATACATCGTCAGAAAGAGTGAGCATGGTGTGCGTCACGATTGCTCATACCTCCCAGAATAGAAATCGCGAGGACGCTGCAACAGAAATGTTGTATCGCTGTGAGATGCAGACAGGTCAGTGACAATGGATGAAAGTTGGGTTTATCTCCATGATCTAGAAACAAAGAAAATGAGCAAGCAATGGAAATACCCCTTCTCCCCACCCCTAAAATGCACAAGTGTAGAAGTCTGCAACCAAGGTCATGCTTTCCGTTTTCTGGGACTATGAAGAAGTCATCATGACAGATTACCTACCTCAGAGGCAAACTATTACTACCTATTATTCCCATCTCCTGGCTAAATTACGAGAGGAACTGAGAAAGAAACGTCGTGGATTTGCTGTTGCTAGCAAACAATGTACCAGCTCATTCTATCCATGCATCTATGATGAAGGCAATGGAATTAGAATATGAAATATTGCCCCACCTCACACTCACCGGACCAGCAGCAAATGATTTCTTCTTCTTCCAGAAATGAAGCGTCCAATCAGAGGACGCCATTTTGACAGAGGACGCCTCCGAGTCCTCAATTATATATTTCTCTTTTTGCCAATCAATTTGACTTTTAACAAGCAACTGTTTTGAACGAACTCAAAGGTTCTTTATTTATGCAAGCCAGAATAAGTAACGCTTTAGATGAGTGGTTAGAGTTGTATTTTTCTAAACTGGAGGCCCGGGTTCGATTCTCGCCCTTTACACTTTTTAAAATGTTTCATTTACAAAGCTGAGGTCCAGTTGGATGCTGCTAAATGAAAGATAATCTCCAGTAGCTAAATTCAGTGATTTTGAAAATAAAGCAAGAAAAATGAATGGAGAAAACGAGTTGCAGAGTTAATTCTATCAATGGTTCTATATTTGATATTATCCGTTAATTTCGTGCATTTTTAAGTTGTTGTTTATTGACACTATATTCCCTCCTTTTCTCTTTGTGTCTCAATGTGTAAAATTTCACAAATATTATACAAATCATGAACTCTCAGTTATATTTGTAACCTAAAGCAAAAACGTTAATAAGGGATAAGTTCTACAATTCGTTTCAGTGTTATCGAATTTTGCATTTTTAATATTTACAAATAAATTACCAATGGTTATCATTTTCAAAAATTATTTAACAAATAATGAAATCAATAATTTCTTCTTTCGAAGTAGTATTACGTATGAATCAGTAGCGCCGGAACCCAGGAGCTCACGCCCTGTTAGAGTCCCAAAATTTTCATTGGGGTTTGGATTCTTAACCCCAAATGATCCATCCATACTTTTAACTGATTTGCAGGTAGGACTACTGTTAGTAGTTTCAAAACTCAGCGCAAAGCTTTGCGTTTGTTAAAAAAGAAAATAACCTACCATATATACCACATAATCTATCCGTCTATTATTTGATACGCGGATATGTATAGCTATTTGAACTAAGTAAACTTGTTTGTATAATCCCTCTTTTGAGTTAATTACAGTATAAGATCAGTGTAAGCCCCTCCCGACTGTTATCTTCTCATTGGCATTTCTAGTATTCATATATATATTTTTTCAAGTGCCGGTGTATAATTTTATATGTGTATCACACAAACAAGAATTATTGTCAGTACAAGTATCCAAAGACTCCCTTTTGTCATTTCGTCAGCCAGCGTTTCGTTCCACTCCTGCACAGCATCCCTCTTTACGATTTGTTCTTTTAACAGGTGGGGACAATTTCATGCAGCTGTTCTAGCTACTCTACCAGGCGTAATTAATCTTGGAGCAGGTGTTAGTTGGGTTGCCTATCTCACGGATTTTGTACCTCAAGAATTTCTGTGGCCCACTGTACATGTAACACTTCTACTTAATATACTGTGTTGCTGATATACATGTCGATACTTTGATGACTTTTAACTCTGTGCTTTAAACGTTAAGATATCCTGACTATATATATATATATATATATATATATATATATATATATATATATATATATATATATATATATATATATATATATAGTGGCGGATTCAGGATATGATCAAGGGAGGGGTTAAACCATAGTTTGCAGCTTTATCCAGTGTAAAGCAGGATTGAAGCCCATTTTATCCAGTGTAAAGCAGGATTGAAGCCCATTTTATCCAGTGTATAGCTGAGCGTCAAGCGGGGCTATAGCCCCCTTGGATCCGCACCTATATATATAAAATTTCTTTCTTCTACTTTTTCTTCCTTCCTTTTCTCTTTATTCTCCTTTTATTACTATATTTATTAAAACTCTTTTTTTTTTTAAGAATAATTCGCAGGATTGTTGACTACAAAGACCATATTACTATAACAAATTCTAAGAAATGCCATATACGTGAACGCGCCGCTTCATCTGTCATATTTTAAGATCATAAAAAAATGTATATAGTTTGGAACCATTAAAATAAATTTGTTCCAGAAATAATATCACAGTAATATTTCAATATTGTATCATGAAACCCGAATTCAGAACATTTTGCTATCACGATGTATATACATTTTATTAGTTTATATGATCAAATTAATTTTTATCTTGTTGTAAATGAGAATGAAATCTTACGTCCCATGGTTATGCTGGTTAGGCTAAAGGAGACGGTAATGATGAGAAATGAAAGAAACGAGTGAAATGAAGAAAGTGGGGAAAATGGGAGAACTCTAGAAAACCCACGGTGTTTGTCCACAAAAAAATTCACTTGACGCGAGCTAGAATCGAGCTAAGGATCCAATGCACCAGAGGTGATTTTACCTTGTTAGTTAATGTATATGTATCGAGTATTAAATTTTAGAGATATTGTTCCAGACAAAATTTTGGAAAAGATTAAGCTCCATTTTGTATCCTAAAATTATATCCTCATTTTATGGGTGGTCTGTGGCAGAATGGTTTCAGGGAGAGAGAAAAGTTTCCCGGACCTAATTTGATTTTTAAAAATCATATTTTCTCATTTTATAATACTTCTTTGTTTAATATTTGACATGAAATTGAAATAATATTAATATCACTTCTAAATTCATTCCATATTTGGAAGTCGCCATTTGTAACAACATTGCTCTTGGTGTATGATGTTGCTAAAACTATTTACAGTATTTGAACGAATTAGGCCCAGAAGCGACAGTCCTCTTAGCGACAGGAACTGTTATCTGTCCTATGAGCGACCGATTCATTTATATTGAGATGATGGAAGATGATATTATTCCATCTCGTAAAATATGTTTGCCTCTGGCGTTGTTAGCGCCCGAACAACCTTGGAATGAAAAATGTACGTGTTAGTGATACTGTTCGTCAAATATATTTTTCTTCTACTGTTAGTGCAAATAAAACTTATTTTAATATTGAGTTAGGTTTGACATAACACATATCAAGTAATTTAACGAGACAACAGGGATATTTACATGAAAAGTATATTCCTATGTAATTATTGAAAATCCAGTTGTAATATCCCCTTTCTTCAAAGGCTCTGTTTTGTGTACTTGATTTGATTCAAATCTAATTACTCACTAAGCAAAGCAATATATTTTATTTTGAAAAACTTAAACGTGTAACAGTTTCGCCAATTATCCACTTTTTAGATTTTCTAAGACATTGTGAATAAAATAAAAAGTGTAATTGATAAGAGACAGCTTTTGAGATCCCTTTCATCTGATTGGCTATTCTCAACCAATCCCACCAATTACAATGCAGTTCACTCTATACAATCCAAAGGTAAACAAACTCTTTAAACTACCTTCCCCCTTATTGTAAGCTACTAAAACGTAAACTAATTGCTTAATTTGCCTTCCTCCCTTGTTTTGCCTTATACATAAAAGTTTTTCGTATAGCAATCTGAAATAAACCCTTATAACAAGACGAACTGTTAAGTCCAGCGAGCGATTTGTAACTTGTGTAATAATTTCTTCGAATCTGTTTTCAGATTTCTTTGATATCCTCAGGTGGTGAACATCCTTTCTAGAAAATTTTCTTCGAGAGCCCCTACCTCTTTCTGATTTCTTTCTTATGCCATAAATATATTCAATGTAAACTTATGCTTCGTATCATTTTAACATGAATTTTTTAATTATATTAGAATCATAGACAAAGGCGGAGCTACTCTAAATATTTAATTAGTTTTCTCCTTGATATAGTCAGTGCATTCATAGAAATTAATTCAAAAATATGATATTAGAAAAAACGTATAAAATATTGTTAATGAAATGAGAGCATTCTCACGTATTAAATTCAGGTAGAGCGAAATTTTTCATTGTACATATTGTTAGGTTCAAAAATAACATTGGCAAGAAACAAGTTAAAGAAGAGAGAGCCTTATCTTCTTCCATTATCTTAGTATGAACGAATTGGTGACTCATAGGGCAGTTAACAGATTGAATCGGTCGCTCATAGGACAGTTAACAGTTCCTGTCGCTAACAGGACTGTCGCAAGTGAGACGACACCATTTAAACCTATATAAAAGATTGTCATATTTTGTGAGAAACCTGTTATTGTTGTAGCATGTGTTTGTATGTCGACGCATGTAGATGTTGTTAGGCATTCCCATAATCTGACATACAACAGCACGTTACTGAATTTCAAAACTATGTCAAACCTTTCAGATTTTGTTATGGACTCAGCTCTGTGGAGAAAACACATGTAGTATTTACTGGCACGAACTGAGTTAAGATTTTGCACAAACTGATTTAAGATTTGGGTCCTGCACAGCGGAGTAGCCAGCCACTACTTTTATGACCTGGTTAAGACCAGAATACAAAAGATTGAAGAACAAGCTCTTGTCTAACATGTGGAATAACATCCGGGAAGCATGTGCAAGTCAAGTTCAAAGTTTATGTTTGTTAATTCATGGAGTTAATTTACTATTCACAGACGCCGGTAAAGAGTCCAAGTGAAATACCTCTTCTATATACTTACTGTACCAACGTTTCTAGTCACTTTCTGAGGCATAGTGGTTTAGTGGTAGTGTTTTCTCATATGGTTCCTGTTTCGATCCCTAATCATGTATTTGACAACATTGGGTTCGTGAATTTTTGGGGGGGGAGTCTCCCATTTCCTCTTACATTCCCATCCCACCAAATCATTTCTTAACCACTCATTTTTATTGCTCTTTAAGTCTGTAGTTCATAAGTGGCGAATGTTAAATTAACGACTTCATTTCATTATTTTTTCAAGTCATTATAAATTTCACTTAATACCAGGGGTATAAGTGAGGGGGAACGCGGTGGGACGTCGTACCCTTACTTCCAGGAAATATATGTCGCCGTCCTCCCACTTTCTAAAAGAATTACAATGGCAAAGATAGACACGGGAGACGGCATGACGTCATGCGTCCACCTACCTTTTCAGATCCACTTTTACCCGTGCTTTATACTCTACGCTTTTTCTTCATACATTCGATTTTCTTTTGCACGAAACAATTCTTGATACTTTATTTAGAAGTACCTTTATTGAGATCTAGCAATATACAAATGTTAATATATTCAGTACTTCATGAGTAAACAAACACAAGATTTGAATTTGGACACTTGTATTTGACATTTCGTGTTAATTCGAATCAATAAAAATATTTTTTCTTAAAAAAATGGAGTGACATAACACAGTAAAAGTTGTTTCATATTATGTTATCCAACAATGGAATGGCGTCAGTTAATCTTTAGTGTCCTGTGAGGCAAAGAGGATAACCTTTAGACCAAGAGAGGCACTTTTAAGCCCAACACGTATTAAAGCAAAAGAAATAGCGAAATCAACCAATTGGCTTTGTAGCACAAAGCAAAAGATAGTAAAGACCCTAATTCAATTCCTCGTGAATTCGAAGTCCTGATATTAATGCTGTGTCGCGGCGACTTCTAACAGCGTTGCATCTTCATTAGCCCGTCTTGTCTATCCTGTGAGGTTGGATTAATGCGCCGAAGAAGAAACCCATCACTATCTGTCTATCTAAGTTCGGCAGCCAGTCTACTTCCCTGCAACTAGGCGTAAAACCCTGTCCAGTAGAGGAAACCACACGTAGATCCCCAGTGGATTGTCAACATCTACAAAACAATCAGTACTTGAGGAAGGTAGGTTGGTCTTATTTCCCAATGGTGCCCCAACTTCACCTAAATATCCTATAGTTTAATCATTTACTGTTAGATTGCATGTAGAAGAGTCTTCTTCTTCATTTGTCGTTGGAGAACAGCTACTAACATGAGAAAAATAACTTTCACGTGAAGATTTAATTAAATCTGTATTTTTTTTTTTTTTAAAGTTCAAGATAGAAATTAATCATTCTACGAAAATAGGTGCTATTTAAAGAACGGATACTATTTGCTAATACGTAATTAATCTTAGCAGTATTACGAAATATCATATGTAACATACAGTGATCATTTTCCCAATCCTTCCTCCCCCCCCTAAATTTTTCTACTAACATGCCCTTTCCAACATGACTACCTTTAAAATTTATTCAATAGTTCTGATTAAAATTTGTTTCTTGCGAAAAATGAAACAATAAACTGAATTTTTTTTATTATGTCACGATTATGCCCGGTATTCTAAAGGAGACGGATGCTTAATCAAAAGTGAATAATTACGAAAGAATTGGTGGAATGAGGTGAATGCGATGTTTCCCCGCACTAAACTCACATAGTCAAGGATCGAATTAGAGATTCCTTACACTTGAGGTGAGTGCTTTATCACTAACTTTCCAATCAGTAATGATTTCAGGGATTAAAATTTCAACGACGCACTTTGCAAGTATTTATGAAACTTTTTTTTTTTTTTTTTTTTTTTTAAGGATTAGGTTGTGCTGTCAGGAATTCCGTCCGTCTGATACTCCACTAGATAGCTTTGAACAAATGCTAGTTTTTGAATTCTCTCTCTCTCTCTCTCTCTCTCTCTCTTTTTGTAATAGATAGCTAGAGCGATTATGAAGTTGAATTGGTTAATGAAGTTAATCTGTTAATATCTTAATGGATACGGTAACTTTAATTTCCATCTGTTATTTCAGATGATAACTCTTCAAACAAAAGCGAAATTTTTGAATTATGTTTTGCGCAATAAATAGTTAGAGTGATTACTTTGTCCGAGATTGTTAATGGGGTCAATCTTTTTAACATCTTGACCTATAACGGTGACTTTAACGTTGGCTATCCATATGATGTCATCCTCTTTACTATCTTTTGCAGAGTTTGTTGTTCATGAATATGTAAGGTAACTGCAGGTATATACGCCAGTGCAGCTAAATACGCCAAGTGTTCAGTACTGGGACGTTTCCAACGAAATCCCCTAAAATGCGCCTCTAATATATAAGAAGTCTTGGACAGGTTCGGTTTTGGCGAATACCCTGGAAGACAGCGCTGAAACCGCTACGTCATTCAGTGTTGTTTGCTTCTTGAAGGTTTAGTGGAAAGACGTTATTTTTATAATAGGGGTATTAGTACCGTGCTAACTCAGAACATTGCCGATTGTTTACAGCAATATAATCTTATTTCGTGTACGTCTAGGAACAATTTGTTTTGTAAATGTAATTTCAATATTTGTGATTCCATGGCTATTAAATCAATACCAAGCATGGTGCAGCAAAATACGCCAGTACTTGTGCAGGACTGACTGCAGAAGACAAAGATGTTTTCATTTGCCCTACATATTCTATATAATATCGATATAGCTTCTTCTTCTTCTTCTTTTTTAATCACAGTACCTTGACACTGTTTGTTTATCTTCTTATGGACTAAAACTTTTCAATTTGGAACTTCATTTCAACTTTGGAGATTATCGTTTTTACATTTTATCTTTTTATCTTCATCTTACACTTTGAGTATTCTATTTTTTTGCTTCAGCCATGTTGTGTAGTAATATTTGAGTTCTTATAATACAGATGATGTAAGCAGTTGCAAGATTTATTACAGGTTTCTTGTAGTATTCTAGACTTGGCATAATTACCTGCACTTGTTGGTAAATACGCCACTTTGTAACATTTTTTCTTTTACCTTGGGTGCAAAATAGAAGTGAGTCGCATCATTGCCACATTTTTTGTACACGCGGAAAACGCTGCTCTGCAACGCACATGTCTTGTTTTTTTTTTTTTGTGTGTGTGTGTGTGTGTGTTTCATGGGAATTAAGGCCATAAAAAATACAACACCCTTAACATGGTGTATTCACCTGCACCTACCTTATTTAAACTTTAAGCAAAAGTTTCATTTATCTATTTCTTTATTTACATTTTCGCAATGGATGACCTACCGGGTCTTATCTATCCTTTACAGGGAAAATCTCTATATTTGTCGTTCGTTGTGAATATGAAAAGCCTGATTCGTGTGTTAGTTCGGATATTTGCAATTGTATGATTTAATCTAAGCAGACAATTGAAAGGTATGTGAACATGTGGTACTTGAATATATGTAAAATGATGTAAATACATGAAACACAAGGAGAGATACTCAACAAAGGAACAGTACATTGAAATGACTATTTTGAGTCAGTTCCTTCTAAAAGAATAGACCAGTCTAAATTAGATTCCCGGTGGGAGATCATGTGGCTTGGATCCCACGTTAAACTTTAGGTCTACAGATCATATAGTCTCGTTGCTGAAACGGGCGCTAAACTCAAAATCAAACCAGTCTAAATTAATTTTCAGTCATTCCAATGAATGAGAATGTAATTTATCACTTTATGTATTACTGCTCTTTAATTGGTTATCCACACGGTGTTAAGATATTCGTATTTTAGGCTACAAGAAGGGAAAGAGTGTGATATGAGAGCTTACCCATTAGATGCAAACAGGCCCGTGCTGGCCCACCGGGACGTGTCCCGGTGCGCCCTCCGAAATATCACACTATAAATAATGGTACAAGTTTTTAGTAATAAATTCTTACAGTTTTATTGATAAAGAACCCGTGAAAGGTGCAGTGCGCCCTTTACATTAGGCGCCCTTCCGAGACCACATCAAAGATGAACGATTTTATTTACTCTCCTGTATAGCACAGTTCTGTACAATAAATACACACAGTTACTGTTGGCGAAGAACCCATGAGAGATACATTGCGCCCTTTACATAAGCCGCCCTATGAAACATCACATTATAGATGATTGGTTTTAGTTATCCTGTATACCAGCTTTGTTTAATAAATTCAAATACTGACTGGCAGTACAGAACCTGTGAAGAATAGGGGTCTACAAGGCCCTTTACATAGGATGCCCTGCGAAATATCATATTATTTTTTTTTAATTTTATTCTTCTGTATTTCAGTTTTGTATTATAAATTCATACAGTTGCTATTGGCAGAGAACAGGTAAAGAGTATAATCACTTACAAAAATATTATAAAGTTATATAGTTATAAAACGAAACAATGTGATACATCAAGAATAGTTCGGATAGTCAAACGTACGATGCATTTATGTAATACTATACTGACACAAGTCTCTAATTTACGATTTTTACGGCACCGAAGCTTTCACAGTCTTAATATGTATCTATATATGCGAGCATATTGCTTGTTCCTGTGTGTTTTAAAGCAGTGTTCGGATAATCAGTACCTGTTGTATTTCTGAAATATAGCTACTCGTATATTAATTTCCGTAAAATGTGGTCTTCATGTCACCACGGCACGGCGCGTCCTCAGGTTGTGGATCGAGGAGGCCTCTGGGATATAGAGGTTAGCTGCGAATATTTTGAGTAAGCAGTCGCGGACAGACAAGGGGTGATAATCCAGCTTGAGAATTTGGTGTGAGGCTAACAACCTCATCCTGTAAAAGGAGGATTGTTCAGATAAGTTCGCAGAATCCTCCGATCAGAACTGGTAACTTGGCACGAATTCCGCAAAGTAAAATCGACATAAGATTTGGAATATGAAATGTAAGAAGTCTCTATAGGGCAGGCGCGTTAAAATTTGTAAAAAAAAAAAAAAAAAAAGTTTAGAAATAGAGGTTGGACCTAGTGGGATATCAGGAAGTTAGATGAGAAGGAAATGGAGGAGTCAAGTCGGGAAATTTTACGTTCTTTTACGAGGAACAAATTAAAAATTACCAACTAGAAACAGGGTTTTCCGTTCACAAACGAATACGTAATATCAGCAATTACATAGGTTGAATTTGTTAATGATATATTTTCTTTTACTTCTCTTAAGGGTCGGTGGTGTAATATTATTTTAAAAGCACATGCCCCAACAGAAAATAAGGATGGAGATTTAAAAAAATACAGTTTTTTCGAAAGAATAGAACGGGTATTTGATCATCTCCTGCAATAACATATGAAAATTCTATTAGGCGGTTTCAATGCAAAGGTAGGACCAGAGGGTATTTTCAAACCGATTATAGGGAATATATGTTTGCATAAGGAAGGTTGTGATAATGGCGTTAGACTCGTGAACTGTGCAATATCCAGAAACCTTATCGTGAAGATTACAAAATTCCAACATCGCGACATTCATAAATATATTTGGACCTCATCAGATGGAAAAACACTATTCAAACTGATTATGTTTTAGTAGACAGAAAAGAACAGTCTAGCACAACTGATGTTCGGTCGTTCAGAGGAGTTGATTGTAATAATAAGAGACTATCCTTGAATAAAGGAAATATTGAATATCTAAAAACGAAGCGGTTTATTTATTTTTTTTTTTAAATGGAGGAGAGTCAGGTGAGAGGGGAGCCAGATTGAAATGTCGAATAGATTCTCGGTTTTAGAAGGTTCGGAGTGCACTAGTGTTCACGGTACTTCACGCATAAATACGTAGCACGCATTCATGGTTCAACCAGGAATGTACTAAAGTAGCAGAGAAGAGAAAACAGAAGAAACTGCGTTGGCTACAAAATCCGAACGAAATAACTACATAAAATTTCATTGTCATCTGGCAGTGACTTCTAAAACTTCTAAAACTTTTAGAACAAAGAAACGCGACGTTTGAAAGTTAAAATTAATTAACTTGAAGATAATAGTGAAAACAAAAATATTCGGGAGATGTATAAATGCATCAACGAACTTAAGAAAGGCTATCAACTTCGTGCTTATATATAAAAGAAACCTAAAGGAACAGTTCTCACTGATACAGATAGCATCTTAAATAGATGGAAAAATTTCTTTGACGATTTGTTTAATACATAGCCAAAAACTAATGCGCATGGAGAAAGTGAAATGCATGCAGCATAACCGTATATTCCAGAACATAACCAGACAGAAATAGAAATCGCTATTTTTTAAAAAATAAACACACATCTCCGGGTGTAGACAAAATTCTGGTTGACTTAATTTTAGCTGGAGGGGAAAAATTGTAGAGCAAGATACACAAACTCATTATCTGGAACAAGGAGGAATTACCACAAGATTGAAGAGAATCAATCATTGTTCCAGTTCAGAAGAAAAGCAACAAAACAGATTTAATAGTTATTGAAACATTTCTCTTCTGTCAACATCCAATAAATCCTCTTAAACATTGTATTAGCAAGATTGACTCCATACCCAGATGAAATTATTGGAGATTATAAGAACGGATTTAGGTAAAATCGATCAAATATCAACCAGATATTTACCATTCGACTAATACTTGAAAAGAAATGAGAGAATACAACATCCTGGCAAATCAATTATTGACTTTAGACTCTGGTAGGAGAGAAACATTGTACAACATGCTTACAGAATTTGCAATACCGAAAAAGATAGATTAATTAAAATATGTTTAAATGAATCCCGAAGTAAGGTTCGAGTTGAGAAATTCTTGTTCACGAGCTTTCACATTGAGAATGACCTGAAACAAGGAGATGCGTTGTCATTATTATTTAACTTTGTTCTGGAGAACACGATAAGGAAAATCAAAGACAGCAATCACGTCCTAGAGCTGAATTGTATTTGCCAGGTTATGGCGTATGCTGATGATGTAAATTTAATAAGTAATGATAGAATAATAGAAAGGAATGCAGAAATCTTAAAGCTTGCAGGGATATAGGCTTAAAAGTAAATGCAGAGAAAACTGAATAAATGGAAGTTTTGTCGGGATCATAATACTGCATTTTATTGATGCGTTAAAATACCAAATAATATTTTCTTTCGACAAAGTGGATACTTTCAAATATCTAGGATCACTATTAACAGACCAAAACCATAATCACTAAAAAATTTGATGTCAACTGAAAGCAGGGATTTCGTGCTATTATTCAGTTAAAAATCTTTTGTTGTCGCTAATTCTATTGAGGAATTTGTAGCTCAAAATATAAAACAATAACCATGCCAGTTGTGCTGTATGGTTGCGAAACATGGTAACTGACTGAGGGAAAATCGCAGACTGAAAGTATTTGAAAACAAGATTCTTAAATCAATATTCGAACTCCAAAATGAACGGAAATGAGGAAAGGCGGAAACTTCATAAGGAGGAACTGCATAATTTTATACCGTTTACCAAACATTGTTAGGGTCACCAAGTCTAGGAGGCTCAAATGGTCATTTTATGTAGCCAGAATGGAAGAAATTAGAAACACTTTCGAAGTTGTAACTGGAAATCCAAATAGGAAAATGACCGTTAGGAAGACCGAGGCGCAGATAGGAGGACAATATTAAAATGGTTCTCGTAGAGATTGAAATATAAAATAGAAACTGGGTTCAGTTTTCTGAGAACAGAAATCAATGGACAACTTTTGTAAACGCGGCAATGAGCCTCCTGCGTCCATAGGCGTGCTATATTAAGTTGTTGATACATTAAGCTTCTTTTTATTTGACAGAAATGTTATTACAGGAACTATAAAGTTTTTCTGTAGTAAAGAGGATTTCGATTCGAGGTTAGCTATTTACGTTAATACTAAAACAAATTTGGTGGTGATTTTGATATAAAATGGCACCCATACTTTCATTCAAAGTCTCTCTCTCTCTCTCTCTCTCTCTCTCTCTATATATATATATATATATATATATATATATATATATATATATATATATATATATATATATATATATATATATATTTCCGTTTGTATAAGTGCCCTTTTAGTAGACTTGTCCACCGCCCTCATTAGTATCCCAGCACGGCCCTGGATGCAAATGAAATACAATATTACAAGTCCAGGTTTTAATGTTTTACAGAGGTTATTTCGTTTAAATTGAGGTGAATTTGAATGTGCCACTTACCTAGGATATGTCGGGTTTCCACCACCGGTTGTGTTTGATCTGCAGGCCACCTCTTCTAACTATTGCGCGGATCTGAATTTCCATTGCTGGAGAATACGCTGCAGCTAGATCATGGGTGTATTGCATGCCATTCCTCTTTACAAGATTTTCACAGGCCGGAGACGGTACGGACTCGACGATGGGACAGGCGGCGGTGCGGAGTCCGAAAGCACAGGTCTATTGGAGTGGTATCTGGACTCTTGATAGGGATGTGAGAGAAGGGAATTCCAGTTTCCTATTCCAGACGTCTAAAGCCAAAGTAGAATTAATAAATTGCATATTATGTTGATACAACTGTCTGTCAGTATTCTCAATAAACTTCGCCAAATCTACATTGTTCTTTGTATTTTCTTCGACATGTGAGAATCCGTAGTTTTAGAAGATAAGGTACAGAATGGTGGAGAAAGTAAGATTCATGGCGATGTGGGAAATCAAAGCAAAAAAAGAAGTGTATTGTAAAATATACAGTATGTTTCTTTTCTTTACCAGAGATAAAACTTGTGCCTGACCCTTCAGTTATCGAAGTCTTCAAAAGCTATAGCATTTGTTGCTATTCATGACTGAGAGTTTGGATTATATAATTCCACCTCCGCCGCAACACTGGACTATCCACCTCATTTCAAATACGAAGAGATAATCAGTTCTTAGAGATAGTCAGTTTCACTGTCTCGTCCTTTTTTATTTATTTATTTATTTATGGAAATACGTTTCAATTTGAATCACGTGTGCAGAAATCACAAAACTACTGTTTTCAGTCACATTGATCAAACAACACAATCAGCAAGTTCTTCAAAAGAAGATTTGGAATGGAAGTTCTTTGTCGCTTCTAGCTATTAGTCTGCATATTAGTGCGACATTTGTTATTGTCATTATTAGCTGACCTTCGTTTCTATCACCAGATTTTTATGTCCTCAGAAGTTGGACAACCGTAAACTTACGAATGGCTGATTAACATTTGATTTTAAGCTCAAACTGACTTAATTTTATATATTTCGAGCTAAACTCAACTCATGTTCACGCTTTTGAAAGTAAGCAATGTCATGGCAAAACCCACGAAAAACAAACGTTCTCAATTGAGATGCTAGTTGGGAAACGTTTTGCCTATGATGATGTCATTATTACTTATGGATAAATATATTGGTTATTACGATAAAATCTTCATGAAACTGGGGTTTCAGAAGTACTAACAAAATTATACAAACCTGTAAAGGAAGTGTGTTGAAAACATAAATCCTAGGATTTTATTTTTGAATAAGGTGGAGGATTTATGAGATGGACCTTGTATTTTTTTTTTTTTTTTTAAATCTCATGCAGCTTGTCGACTACAATGACTGACTTCGACAGGCATGGTAAGGACAGGGTAGTTCAATGGCGGAGCACATACCTTTGATTCGATTACTGGGTTAGATTTGATGCCCTTTTCAGTAGCGAGACTATATGAGACGTGGATCTATAGCTTAGCGTGAGATCCGAACCACAAGAGCTCCCGCCGGCAATCGATAAAGGCCCGTACACTGTCTATATAGCCAGGAGGGAGCTTTACATTTAATTAAAGAGAGTCCCTACTACGTAAAGTAATGGCAGGCAACATCACATCCGTGAATTTTATCGTTTCACTTCGCTTTCTTTTATTTCTCACTTCACTAGTTTTATCACTGATTATTCCATCCTGCATTTTACTTTTATGTTTAAAAAATTAATATAATTAACAGAGTATATAAATTGCACGTTCTCAGGTGAAATCATTCGATCTTTATCAAACTTAGTATAGTGGTAGACAAGGGCGCCCATCAGGAGGGGGCAAGGTGGGACGCTCGCCCCCCTCTAGAAGAAATTTACTTCGGAAAATCGAAGACCCAACATTTTTTTTTTTTTTTAGAATAGTTACCGCAAAATTTGAGACTACATTTGAAATGTCGCTTATACTTGGCCCTCCCTCTTGGAAACCACAACATAGGCGCCCTTGGTGGTAGACTCCTGAGCTGTTCAGTACTCTTGTGAAATGCTTTTCCCTTCCAGTCTTTTAGTTATCGAGTTAGAAACCGTCAAAATTAGAGTTTAAACTTAGTCAAATTTTAGCCAAAAAAAAAAAAAAAAAATCCGTCGCTAAACGCCTAGTGACAGACTTCGACCTTCAGAGTACGGACGCTTTTTCTTCCTTTCTTTCTTTCTTTCCTTTTGCAGGCATTTGCTTTTCGCCTTATGGCCGAATAAAGTTCCGGTTTAGATTAAGAAAATTATAGGTCAAGAAAACTAGAAGTCAATTCTGTAGGCACGCTTTCTCCATGTGCAATACGGAGCACTCTGTACACAAAGGATTCAAGTTTCACTTTTAGTCATTTTGGAGATATTTCATATTTAAGGTCTCTACCTGAAGCTTCTGTTAGTGCTTGAAAGATTCAATGCCCTGATATTGTGAATAACTCTTGCAGTGAAAAAAAAAAAAAAATAGTGTTTACTTTTCTGTATAATTATTTAAACGGAGTGTTCAAACTTTAAGTACATTTTTTTTGGTCACAATTCTGGTAGTTGAACTTCCAGAATTCATTGTCCTCTGAACGTTCCATATCTCATTTGGGCTGTGGCGTCACATTTTGTTTCCATTATTATTAAATCTAATCTAATTGATTATTTTCCTCAGTACTTACACATTGTACCAATAAATAAATAAACATATTGTCTCTACGTAGTACACGTGCTATGCGATATTAGGCATTGGATTGTGAATACGGATTGCATCCTTGTTCAATAACATCAGTTCATTTAGTCAATTTATAAAGGATAAAATATAGCCGGTGATTTGCTCTGCTAATCTTTCCATTAGTTCTCCCTCCACTCGTTTGGTGATTTGATGCAGGACTATTCCCTCTCCCCTGCCAGCCGTGTTGTCTCTCTCCATGAAAGTCATGAAGTACTCAACAAATTTTGGACTTCCTTGCGAAAATTATGTGGTGCAGATGATTTTACCAATTGATAAATGAAAGAAGTGAACAATGTGCCAATAACACAAGTTGTGGTGACTAAATCAACTCTGGAAAATTGAGGTCAACAAATGCTTATTACTCATTCAGGAAAATGCAACGTTTGTGGCTATGTTGATACATTCGCGGTAAACCAACCATATATTTCAACAAAATCCAGCCCACCGGTGGAATAAACAGCATGTGCACTTTCGTTTCTAGAGAACTAGCCTATGTATGTATGTGTGTATGTTCATTTTCGGAAATTCTGATGAGTGGGGGAGGAGGAGCTTGGTTCATCCCTCTTCTTTCCTTCTCTCATCCACTCTCACAGACAAAATATTCTCTAGCCATTCCATCTCCCTTTTCTCCCATATATGCTAACAAACTTCAAAATTCCTCACCATCATAAACCCTTCAGCAAAAACACCCACACAACAATCACAAAACGAAAACAAGTTTTTTTTTTTTTTTTCGACGCAGAATCACTCTGGAAGACAGGCAAAAGAGAAATTTGACACAACCTGACTGGATGCCTTCATTTCATTTAAACGAATATTACCCTGTTGAACTTTTGAAAACGTGGCAATCTGTTGTACATAAATGTTTTCACGTACACATGGCAAAGTAAAAAGATAAACAGCCAATGTTATTTGCATTGTTATTATTTATATACTAGCAGCGTTCACCCCGCTTCGCTGCGGTCACCCCGGAACGCAATAAACTTTGTTACTTAGATAATTTTTACTTTTTCGCTTTCAAATTGCAGTAAATGTTAACATTATAGCGCCTGTCATTTATGTTAACCCGCCGAGTGACACGGTCATGCGGGTTGCATATAAATACGTTTATTTTTATACCTATGATGAACTAACAAAGGATTTGTACGTTATGGACACTTGAATGGTCAATTATCTCAAGACACTGGTAATTAAAAATTAAAGTGATATGATAAAAACCATCTAGGGTCCAAATCCTAATAACCCCCCAAAAATGAAAGAAATTGGTTCAGCCGTATTAGCGTGATGAGCTAACAAAGGATTTGTGCGTTCTCTTTTATATATAAGATACACACATTATATATATATATATATATAATTGTATGCCTTTCTGCATCTCGTCTGCAGATGCGAATTGCACTATGTAGCAACGTCGCAGATAAAAAACCATAGAGTAGATCTACTAATCCATTAAATAGTTACATCAATTCTTTCCAGATGGCGGTCAAAGTCTATAGATGTTGACACTAGCCACATTTACTAGCATAACAATTAATCTATTAATCTAGCTGCTTGATGCATTCATAGAGCAATGATAATGGTTCCAAGTTAATCTATGAAGTTGCCACATTGTGAAATTTTTAAGTCCTCATAATAGCTGCCTGGAGAGTATTGTGTTATGTAACATTTTCTCTTTATTTTAACCTGTAGAATAGCGCTCTGTTGTCCTTGGGGGGCATTTTTAGGACACCCGATAGAACACCCGATATAATATATATATATATGGATTGCCCTTAATTGTTTTCGATTTCCAAATTTCTTTGCTCTCAACCCCTAAACTGGTTCCATGTTGGACCAAATTAATCCATGAAAAAAATTGACTCAACTGAAAAGTATTTAACAGATCCACAAGCGACCTAAACTTCTGATTACATTTACAATATATAGTATATAGCAAAAGTTTGGAATAGACCTTTGTAACTTTGAAACGGTTGAAGGGAAAGAGATCGTATTTTGGATAAAAGTAATAGAGGTAAATCCAAAGTTGAAAGTGAGTAGTACCTTTATGGCGGCCATCTTCAAGTCCGCCATCTTGGATTCAGTTCCAAAATTTTAAATGGAAACGGGGTCGTGTGACATATCATTTTGCCTTTATTTTTCACTTGTCTTGAATCATGTAGTAATTAACACCTTTCGAACATAAATATACATTTGGGTCATTTCCTGTGACGATACCAGAATGTGCTAGTGTCGAAAGTTCTAAAGTGTGGGTACTCCAGCTGCAAGTAGCATAGAGAAGGTTGACAGGCTAGCGATATTTTTAACCTAGCAAAGAACAATTATTAGGCATCCCTGAAATAGCATCCTCTATAGGTGAAGCACAACCAACAGCTGTTTACGAAGCAGTGGAGAAATGGGGCATAGAACACAAAATACAAGCGTTATGTTTCGATACAATGTTAAGCAACACTGGCAGAATAAAAGGCGGTTTTACAAACTTTGAGAAGTTTGATCGTGATTTACTGTACCTACGCTGCCGACATTACATATTCAAATTAGTTCTTCTAAGTAGTTTTCACGCAGTAATGGATGGTGCTACTGCTGCCAATACAAGTTTCGGGCCTGATGTGCTTTGGTTTGAAAGATTTAGGCAGTCCTGGTCGTCCATCGACAAAAGCAATTACCGAACTGGGATAGATGATTTTACGGAAGACGTCCATTTCAGTATCCTGGAATTTATGCAACAACAGATACACCACAGAGATGGCTATGATGTTTCTCTATGGTGTTACTGGTGTATCTGTTGTTGATCGATCTTCCTAGGCTATGATCTTCCTAGGCGGCACCCCTCCACAAGGAGTTTCATTTCGCATTCCTGGAGGTGTGAGCCATGCTTGGTGGATGGCAAAGACTATTATATATGCATCCAAAATATCCAAGATCAACCTGAGCTTACGAGAAAGGAGAAGAATTCAAGCAAGAGCATTTTCCTTGCCTGAATTTATTCAAAAGCTTAGTTTCTTGCATTATTGGCTGTGAAGGCTCCGTATCACGACTACAAGTTTTTACAGAAATTAATCGAATACAAGGAAGTAGATCCAGAAATTAGTAATTGTGCTGTGAAAAAGTTCGCTAACTATTTATGGTATCTGTCACCAGAAACTGCGGCATTCGCATTCTTTAATGATGAAGTACCGCAACACGTGACGGAAAAATGGTTTCTAATACAGAATATAACGGGAAGTACAGAAGAATATGATGTACAAAATCAAGTAAAACGATATTCTATAAATAGTGGAGAAGTCAAGGGTTGCAATGAAAAAGAGTTCTCGGACTTCGTTTCCGCAGTTTCGAAGACATGTACCTCAGCATTTTCTATAGATACAAATTTTCTTTTCTTTTCTTTTTCTTTCTTTCTTTTTTTTTTTTTTTTTAAATGACCATCTACTAGTAAATAAGGTCAACTTTCAACGTGGGTTAGAGGTATTGGTGAACGATTTAAACCTTCATTATATTAATTATGTATTTTTCGTACTTCATGTAAATAATTTCACCATAGGTTTGTGTACATTGGGATGGAATGTGCTATTATACAGTATAATAACATATATAAATGCTTTATTGTTACTTTTATGTACCTCTTTTTAAATACTTCTGTCAACTATAAAAAGGACAATATTGAAGGATATTAAACTGTTATGATAAAGGTAATAACTATTACATGATCAGAGATAAGTTGAAAATAAAGACAGATGTGTGTTTGTGATGAAAAGCTATCCCAAAACAACATGTCACACAATCTCATTTCTATTTAAAATTTTGGATCTGAATCTGAATCCAAGATGGCGGACTTCAAGATGGTAGATATCATGTTACTACTCAGTTTCAGGTGTGGATCTACGTCCACTACCTCTATCCAAAATATGATCCCTTTTCCGTCAGCCGTTTCATAGTTACAAGGGTATATTCCAAACTTTTGCCATATACTTGACATGCATATATTATAAATGCATTCAAAAGTTAGGTCGCTTGGGGGTCAGCTAGATACTCTTCAATTGAGCCAATTTTTTTCATGGATTAATTTGGTCCGACATGGAACCTATTTAGGGATTGGGAGCAAAGAAATTCGAAAGAAATATATGCAGACGCGGATCCAGGATATGATGAAGGGAGGGGCTAAATCATAGTTTGCCGCTTTATTCAGTGTAAAGTAGGATTGAAGCCCATTTTATCCAGTGTATACCTGAGCGACAAGGAAGGCCTATAGCTCCCCTTGGATCCGCGCCTATGTATACTTTATTTAATAAAACCAGTGTAGAACTAATGCTTAGAATTGGAAATACGTCTGGTATAAACCCTTAGGAACAGTGAATGAAGTATGGAGTGGAGCTACCTTACATCTAAGAGTCAAGATTTAAAGAATGAAAGTTGAACATATTTTGGAAGTTACTACTTACTGTATTTGTAACTATCTCTGTAATATTGCAGTAAAAGTTCGAAGTTATTATAAACCAAAGTTCACTACAATTATAGTGCAACTTTCATTTCCAAATATAAAAAATTAGTTTCATTTAGTAACTTTTATGCACATATACAATTAAATTTCGTTAAGGTTTCTACATTATCACCATCTACGCTGTATATGCTTTCCAGATGTTATTCCACATGTTACCATGTACTTGTCCAATCATCTGTTTGAACTTTCCCACGTCATGAAGTACGGGGTTGGCGATTCGCTGTTCAGGGCCAAAACATTCCATCATCTTTACAAGAGTGATAATATTACTTAGAAGAGGAAAGGGATGATTGCAAGTAACATCACAAGACAGTAAGATGCCTT
Organism: Thermobia domestica; assembly: GCF_964235325.1. NCBI lineage: Eukaryota > Metazoa > Arthropoda > Insecta > Zygentoma > Lepismatidae > Thermobia > Thermobia domestica. The sequence continues at coordinate 182,186,221 of NC_137463.1, forward strand.
TTCTTCCAGTTCAGCTAATAATAGCAATAGTAATAAAATATGAAAATGTTGGATCTCTTCTTTAAGATATAATATATAGGGTGTTTCAAAACAACAATGGCAACATTTCCGAGGTGATTCCAGACACCAAGGTAAGACAAAAAGTATAGATTAACCTGGGTGCACAAACGCTTCCTTTCGGAGTTATAGTCTGCTGAAAACACGAAAAAAAAAAAAATAACTTTAAAGGCCCATAGCTCCAAAACTATGGGACCTACCATAGTAGGGTCAAGACTTCACTTAGGAACTAATATGTGCTTTATCCAAAAACCATGGTTCAGAATCCTAAGGTACTCACGCAACAATTTTTATAGAGTGAATTTGGCTACGGTCATATAATTTGAAGTACTCACCAACTACCTCTATAAAAATTGTTGCTTAAGTACCTCAGGATTGTGAAACATGGATATTTGGATAGGGCACATGCTAGTTCCTAAGTGAAATCTTGGCCCGCCTACGGTAGAGCCCATAGTATTGGAGCTATGAACCTTTAAAGTTCATTTTTTTTCATGTTTTCGGCAGCCTATAACTCCGAAAGGAAGCATTTGTGCACCCAGGTTGGTCTATACTTTTTGTCTTATCCTGGTGTCAGGAATCTCCTCCCAAACGTTGTCGGTGTTGTTTTGAGACACCATGTATTTTGTATTTTTCCTTTATTATTATTATTATTATTATTATTATTATTATTATTATTATTATTATTATTATTATTATTATTATTATTATTATTATTATTATTATTATACTACAAGCTCAATTAAATCTATCGATTTATATACGTTTCAGCTTTGGACAGTTTTTTATTTTTCATTAAACTTTAATAATATTGTGAAATGTGTACTCAATTGATTTGTAAACCAGTTGAGAATGCTCCAAGAGCATTGCCAGAACGAACTTAAAAAGAATTAATTTTTCTTATTAACTTCTACAGGCTTTATACCAATTGTTCTATGTACTTTATTATTATACTCATTAAACTGTTCTTGTCACATATCTATCCATTTATAATTTCCTTGAGTACTAAATTTGTTGCACATATTTCGTTAAAGTTCTGTTAAAACGTTCTACAATATGTTGTTTTACGAAGACACATACTCAAAATGGAGGGGTCAAAATTGAAAAATTCGGAAAAATATCATCTCTATAACTTACGGTTCCCAAAATATGGCTCCTTAAATCTCCCAAAATCCAAACTTTTTTGGCCAATATTTGGGGAACGGTGGTCAGTTGGTCAGTAGCTACCGGTTACTGTTTGATACCAAAATGCTCATCATCCTCTTAGGTATTGATCAACACCAATATCTTCTCTCTATCACTTACGGTTCCCGCGATATGGCTCCTCAAATTTCCCGAAATCGGAACTTTTCTTTCCCAATATCTTGGGAATAGTAAGACTGACATGAAAAATTCCATTACTTTTCTCACATAGGTTTTGATGCTCTATCGCATTGGGAGATCACAATTGAAGAAATCACAAATAACACATACACACAGAGAGAGACATACAAAATTCAGTAACGAACTTTTTAAGTTCGTTGAAAACCGGCTGTCCGTTACATATATATATATATCTTCCGGTTTTCAGAAAAAAAGGCCAATTTATTAGCAAAATCGTTGTTAGATTTAAACAGTTGTGTCGAACATTTTCAGTTTGTAGATTAATTAATAATCGTTCAAAATCCAATTTAGGCTTTTTAATCGCATCTTAATGAGGCAGGACTAGAAAATCTTATTGAATTCTTATAGGAACTATATGAAAGTTGAACATAAGTGTGTGATCCCATATTTGTAGTCGTATACATAATGTATTTTACGTTCTTATGACATACTTATTGAAGAGAGAGAGAGAGAAACGGAAAATTGAGGACTACGTTAGGGGAAGAATGAATGAAATGATGGGAAAAAAAGTAGTGGAGACTCGACGGACGGTTGAATCAGTCATTCTTTCAATAGGAGATAAAATGTTAAAAAAAAAAGTTGGTTTTATTCTGAACATGTCTCTCTTTTGTTACAACATTCTATTTCTCATGGTGGTCCCTTCCCTTCCCCTTATGTAAGAGGGATGATGGACAAGGGGGAAAAGGAAGATTCGATGAAGAGCCAGAAATCAATAATGAATTGATGTGAGTCATCGGTGTCAATCAACGCATGAGAAATCATGCACTCAAGAATCATTGTCCATAGTCTCCCTCCACATTCTTTTATGCATCACTTACTTTTTTTTTCTTTATGTGTGCAATTCCAATTCACCAAGGTTATGTGTTGTCGGACCAGCATGATTTTTTCTTGCTTCTTCAATCTGACCGATTTACTTATCTTTTTTGTGTAGTACATTATACAGCACGGCACAAAAAAAGTTACACAGTATTATTATTATTATTATTGGCAGTTGATGTTGCTTGGGTAAAACTCTAAATAGCCTATGATCTCTCGAAATTTCCACAGATAACATTCTATTTATAAGCATAATAAGTATGACCTCCAAAAGCAGACCTGCACCGAAGAATGCAGTGTCGCTCATAAAATACCATTTCTGAGAGGACTAGCTCAGGAAACTAATACTCCCGGAAGTAGAACTAAATACACGGTTCTGATTGGTTGGCGTTATCCGTTTCTTGCCACGTAGCAAACATATAGCAGAAATCAAATACTTGTTGCTGTCGGTCCTTGGGGCCGAGCTTGCTAGTGCTACGGGCTAGTGATAGAAATCACTTTTGGCGTGGGTTCAAAGCCGGCCAAAGGAAAGTTTTTTAATTTTTAAAAATTTTCATAACACTTTTTTTATTAAAACAAGATGAAAATAATACTCAAAATAGTGATTTACTTACTTTTGTGCAGTAGTAGCAGCAGTAGTACTACTACTAGTAGTAGTAGGAGTACTAGCAGCAGTTGTAGTTGTAGTAGTAGTAGGAGGAGGAGGAGGAGGAGGAGGAGGAACGGGTTACAAGCCCCGAAGGGCTCGTTTTGTTCCACCTTGACTCCCATGATATAAATTTTGTTACCAACTTGAAATAGCTGACTAGGGTAGCTATTACCCGAGAAAACGTATTTCTGGGAGTATTACTTTCCCGAGAGGGTCGTTTTTTGAGGCTAATAAAAGTCTACTTTTATCGAAAAAGCAGGAAGTATCTAACGAATTTGAAGTGCTGCATCTGTTCTTACCGTGCAGCAAGTGCACGGGATTTCCGTGAAGAACGTTAATGAATGTCTTCCTAAAGAAAACTTGCACCAAGAAATGAAAGGGTGCTTATAAAATGTAATTTTACAAGGTACTAAAAGTAGATTTTATCGAAAAAAGTAAGATATGTAATTACTTTGCCTGTACACTTATTTTTAATATATTCCAAGTACCCGGGTTACCCGCTAAGAATTCTAAGTACTGTACGGTCTCTTCCTGACAATTGCCTAGAAGTATGCCAAGCAAACAATGAGTATTTCAATAAAGGACAAACAAAGAAACATTCAGCCTTATACTTAAGACTTTGCACTGAATTTATATTAAAAATACAGTTCAATCGGTAAAATTTAAACTTTACAGCCATTGCGATCTTTTACTATTTATGGGGAAAAATATTCTTCTGCTTTACTCACTGGCACGAAACCCCAAATAGTTTAAACGTCCAGCCGCTAATCTTTAATTTGGGAGACGTGTTCTCAGTATACCACGAGTTCCATTGCCGTTTATACTGGGTTTCTTGACCGGAGGCTCCGCTACTACTTTAACGCAAGGAGCTCACCATACTGTACTGGGTGTCATAGTATCAAAGACCGTACCCCGAACAGTCGAAAACGGTAGGCTAACAAATTGCCAATACCGACCCTTTGTTCCAATTAGCCTCTCTGCCGTGCCGAAAATTTTTTAATCGACTTAGTTACCAATGTAACATTTACGAAAGAAGTACAATTGCGATTTTGTGAGGTGAGGCTACCATTGAAGTATACGGAGCAAATAATACAAGATATATTGAAGAAAAGCTACAAAGAATGAAGAGTCTGGTGAAAGATAGGGAAGGACACAAAGCTGCGTCAAATCAATCGAGAGATTTGTGAACCTCAGATGAGATGATTTTTGTTATTACCAATTCCTAATCATATCGAACATTAGACTACTTATAGTCTATGAAAAGTCCTACTAACACTATACTATATGTTTCTATCTATCACCCAACTGACCCGATTCTAAAGCTAGTGTCACCTTAGCATTTCTTGTCTTTGGTTATCTCACTGCATAAGGCGTTGACTTATCCTCCTCCACCTACTACTAATATTAGATACTATTTAAGGTAAAGTAAAAGTGAAGGTAAATATCGTATCCACTATTTGGGAAATGCCAATTTCACAGATGCTGTGTGAACCCCTGCAACATTGAAACAAGTTTAGAACAACAAAGAATTTGTGCCTCTACTGGGGATCAGACCATGGTCCCCCAGTTAGTAGGGAGACTTTAGAATGCCGCCACTGCGGCTCTAGGGCTAGTTTTACACGGAATCATTTATCGTAGCATTTCTCATAGCAAAAATCGTATCACCGATATCCTACCTTTTAAAGTAGCAAATGCTATAGCATTTCACATGCCATGGCATATCCTGTGGCATTTCTTGTCGATAGAACCTGCTCTATTTCATAGCATTTTTCCCAGCATTTCTGGTCTAATTGCAAAGCCGTGGTGTGTTAAAAAGAAGCGAAAGATTTTGTGCCAAATATCCATGCTCTTGTTTTGTGTGGGAAATTCACTTGTATTAAAGTTAAATGAGTTGGAGTAGGAATGCTATTATTATACTGATTGAAAAATATGAGGAGCATTCTTGTTTGTACAAAGAACTTTTCGAAGGCTTCATTATCCATACGCAGGAAGATCTTGAATGCAATAGGATCCTTAGTCTTCAGTTCTTTCTCTTTACCATAGAAACAATAGAAATATTATCATCCCTTCGCAACAACAAATTCTTTGCCGAAATACTTCTTTGTGGTTTTCGTTTTTTAATATAACCGATGAGAACTGTTGTTACAACCATAGCTTTAGTTACTTCAGGTTTTAGCTTCGGAGCCCTAGTTACGCTCTTCTCCAGTGAGTTATTTGCTACGTCACGACAAGATGCTTATCAAAATACTACCGTGTAAAAGCACCATATACTTTCGATGCAATAAAATATTATACGAGATTTTTGGGAGCACATCTGCTACGAGAAATACTACGATAATGCTTCCGTCTAAAACTGGCCTAGTACTGTTAATACTAGATGTTCTGTTCTGTACTGTTTCTGTTTGCATTGGCTGGCAACAGTGCCTTCGAGTACTACTCAGTGTATGTGTCGGCGCATGGTGACAATGTGGTGTGAAGGTCCAGTAGGATAAAATGATTCATCAAATATTTGTTATTACTCTCAAGAAGATTCGGGTATAATATACAAGCCTTAACTCGTCGTTACACGCACCCGCGGCAAATTGCCGCAGTTTTGCAAAAACACCTGCACTTTCCTTATTCTAAGACAATAGGGGCGGAGGGGCCGAGTTATCCCCTAACCCACCCCACTTCTACCTGACCTTGACCGGTTTTGCCAGTCACGCGCATGGTTTTGGAATGGAAGGGTGTGTATTGGTCACCGTGAGCAAATTGCTAACGGCGCGTGTAACCACGTAAAGATTGTTGTGAGCAGCATGCTAACGGGCGTGTTCTAGTGTTAAGTGTTGTATTTTAAGGTCCTTTTGCTCATTCCTAAAACGTATTGTTTGAAGAGTAGAACAACAGGTGGCACTAGTATCGTACAAAGCTGCAAAGAACAAGTATATTGTATTACTTTCCACATGGCAGGAGGACGATGAGATTGGTGAAAGTACAGATGATGCATGCAAATCATCAATTACCTTCTACAACAAAAACAAATGTGGTGTAGATGTCAGTGACGTCATGCAAAAAGAGTATAGCGTATCGAGTGTATCAAATCGCTGGCCACTAACAATGTTTTTCTTTGAATTGAATGTTATTGGAATAAATTCGTTTGTTATTTGGAAAGCCAACAACATGGGAGAAAATGAATTCAACAAGCCTGCAAGAAAATACTTCTTGAAATCACTTGGTCGACAGCTTATTATGGATCATGCGCAAAGAAGAATAGCTGCAAACTATCCAATCGCAAGCTCAATAAAGGGTCGGCTAGTTGAAATATTCCAACTTCAGCCAATTAGACAAGAACCTCAAGCAGCATCTGATCAGTGAGGTCACAATAGAATTTGCGGCATCTGCCCTCGTAGAAAGAACAGGAAAACTACTGTCTTATGCATCAACTGCAACACTCCGAAATGCAAGGAACATAAGACCATCATGTACAAACTGCACCGAGCGTGGCCAAGGACCAGTTGTAAACGATAAGGACGGAGAAGGTGACATGTAAATATACGTTCTAAATTTCACTGAACTAGTTTCATAACATCACTCTTCTAGTACATTAATGATGTTTTGTACATTTTTCTGTATTTGTAATAATAAAACGTGTGTCAATATGACGGAGAAAATTTCCCATAGCCCAAATAGCTAATGCGGCAATTTGCTCACATCGCGTGTTCTGGGGTTACTTTGCAAATCCAAGAGTGCAGCAATATGCTAACGTGGCGTGTTCTCGTGTAGTAATAGAAAATTCAAAAACTGTGAAAACATAACAAAAATTTTCTCAAAATCTTTAGGTTAATCTTTTTTAGGTACTGAAAGTGTCTATAATAAGCTAAGAAGCCAAAATATCATAGAATAAATTTTTCGCTCTCAATAAAAATGTACGAATACTGATATTAACTGTCAAAACTTGCGTGAGCAAATTGCCGTCATGGCGTGTCCTCATGTTACAATTGGGGGGCGTGTACTGACGTGTTAAGGCTGTTGCTACCTCTTCGCTGAGTCGAGTTTTCCCCTATCTAATAACATTGGAACTTTTTTCGTGTTTTTCTCAGCAAGCAATGAACAAATCCTTACAAAAATTTGCATGGAGTCAGGTCGATAATAAAGAATTCGTTATATGAGCTTATAATTTTACCAAAAGCCTCCAATTAAGTTATTCATTCCCCCCTTTTTTTCATGTGAAGATTTGCAACAATGCATTGACGACACTGCGTTCTCTCTTCTAGCAGGTTGCGGCGAGTAACTGAGGGTTACTTTGAAGTTTCAACATTGTCCACAGCTGTGAGGGGACCCTTTTCAACAATGACATATTTATTGCATTTCAGTGAGAAGGCGTTGGAGTACGTTTCCTTTGCTGAAAGCAGAAAAAAATAAACACAGCGAGAACAGATCCATTCTTCTTTACATTAGCTTTTGCCCCCGTCAAGTATAGACAGTTATAAGTAAGTAGAAGCGAACTGTCTCTATTGAATAAAGATACTTTTAATGTATACGAAAGCGAATGTCACTTTATCACTATTATTATTATTATTATTATTATTATTATTATTATTATTATTATTATTATTATTATTATTATTATTATTATTATTATTATTATTGAAGAGACATACCTTTCTTGACTCCAGTGCCCATTTTATCTATATATGAGGTATTTATAATAAACTTTTATACTGCTAAAAGAAAAGCTACTTTTATAGTGACGTATTATTTGTATTTTATTTATTATATTTCAATTTAAAATAAAGTGTATCGTTTGTAACAACGAATAGTGCTCAAAACAGCACCTATTACCAGTCAACTATAGATTTAGATCAAACATAATAATGGACAACAACACCAATATATATTGTATACATTTAGACCCTATTGGATCAAAAGATGCAATCTATTTCACACAAAAATTTTCTTGTAGGCCTTATATCTCGAGAACTACATATAGCGTACCCAAACTATGACTTAACTTAGTATGATGTGCTTATTGCGTAAAAAATACAAAAACTCGATTTAAGGACCGTTTAAAAATTTTGTGGGCCCTGATCCACAAAATTCAATATATTACATTCAATCAAACATTTTCTTGTACGCCCCATATTTTGACAATTACAAAGTGTGTGGCCAAACCAAAACTAACAATTTACTCAGCATGATGTGCTTATTCCGTAAAAAAAAAAAAAAAAAAAAAGATTCAGCTGCCATTCAAAAAATTTGTGGGCCCTGATCCAAAAAAAAAATCAATATATATTTCACCCATTCAAACATTTTCTTGTACGTCCCATATTTTGAGAACTACATATAGTATAGCCAAACCAAAAAGTAACAACTTAGCTCGCATGATGTGCTTATTCCGTAAAAAATACGAAAACTCGATTTAGGGCCCATTCAAAAATTTTGTGAACCCTGATCCAAAAAATTCAATATATTTCATACAATCAAACATTTTCTTGTAGCCTTATATCTGGAGAACTACAGGTAGTGTAGCCAAATCCAAACTAACAATTTACTCAGTATGATGTGCTAATTCCGTAGAAAATACGAAAACTCGATTTAGGAACCGTTGCTAACTTTTGTGGCCCCTGATCCAAAAACTAATTATTTGGCAAGATCGAAATCTTTTTATGCATTTTTGGATCATTTTTAAAATTCTTAGAAAAGATCGCTATCTTTTGATTCATTTTTTGGATTATTCCTAAAATTCTTGTTTTTATATATTTTTTATATTTATATATAAGGTGATACAAAGAAAATTTAGGGAATCAATTGATCTGATTGAAGATTTGTTTAAATCTATTTTATAGAATATTTTAGATTTGTTAACTATATTCCTGTTAACTGCAGATTTTTTTTAAAAAGATCTCTTTTTAATCTACATTTGTATTCTTTCTTTACTCACTCATGAAGTATATCTATAACTTTTGTCAATTTTAAAAGTTGCTTCTGAGATAAGTTTCGAGAGTTGTCCGCAAAATTTCGTTAACATCTTATTTGAACTAACGTAACACTGTAATCTCACTTTAATTTACCATACTATATTTTCTTTCTTTTCTTTCTTTCTTTCTTTCTTTTTTTCTTTTTTTTTTTTGCGTGAAAGTAACATTTGAAACCGAATTATTTCTTTAAAATTTATACATGAAATGAAAATTGTTTTTTAAAAAAACTATGACATACTCATTGTATAAATAAATGTGAAATATTAGTGTTTGTTTGATTTATTTGTATTGATTGAAGTCAATACTTCAAGTGTAACTTTGACCACTTATCAACAAAATTAAAAAGTCATAGACCAGTATAATTTAAGCAAGTTACTTACTTGATTTGAGACATAATTTTGGAGGGGAAGAGTAGAAATTTTAGTGATAACATTTTTTTTATTTAACTTTTCCTGTATTTATGTTTAGCGTGGCCTTGTGAATTTTGTTTACTTTTTTTCAATGTAGAAATTTACCTAGGGATTTTGGAGTATGCTCATAGATATTTAAATTGTGAATAGTGCTTCGGTGATATTTAGCATTTTGATTATACTGCTTGTTTATTATTTTTTAATAACTTCATTTACATAATGTTGTGGCTTGATGTAACGAAGTATTCCATCACATATTTTTATACTCATACGGTAATGCTTTAGTTTAATATGTATGACAATGACAAATTGGTGTACCTCAACAAAAAAAAGCCCTATATTTTAAAATGAAGCATGAAAAAATAATGCATAAAATTAAAATTATTCTGTTAATTGTGTTGTACTATTTATATATATATGGGTTGTAGCTATAGATGAAATTTCGCGTTCACCATCTGGAAAATAAATATTTCTTATTTAGAATGCGTAAGTTACAAGGTTATTATTAGCAGGTAACACTAATAAGTCCCTATTCTATTCCCTGTTACCAAGAAATAAGTCCCTATTCATATTTCGTAAAGTAATAACCAAGAAAATGACGTTTGTATCTACATTAACACTACATATTTCATTATGTATAGATGTTCTTCTGTTCAGTAAAAGAATCCCTGATATTACACTTAACTTTTCCTAGAAATGTGCTCTGTTAGAAGGGTAATGTGTGGTCAGTTCTTCAGTTTCCCAGTTGCCTCACGATACTGAAACAACACCGAAAAATCTGTCATCATTAGGAATAGAATTCGACAGCATTCACGCTAAGAACACATTTGTGTAACAAAAAAGTTTATTTCTAAATTTCCTTCGTATGTGTAAAAATGAAATTATTATTATTTAACATAAACATTCTATACTACTATTCACAGTTTCAAATGCATATACAGAGGCCGGTAGTCAGCCCAAAAATGTAGGGGGGCGGCTGAAGTTAGGGGAGCCCGATCCAACCATATCATAGTTTATCATCATATTATATTTCATTTGCAAGCCTACCGTGAAAAGTTTAGGGAGGCCAGCGAAAATTTAGGGAGGCAAACCCCTAGATCCTCCTGAATACGGGTCTGCATATACATATATATAATTATTCCAAAATGCTATCTCCACTGGTTTACCTGTTTCCGTGAGGTTACAAAAGTCAAAGAGCGCTGGTGTTTTCAATGTGAAAACCCCACTGGTGTCGGCAGCGCGGCCAGTCTCTGGTCAAGGAAACACCGGCAAGGAGGAACCGATGTGGTGACCACAAATTTTAACTAAATTACTAGTGCCAAGCCGCACTGATATTCCTTGCTCGTTACAATCTCTTGTGCCAAGAATTTCCTATAATAATAATAATAATAATAATAATAATAATAATAATAATAATAATAATAATAATAATAATAATATTATTATTATTATTATTATTATTATTATTATTATTATTATTTCACACAGGAAATTGGAAAATAAAATGAAATCTGTAAGTTTTACGTCCCACAGTTATGCCGGTTAGGCTAAAGGAGATAGTGATGATAAGTAATGAATGAAATGGTGGAATGAAGAAAGTGGGAGAAAACAGGAGAACCCCGAGAAAACCCATGCACACGATGTTTGTCCACCACAAAGTTCACTTAGCGCGAGCTGGGATCAAACCAAGGACCCCATGCAACTGAGATGAACGCTCTACCACTGAGCCACCGCGGCCACCACACAGGAAATTTATCTGCTATCACAATCGTCTGCTAATTTATATTTGTATAACCAATCACCAGGTATAAGACTGAAATACATGAGACGCAAGAGGCATCTTGCTATGTTTGAAAGTAACCACAAGAACTCCGAATGAGACTAGACGAATATACTAAAAGCAATAGGTTTAGCAAAGAAAATAAAGAGCGCCCCCTCCTTCTCAGTGCCATAAATCTGTCCTCGAAAAGGACGAGAGGGTTAGAAAATTTCATTCCACAGATGTGATATGGACAGAGTTTAAAAACCTGTTTTAAATGGCTAGCCCGAATTTCCCTCGCGCTGCTAATACAAACAGAGAGAAGCAGAGATCACACTGTTGCAAATCTTCACATGAAAAAAAGGGGGGAATGAATAACTTAATTGGAGGCTTTTAGTAAAATTATAAGCTCATATAACGAATTCTTTATTATCGACCTGACTCTATGCAAATTTTTATAAGGATTTGTTCATTGCTTGCTGAGAAAAACACGAAAAAAGTTCCAATGTTATTAGATAGAGGAAAACTCGACTCAGCGAAGAGGTAGCAACAGCCGTGTTATGCGCCGCTATTTTGAATCTGTACCATAGCACATTAAAAGATATGTAGAAATTAATGATAAGCTTACTGGTCTGTATCACAGGATATAAATTTAAACATAATAACATTTTCGATTCGAAAAATATATAAAAATATAAATGACAATTTTAAGTGATATGTAACTAAATAAACTTGGAAGATATAAGAATTATCTGAAAGAAGATTAAATAATCCCTTTATGTATGTAAAGCGTTGTGAAGCAGAAAGTAAACATTTCTATACGAGTAAGTGTCTGTTTTGTTGGTAAAAGAGCAAGTAATAAAGATGAATTGCTACATAAAAATATGTTCGGGGGAGACTCTTCCCTCCCTCCTTATCTATCGACATATCTGAAATGAAATAATAAATAATAGAAATTTAAATTAATGGATCAAAATTCTAAGTTACAGAAGTTTTACTTGCTGTTCTAAATCTTCCACATATTTCATAATCATACGTTATACAATGAAAATACTACATATCAAAATTTTAGCATCCTGTATTACAAATCGTTCTAATGTTAAGTTCAGTTTATATGGCTGAGATAGCATCAAATGATTGGTTCTATGGAATATGTTATAAATATGCAAATATTCAATGCGACATTCACTCCTGTCTAGATCGGAGTCCATGAATGGTTCAGGTAGAAGTTTAGGAATCTGAAATAAAAGAATATAAATATAATTAATCAATGAGATTATGATAAATACATATAATCGATATATATATATATATATATATATATATATATATATATATATATATATATATATATATATATATATATATATATATATAGGGCGGATCCAAGGGAGGGGCTATAGGGGCTATAGCCCCCCCTTGACCCTTAGGTATACACTGGATAAAATGAACTTCAATCCTGTTTTACACTGGATAAAGCGGCAAACTATGGTTTAGCCCCTCCCTTGATCATATCCTGGATCCGCCACTGAATATATATATATATATATATATATATATATAAAGTAGATGTAGAGAAAATATAAATTCTTATCCTTTGATACCATCTGGATCCGACAGCGCGGTGTACCGACTTCGCATATCTGAAATAAAAGAGAATCCATGAATACATATATAGATATGTATAAAATATATCTATGCTAAGAGATATATGTTTTACTGACAATTAAAGAATTGTCTTTCTTACTTGTTGTCTGATGTATGTAATAAAGTATCATTAAAATCAATCGATGAAACCTGTTAATTGGAGTTTTGGTTCTTAGATTTCGAATTTTATATTTTATGATAGATTGATGCTTATCCATATTTTGTGGCAATATTTCATATTTTATTGTATTTAACCTAATTCGATTATTTCTTCAAGCTCTTGTTCGTCTCATTATATTACACCTTAGACCTTCAGGAATTTTCCCGCAAGTGGGATGGCGACTGCGTAATGGGCCGTCACTTTCAAACGATTCCAACGTTTGGATTACACTTTAAATGTTATTGTTGTGATATTATAACACGAGGAATTCCCAAATAACAACAAAACACGTCGATGTGAAAGAATATACCACAGCAATAATGATTTAATAAACTACTAGAACTACTAGAAGTGCAAGGGTTATTATGATCATGTACAGTTCATTAGCAGTGGATGTGATATGTGTATTTTACAAATACAACACATAAACATATAATCCCTTTTACATAATCAATATAATGGATACAATTCAGGGAATGAGGAACATAATGAACTAAAGGACAACGAACACAATTTATATTACGAGGTACATATTTTTGTAAGACAACATTCCGCCTTACTCTGTTTTATTCTTTATTCATCATCAAGCACGGGAGATAGGGAGTCCATTTGAATGTTAAAAGCCAAGCTCCTTGGAGAACAGAGGTGTTGGTCATTAACCTTTGCTAGTACGTTGCGGCATGGAGGATTTTAGCCCATTGACAACGTTCTACACGATGTATAATTCTTATTAGTTTGCATTTCTTCTTAAAAGAAGTTACATCAATTAAGTTATTATAGAAATTAAAAGGAAATTTATTGTTTATAATAATAGGTAATAAACTATTAGGGTAACAGCTTCTTTTCATCATGAGTAATACTCCTATCCTTTAATTGCAACTAAACTAATTTCTTCATTGATCATGGCATGAGTACTCAGTAGTTCTTCAAGTTTAATTTGGATGTTGTTTCTTTCTGTGTGCTTCAATGGTCTGTTATTTATCTGAGTTTCGACAACCCACCGACTACCAACATGATTGTCCTGAATGACTGTAATATAGAATCCCAATATGCCACCTCATTTTTTTTCTGTAAGTAGTAGGGGCCCGCGTATGGCGAACCGAGTCAGCAAAAATTTTTGTGACGTCATAGGTCAAAGGCCAATGAACTTGGCCCGGGGTCAATGACCTAGGGGTACTTAGGAACACCCCCTATAAATTTTGGCAGGGGTACCATAACCCACCTCCTAAATTTTGGCTGGAGTACATAGGACCACCCCGTTAAATTTTGGAACTTGCCAAATCTAAAAATTTGGTATGGTAGTCTAGGACCAGGGTATGTACCTCTATTAGTATTGGGGGTCTATGTCATTCCCTTTCACGGATAAAAAATTACCAAAAATAAAATTTGTTTTTTAACCTATTTTATCCCCTTTGATGAGGTTTAATTACCTTATATAGTTATATGGGCGTATACAGGGCTCCATTCCCTTTCATAAGACATGGGTATATTGATGTACCCCTTTAAATTTTTGGGAGGGCTACCTTGATCCACCCCCTAAATTTTGGAAATTGCCCAATTTAAACATTTGGTATCATAGTATAGGACCCTAATATGCATCATGATAAATTTGGATGGTCCACCTCGTTCCCTTTTAGGGGTACAAAATTGCCAAAATATAAACGTAAGCAATGCGTTGTACCACGTGTTAGGTTTTTAGTCCATTTCATTTCCTTTGATGAGGGCCTATTACCTTATATGGTTATATGGTCGTGTATAGAGGTCCATTACCTATCATAAGACATGGCTATATTGATGCACCCCTTTAAATTTTTGGGAGGGGTACATTGGCTCATCCCCTAAATTTGGAAATTGCTCAATTTAAACATTGCTATCATAAGCACCACGGACAAAAATATAGTAACCCACATGGTACTTACGTTAATACCGTGTAGCGCCGCCCCTGGCCTGGATAACCGCCTGGATGCGGTCGGGAAGGCAGTCCACAAGGGTCTCGAAGGCCGTCACATCTAGTTGAACCCACTCACGGAGGATAAGATCACGCAATTCCACCAAACGTCGGGGATGCTGATGTCGACGTTTCACCCGCTGTTCCAACTGGTCCCACAGATGCTCAATTGGGTTGAGATCCGGCGATTGTGCGGGCCATTCGAGGTGTGGTAGGGTACCTGAGTGTTCTTCAAACCAGTTACATATGGGTCCAGCTCTCTGAACCTTACTATTGTTGTCTTGAAAAATAGGGGTGTCTATAGCAAAGGCATCGCGAAGAAAGTGACTGAAGGGCAACACCTGCTCGTCCAGAATGTTCAAATAAACATGCTGGTTCACACCTCATGCTCGTGGACACCTCAATGAATGGGCACACCCCATAGTACGAAAAACACCCGCAGAACATGACAGACCCACCCTCGACCTGCACCTGACCTTCCACACACTGCGGGTGAAATGCTTCATGTGGCCGTCGGTGGACACGACGCCGGGCATCATTCGAATACAGGCAAAATCGTGATTCGTCAGACCATATGACACGGCGCCAGTCTGCTACTGTCCATGTTTGATGATTATTGGCCCACTGCAGACGAGCAACTTCATGTGCATGTGTGAGCAGTGGCCTTTTGCGAGGTACCCGACTCCATATGTTCATTGCATGCAGTTCCCGTCGCAATGTTCTCTCGCTGACAGGTTGGACTGGACTTGCATTGACGGACTGCAGTAATTATTGGCGTGTTTGGAAGCGGTTTCGATTCACAAGCCTGGCAACTCGTCTTCGGGCCCGATCTGTGAGGATCTTTTTCCGACCCCAGTTCTGGCGTCGTGTTTCATGGCCACGTGTGTTACACCACTGCTTGTAGACACGTTGAACAGTCCGTCGCGAAACACCAACAAATCGGGCAACTTCCCTTACTGTGTGGCCATGGGCACGGCCAAACACGATTGCCCCTTTTTGCCACTCCGTCACGTCCACGCTCTTCCCCATCTTGCCGCGCACACACCGCTTCGATCGGTTCTGTGTCACTCCACAGTAATGCCCTCTGATCGCCTCGAGGCAGTGTAGGCACGTTTGGCCATGTGATTCAACCAATACGCCATCTGTACCTGTTTGCCGACGCAGCCTTGCTCTCGCGCGGAGGTGACTAATTTTTTGTCCGGGGTTCCTACTATAGGACCCTAATATGTATCATGATAAATTTGGATGGTCCACCTCGTTCCCTTTAAGGGGTACAAAATTGCCAAATTTTAGTACAACCACGTGTTTGGTTTTTGGTCCATTTTATCCCCTTAGATGAGGTCCTATTATCTTATATGATTATATGGTCATGTATAGGGATCAATTTCCTATCATAAGACATGGGTACGTTGATGCACCCCTTTAAAATTTTAATGTCGTAGGTATACATATATATTATTAGTATTATTATATGTTTAATTATGATAAAATAAGATGGCCTAGGTAGCATTTAATTCATATATTCTGATTAGCATGTAAGAATTATTTTCAATATTATTATTGTATATATGTTTGTATATTCCATGTATTTATTTTAGAGATTCTTAAAATTATTGACAAAAATATTTCTTTCCTATTGCTAGTTT
Source organism: Thermobia domestica (assembly GCF_964235325.1). Taxonomy (NCBI): domain Eukaryota; kingdom Metazoa; phylum Arthropoda; class Insecta; order Zygentoma; family Lepismatidae; genus Thermobia; species Thermobia domestica. The sequence continues at coordinate 182,202,650 of NC_137463.1, forward strand.
TAGAAACCAGTTTTTTTTGGATTTAGCCAGCCAGCTTTCGAGAGGGGGAGACCGCTTTCTCTCGGAGTATCAATGGATTGTTTGTAAGGGAGATCAAAGCGTCCCTTTGGGTAGTTCCCTATAAATACGAGGAGGAGCTGTCCTCCTCATCTTCATTTTTGGCTAGACTTCACGTTCGACGCCTCGAAGATCATTTTTCAGCTTTATGCTGGCTTTTTTGCCTTAGTAATGGCATTATAGGTTATGAAAGGTTCCTTAGAAGTTTAGCACTTTTCGAGACTCAGATGAGTGATTCTGAGACAGGAAGTTTCACAGCTTTTCAAATGAGAGGCTGTATTCCTGGGTAAGATAGGTTTGGTAGGGCAGTCCCTGGTCAGGAATTTCTTTCTTTTCTGAATTATAAGGATTTAGTTAGAAGTTATTAAGTAAATATATGTGATTTTAATCCTACTCCTATTTTGGAAATTGGATTTTTCTTAGAGTTTTTTTCTGAGGCTTTTTTAAGCTCTCAGTTAAGTCTGGTTTCTACTTGAGGGCAGCAGCAGGCCAAATTGGTATTTACGGATCCTATGGTTTTGAGTTCGATTCCCCTTATGAAGGCAGGTGTCGTGATCGGCCTGCTGGATAGAGATTATAGGCCTTACTCTTAAGCGATAGAGATTATGGGCCTATATCGTTTTGTTAAACATTCAACAATTTACCCTGTTCCGAAGTGAGGGACATAATTATTTCCTACTTGAGGAAATATTGCCTTACCTTTAACCTTACCCACTCCTTGTAAATTGATTAGATTAGAATCCTTTATTTAGTAGTACTGCCTCTGATAGGTTTTACTACGAGTAGGCATTAGGCCAGGTTTCTGAACGAGTGCCGAAGGAACCTTTGAAAATTAAGGGCTCACTGGAAGGCGTGTAAGTGAATGCAAAGAAGGCGAGTCCGCAGGCCCAAAGATTTAGAGTAACTTTAGTTAAATTAAGGTTTCATTTAATGTTCTTAAAGAGATAGCAGAGTAGGAACTATATCTCGAATACGGGATATAATTTGGAATATAGTTTCCGAGAGCCAATTTGTGGACTCGATAACTCTTTGAGAATTAGATTGATTCAAAGTTAAGCCCAAAGATTTTTCTTTTATAAATAAAGCATAGAGAGGAAAGAATTTAAGGTTTTTATTAACAGAATATGTTCCTGTATGTAATTTCATTAGATCAAATTTTATACCCCTAGACACAGCCAGAAACTGATATCCTCTGGGTTAATAGGATATTAGAATTTGTATAATATCTTTATTATACACCTTTTAAAATATATGCAAGGGATTTGGAGCAGTTATTCTTGAGATTTCGAGTTAATTAATTGAGAATGTTTGTATGGCTGGTTGCCTAACATAATTACCATCTCCCGAGCGAGTTACGGTCAGTAACTATTATTATTATATATATACTCTCAATCCCATAAGAATAAATAATTCAACAACATTTTTAATTTTTTTCCTTGCACAGGTGATAGCCTTGCTTTGAAAATTGCTTGGGAAATTACTCCCACCCGCTCAAGGTCAAATCTAGATGCAGATGCGTGGCAACGGACACGCTGTCATAGACAGATAAATATGCGATAAGGTAACCGTGGCAAGTGACACGAAATTCCAATAGTGGCAAGAGCTCCTTCGTGGCTAAGCGGTTAGCGTACGCGCCTTTGGCGTGGGAGACCCGGGTTCGATTCCCGGCGGGAGCTCATGTGGTTCGGATTCCACGTTAATCAGTAGGTCCACGTCTCATATAGCCTCGCTGCTGAACGGGACGTTAAACTAAAAGTCAACTCATCAACTCAACCAATAGTGGCAAGTAACACCGTGGCAAGTAACACGCAAACATTTTAGAAATTGTTCAATATAAGCATTTGGTATCATAGTACAGGAAATCAATATGTGCTACTATAAATTTGGATGGTTTACCTTGTTCTCTTTCATGGGTAAAGAACTACCAAAAATTAAATTTTGGAGGTTATTGACCCCCTTTGATGACGTTTATTACCTTATGTGATTATGTGGGCATATACAGGGGTTTATTTTATTTCTTAAGATATAGGTACATTGATGGTTCCATCTTAAAATTTTGGTAGAGGTACATTGGTCCACCCTTAAATTTTGGAAATTGTCCAATTTAAACTTTGATATAATATAGGATTTTAATATGTATTGCTACTTATAAACTTCGGTGATCCATCTTGTTCTCTTTTAGGTTAAAAAATTGATAAAAATTAGTACGACCATGTGTTCGGTTATTGTCCCCATTTGATAAAGTCTTATTACTTTATATGATTATTTGGACGTGTACAGAGGTCTATTTTCTTTCTTAAGACATATGTACATGGAAAATTTAGGATGGGGTACATTGACTTACCCCTTAAAATTTGGAAATTGCCCATTACCATACTAATATTTGATAATGATTTACCCAAGCTGGATCACCCAATTCTACGAACAATTACCAATTATTGATTTGACAATAAGAAATGTACCCCCTCCCAAAACTTAGGATTGATGCACAAATATACCTATGTGTTATGAAAAAGTAATAAATCCTGTACTCATTCAATAATAAAGCCTTATCAAAGAAGATAAAATAGGTCATTAACCTTCGAAATTTAAATATTTGGCCTTAAGAGGGACACCGAAATTTACAATGGGTCCTAGAGAACGTTTACTGAATTTTATTTGGTAATTCCCAAATTTAAAAGGGAACATCAAAGTATAAAGGAAATGACTCCTGTACACATCCATCCTTATCAAAGGGTTCGTTTACATTTTGACAATATTTTACCCATGAAAGGGAGCAAGATTTATAAATGTATTTATTAGGGCACTATACCAATATACCAAATTGGGCAATTTCCAAATTTTAAGGGGTAAGTCAATGTACCCCCTCCTAAATTTTCAATGTAAATATATCTTAAGAAAGAAAATAGACTTCTGTACACGTCCATATAATCATATAAGGTAATAATACTTTATCAAATGGGGGTCAATAACCGAACACATGGTCGTACTAATTTTTATCAATTTTTTAACCGTAAAAGGGAACAAGATGAATCACCGAAGTTTATAAGTAGCAATACATATTAAAATCCTATATTATATCAAAGTTTAAATTGGACAATTTCCAAAATTTAAGGGTGGACCAATGTACCTCTACCAAAATTTTAAGATGGAACCATCAATGTACCTATATCTTAAGAAATAAAATAAACCCCTGTATATGCCCACATAATCACATAAGGTAATAAACGTCATCAAAGGGGAACAATAACCACCGAAATTTAATTTTTGGTAGTTCTTTACCCATGAAAGAGAACAAGGTAAACCATCCAAATTTATAGTAGCACATATTGATTTCCTGTACTATGATACCAAATGCTTATATTGAACAATTTCTAAAATTGAGGGGGTAAGCCAAGGTACCCCTCCCAAATTTTTAAAGGGGTGCATCAATGTACCCATGTCTTATGATAGGAAATTGATCCCTATACATGACCATATAACAATATAAGGTAATAGGACCTCATCAAAGGGGATAACTTAGGCCAAAAACCGAACACGTGGTACAACATAATGCCTATGTTTATATTTTGGCAATTTTTTAACCATGAAAGGGAACGAGGTGAACCATCCAAATTTATCATGATACATATTAAAGTCCTATACTATGATACCGAATTTTTAAATCGGAAAATTTCCAAAATTGAAGGAGTTGGTCAATGTACCAACTCCCAAATTTTAAGAGGGGTACACCAATATACCTATGTCTTGTGATAGGTAATGAACCCCTATATATGACCATATAAGCATATAAGGTAACAGGACCTCATCTAAGGGGATAAAATGGACCAAAAACCAAACACGTGGTTGTACTAAAATTTGGCAATTTGTACCCATGAAAGGGAACGAGGTGGACCATCCAAATTTATCATGATACATATTGAGGTCCTGTACTATGATACCGAATGTTTAAATTGGGTAATTTCCAAAATTTAGGGGGTGGATCAAGGTAGCCCTCCCAAAAATTTAAAGGGGTACATCAATATACCCATGTCTTATGATAGGAAATGGACCCATATGCATGACCATATAACCATATAAGGTAATAGGCCCTCATCAAAGGGGATAAAATGGACCATAACCAAGCACGTGGTACAACGGATTGCTTACGTTTATATTTTGGCAATTTTGTACCCCTAAAAGGGAACGAGGTGGACCATCCAAATTTATCATGATGCATATTAGGGTCCTATACTATGATACCAAATGTTTAAATTGGGTAATTTCCAAAATTTAGGGGGTGGATCAAGGTAGCCCTCCCAAAAATTTAAAGGGGTACATCAATATACCCATGTCTTATGAAAGGGGATGGAGCCCTGTATACGCCCATATAACTATGTAAGGTAATTAAACCTCATCAAAGGGGATAAAATAGGTTTAAAAAAAACAAAATTTTATTTTTTGGTAATTTTTTATCCGTGAAAGGGAACGACATAGACCTCCAATACTAATAGAGGTACTGTACATACCCTGGTCCTAGGCTACCATACCAAATTTTTAGATTTGGCAAGTTCCAAAATGTAAGGGGGTGGTCCTATGTACCCCAGCCAAATTTAGGGGGTGGGTTATGGTACCCCTGCCAAAATTTATAGGGGGTGTTCCTAAGTACCCCTAGGTCATTGACCCCGGGCCAAGGTCATTGACCTTTGACCTATGACGTCACAAAAATTTTTTGCTGACTCGGTTCGCCATACGCGGGTCAATACTACTCTGTAGGATGTGTTCGAGGACAATCCATGGAAATATGTTTATTTCAATATTCTATCTGCAACTTTATGTGACAAATTCCTGTCACATATGAAGAAATCTTCCTAATGCCATGTGTATCACCCGACAGGACAATGTGACCGTAAGTTTTGGAGGACATCACTGGCAAAACTTTGTTTTCTGGTAATTTCTATATTGTGACATTTTAGTCACATGTGTCTATTTTTCATCATTCGATTCTTATGTCACACTTAGTGGATAACAAAACCGTTGAGGACTTCCTTTCTGGATCGATTCACGGGTGAATTATCGTCAAATTCACAAGTGATGTATGATATTCATGCAATTTTGACTTGGGAACATTTTCACGGACATTAATTATGTGGTGAGACACATCCTATGCGTAAGAATCAGTGTCGTAGGCAGAAACTAATTAAGCGTGCTTACATATGCGCATATCTGGCAAAACATTTTGGTCGCCAGATTACCATTGAATGCGAAACATTTTACTTTGGCAATAGACATCTACATATATTAGATCTGTGCAAGAAAAAATTGTTTTAGACCTGAAATTTCGAGTCCTCCATGTATAATATGCAAGTTAAGCAGCAGCAGCAGCTCAGTAGCCAATATTTTTTAAAAAACTCAAATCATCTATTTTCTTTTTAGCTACCAACGTAAACAAGCGGGAGCTTATTCCAGGTGTGTGTGTGCGTATGTAGTACTTTATTTCTCGGTAACTACTGGCTGGAACTAAACCAAATTTGGCGAGCAAGTAGCCCATCGCCTAAGAACAAAGATCGCTATATTTGTTGGCCGTTTTCGGCCACGGACAGACTCGGCTTGGTTTGTATATGGTACTTATTTCTCGGTGACTACTGGCTGGATCTGAATGAAGTTTGATAGGAGAGTAGCCCATCGTCTAAGAAATATAAATTGCAGTATTTGGTGGCCGTGGTCGGCCAACACTACCTACACACTAGGCCAAATTGATGCTACAGTGACGTCACACTAGGAGAGGCGTTCCCGAGTGCTACGAACAACACAGCTTTTAGAAGTGGGAAATTACAGTTTATAATTGTATAGTATGACCTATTTGGGATCTGTTGTTCTTTCTTATATTTAATATATGCCTAATAAAAATGTACGTCTGCAACTTTGCGACTTTTCTTCTTCTTATTATTTTTTTACACACCTTTGAGAAGCAAAGAAAGTAGATGAATTAAAGTACTTTTCCAGATTGCAACAAATAATTTTCTATCGTTTCATGGTGAATATTACGTTCCGGAAAAAGTTTATCGTTCTTTTATAAGCTTGAAAACATTGTTCGAGCAAACCAAAGTTAGCATAATGACTTCACGCTACTCGAATAACATTTACGACTAAATTACAACATTAATTATCAAAGATAGTAAAAATGGAAGGCTTACAAAATTAGAGAGAAAAATCAAAGACAATGTCAGTAGTATTTATGCGCCAATCCCTGTTAGGGGGCCCAGGGAGACCGGGCGCAACCACTGCAATTTACTTCGTTCGCCATATTTGTATTAAAATCCCCATTAATAGACAGTCCTGTTAGACGATTTCTGACAACGAAACACGAACGTCCTCAAGTTACCCAGAAATCGGTGCCGCTGCTTGTACTCTTAATATATTTTACCTACACGATATTTCCAGGCCCATATTCATATATTGTGCGCTCCTGTGCTCTAAATAATTTGCCAACCCTCTTCGCACAAACTTATGTCTCAAACAAAGAAACAAGCCATGATTTTGCAAACATACCAGCTCTTGTTGAGTAGCAATTTAGGTATTGCAAGTTCCAAAACTTACAACGTAACTTTAAATGACCAAATTCTCTCAATGATGATTATGATGTGGTGTTCTGCCCGAAGATAGGTGTTTGACCCGCAGGTCCTGGACAAGGTGACTCCGTGGTAGTTTGCCATTGCCTTCCATGGGATGATGATGATGTACTAAGGACGGGACCTACAGCTTAACTTGAAATCCAAACCATTTGTGTCCCCCCCGGGAATCGAACCCGGGATCCCTTGATTAAAAGGGAACGAGCTTAACCACTCATCCATTTGAGGACACATTTTCTCAATACTGGCATGTAATTTATTCATGTAGGTTTTAGTTTATTATCCGAAGAAAGTGCATTCTATTAATTCTTAATCAACTGTTATGTCATTTTTGTATAAGTAATGTAAAAATAATTGTAATGTAAAATAATTGTACCGTAATGTAAAAATAATTGTTTACATTATTCACCGTCAATAATGGTTTAATAGCATCTATATTAATAATACAATAAGTTGTGTGTGTCTGTCTGTAGCGCTTTTCAACTCGTGAACCATAATAGATAGAAATATTAAAATTTAAATCTCTTTTAAAGCTCTCAGAGAAATGATCCAAATGACCTGTTCCAGGTCCCTAGATTACACCTGAGCTGAGATATTGGGTGCAAAGTTCCCATAAAAATAACATGGGGGCACTTTTAAAATAATCAAAAATGACCAATATTAGAGTTGAAATCATAGTTTTGGGGGTCGCTGAGATGAATAGTGATAGTTTTAATTCAATTCAACTTCAAGGTCATACTCCACTTCCAAGCGAGAAGGGAGATTTTAAAAGTAATCAAAAATGACAGATCAATAGTTTTCGAGATAGATGAGCTTAAGGTATCAGTTTTCATGATGTTCAAGTTCATCCACACCCCTTGGGGTGAGGGAAGGTAGGACAGGACGACTTTTTAAAAAATAATCAAATAAGCTAGCTAATTAGTAACTATTGTAATTAGATCGAATTAAACACATTAACATATTTTCTCGCGCTTGTGCGAGACCTTGCAGGTTGCTAGTTTTAAATTATGCTTTATTGTGAATCGTAAAACAAAAATCCAAAATTTTGCCGCCCCCTTAATTCTGTTATCCTGTGTTCGAGCACAGAATAGTACTTACCTAACTACGGGCCTGGATATTTCAGCAGAGACGGAGGTGTGTGATACTAACGAAAACTGACAGAGATGCTGGCAATTGAACATTTCCAAGCCTCTATAATTCGTTTTATTCTTGTATGTTACTGCATGTTTAACATACAACCTGGAGAGAGAGGGGTGATACGTGAGTAAGACCGCGTTACCATTTTACATGAATCTTGTAGGTGTCATAAAAAATCTTGCAACCCGATCTTTCTATTTATTGTTTACACATTACAACTTTCTGAAAGCAAGAAAGATATCTCCACCCAGGGCCGGCCTTAAGCCGATTGGACCGATTGCTCCAAATCGGGCCCGCGCCTAAGGGGGCCCCGCGCTAGTGCCGTCTATTCTACTGTCCAGTCTAATCTACTGTACTCTCCACTGCCGTTTTAACATCATATTAGGCCCCAGAGCACACAAGTGTGTTGTGGTCTCTATGACTAAATTTTGCTCCGAATACCTGTAATTAATACATGTCATACTGCTCGCGGGGCCCCCAATGCTTGCGGGGCCCCCAACCAAATTGCTATGGTACCGTTAAGATGGTTCTGGTACTCTCGGTTGCCAAGTACACACAGCAACATATTGCCCCGGTACATCCATGAACTCCATAAAGGAGGGTATGGCCTCTCTCTAATAAGGAAATGAATAGTTTGTATTAAGTTTCCGGATATAAGTATATATTTTCTGAATTTAATGCTGCAGTAGTTTCTTTAGTTTATACGTTTACAACTTGTGTTGTAAAAATAGATATGTCCAAGGAGTATTCTGCACACCCGCAACATCTCTATTACTCCTCAAATTTCCTTACACACAACCTTAGGCATACAAATATTGTTTTCTATGAGTTTGTGTAAAGATGCATATAATTATTCTGAGTGAACATCCTCTTTTATTTTGAACACGCCACTAAGTGAAAGTTCCTGGTGTTCTCACTGATTATGTCTTATGATACTAACGTGAATACAGAGATGATATCAAATAAATCAGACTCATAAGGGAAGGACACAAACTGGCTCCGCTGAGATCTGAACGAGACAATTATGTTTTCATTTGATATGTTATAGCGAGACGAATCCCAAAGTTATACGTGCCACCGGTCGGGATATCGTGAGTTACAACATATTTTATATTGTAAAATATATTAGTTGGCAGAATAATTTGAACCGGGTCATTTGTTCGGAAGCGGTTGGGTAGATGAAAAACTCGGCGAATACGTATCCCATCATTTTTAAGGGCACAGTTTTTGGGATAAAAAAAGTTTGACCCAGGGTCCACCGCAGGGTCCCAGACGGGGTCTAACTCAAAAGTTGCAAATGGCAAGGGGAGTTAAGTAGTACATCATCTCAAAGCGCTGCGAAATGAAAAAAGGTGGAGCAAGTCTCGACTCTACAACAATCCTATGCAAATGGCATCGGATCAAAATGTAAACAAAAACTTAATTGAAAAGTCCATGGGCACCCCTATGAATCGGAAACGGTGAGACAAATGTGAAACCAGGAAACTACGTGTGGCATTATTTTCAAAATACAACAACTTAAACTAAAAACGTCTTGTCCCAGGGCCCCCGCACGGTCCCAGGTGGGGTCCAACTCAAAAGTTTCGATGGCAAGAGGATATAGTAACGCATCGTTTGAAAGCTGTTGTGAAATGAAAGATGAGTTCACAATAACAAACTAATTTATGTATGATGAAAACAGGATAGAAAATGAAAGCAGAATAACAAATAAGAAATAACCGAAATGGTAAATAAATAAAAAAAAAAAAACAATAATAGTCTCCGTTCTATGGTGCTTCCAATAGTCTGCTACAGCGGTTAGGGTTGCCGCCTAGTGGCAACAACTTATCTGTACTTCGGTTGGGTCACCCGTAGATTTCTTTATTTCAACAGGTTGAATGAATGAAGATGCAATATAATTGTCAGCTGTGATTGTCAGATGCAACATAATTGTCAGCATTTATATACAAACTCATTTTTCACGATGATAGCCCTATTGGATCACAGATGATAAGTCTTTGACTTTTTGTTGATATCTACTATTGACAATAAACGTATATACCACATTTCGCTTCTCCAGCTCCAGTGGTTTGAGCTGGATATGCGTGTGATACATAGTGCGGAATTTTGAACTCAAGATATCGCATTTTTGAACATTTCGTATCTTTGCATCACCTACGCTTACTGATCAACATTCATACCAAATTTGGTTTTCCTAGCTTCATCAGTTTGGAGTACCTATACTTTCGACATAGGTGTTAAGTGGCCATCTTGGATTCAAGGTGGCCATAGACTTTTCAAGTAGGTTTGTGTTTACATTTTGACCGTCTGTCATTTTGCACAGAGTTATCGTAGAGAGTCGAGACTTGTTCCATCTTCTTTCATTTGACAACAGCTTTCAAACGATGTTCTCTTATACACCCTTGCCATTTGAAAACTTTGAGTTAGATCCCACCTGAGACCCTGCCGGGGCCCAGGGACAAAACGTTTTTACTTTAAATTATGTACTTTGAAAATAATGCCACACGTGGTTTCCTGGTTTCACATTTGTCTCACCGTTTCCAATTTATAGGAATGGCCATGGACTTTTTAATTAAGCATCTGTTTACATTTTAACCCGATGCCATTTTGCATAGGATTGTCGTAGAGAGTTGAAACTTAACCCATCTTTCATTTCGCAACAGCTTTCAAATGATATGCTACTTAAGCCCCCTTTCCATTTAAAACTTTTGAGTTGGACCTCGTTTGGGACCCTGCGGTGGACTCTGGGCAAACTTTCTTTTATCCCAAAAAGTATGCCCTTGAAAAGGGATGGGATACGTGTTCACCAAGTTTTTCATCTACTCAACCGTTTCCGAACAAATGATCCGGTTCGAATTATTCTGCCAGGTGGCCAGCTAATAGCTTTTACACGATGTCTCGACCGGTGGCACGTGTAACTTTGGGATTCGTTTAGTTATAACATATCAAATTAAAACACAATTGTCTCGTTCGGATCTCAGCGGACCAGTTCGTGACCTTTCCTTGCCAGTGCGACTTCTTTGCATATCCTTTTTCTTATTATAGCTATATTAAAAATACCAAAAATGAGGACAAACTTTGCCCTCTCCTGCGAAATATCCCGTGAATGTAGCCTTTAAAAAAAAATAAGACAGGAAAACTGAATGTATACTAGTGCGTACTAAATAGGTGGCTGCTTATGAAGGTTTGTCTTCTAACTCAACTAATCCCATAGAAAATGTCATCCATCTTCCATCAGTTCCTTAAGGATTGTGTCGTGTCATCGCCATTTCATTTCGTCTGCAGTTGATAACGATTTCAAGCTGATTATACCTTTCCAGTGGCGTATTTACGATTTTCTTTCGGGGGGGGCTTTGCTAACTTTCGGGGAGGGCTTTGCTTGAAAATGTGAAAATTCTGCAAGATATTTCATATACTTTACTATAGTAAGTAAGATTTCGGGGGGGGCTTCCGGGCTTAAGCCCCCCCCCTAAATACGCCACTGTACCTTTCATAAGTAGCTACCTACAATGTTCTCATTAGGATTTTCTGACTTGAATTCTTTTCAAAAAGCTGTTAAGAAATCTTTGAACCAAGGAATTCCTATCAATGTGCATTTCATTATGTCTTACAAATATAAACTTATGGAAACAGAGACTTCACCATTCTATTTCTCGTAAAATTCTAACGTAATGTAATATATTACATGACCCCCTTCCTATTAAAAAATGTCGAGTGAGATACAAGATGGCTGACTTCAAGATGTCGGCCATAATACCCACACTCTCAAATAGATGGCTACTTCCTCCCGGTGTCGGCTAATGTGTCTTTGTTTTTCATCCCTTTACTCGTTTTACAAATAAAATTAAATTTTCAAACTTGAAACACATCGTTATGGCTTATTCTGAACAATCAGGTTTTTGGCCACTGCCGCCGTTTTATGGACGGAAGCGCTTTAAATTTTGCTTACATTCGCTTTTTGATATTCCACACTTCTCTGCCAAGTTTGGTCAAGAAACTAGATTTCGACATCGATAAGTTTACTTGTAAGAGAAGAAAACTATGAAATACTGATACAGAACCTTCTTGAAAAATTGCGAGGCCCAAGGGTGACACATATATTTTAAAATCATTCACTGTCTGCATTTCCACTTGAGTTATTTCTCAAGAAAAAAAAATAAAAAATAAAATAAAATAAAATAAAATAAAAATAAAATAAATAAAAAAATAAAAAAAATAAAAAAATTAGTTGCTATAAGCAATGAATAGGCCCAGGGTGTGCGTTTTCACCAGAACATTTTGCAGATGGAAAAACGTTATAAAGGGGAATGAGTATAACAACTAGACCAGCAGGGAGAGCAATATATATATATATATATATATATATATATATATCTGTGTGTGTGTGTGTGTGTTCTACAGACCTTGGTGCAAGTTAGTTGTAAACGTGGGGCCCCGCAAAATGTTCCCAATCGGGCCCCGCACCACCTAAGGCCGGCCCTGTCCCCACCCATACAACACTGCACTCTAGTAGACAAATAGTGAATCTCCTCATTGAAAACTATTTTGGAGCGATTCTCCTCCCTGTCCAAAAGAATCCGTTGTTTCGGAAACGGTGAAACTGTTTTTTTTCTTTATATCAGAAGGATGGCGATAGCAGGTAGCAAGCAAGACGACCCAGAAAGTTGCACATGGTTTGACTCCTTGCAAGATGAAAAAAAAAAAAAAAAAATGTATATTCCTTTCTAAGATTATGTTTACATGGAGAAACATTGTACGGTTTCAAGATTATTATTTTTTTTATTTTATTTATTTATTTATTTATTTTTTTGACAGCTACAAGATTCATTTAACGTCGCAGCACGGGTTAAAGATTACAGTCTAGTAGAGTACGTTTGTTTTTCCTAGGCACGCTTCCTGCCAAAGGATGGAACTGTCTGCGACGCATTGTTGCCACGTCAGGTAAGTTCAGAGTTACAATACGCAAGGAATCACAGCAAAACGACACACCACTCACAAATCACTGAAACACACTTGTTGGCGTGTGGCAACTAAGCACTTCAACTACCCGCCAAATAGCAATGATGGGCTGGCTGACAAGTAACGTCACATATACGACAAAACCAATAAGACATCTATTGGGTTAAAACGTTCACATGAGTGCTAGCAGGAAATACTTTAAAGGCCAACCAAATGCACTGGCGGGAAATGTGTCAAGATAAAACAAATGTGTTCTAATAGAAATGAACTACATTTGTGTAGGAATATTGTAAAAGAAAAAAGCGTTAAACTAAATAACTACTCAAATTACTCAATAAACTAAAGTTCCATTAAGAACGAAAAGTGGTAAGTAATAATACTGTACTACACTGGTATGCAGAGATTTTGATGGAAATAAATATAAATTGCTGAGAATTATTAGATTATTATTATTATTATTATTATTATTATTATTATTATTATTATTATTATTATTATTATTATTATTATTATTATTAAATATAACTTCTGTGCTATTAAAGAGTAACTAACGTTTTAAAATACTAATATTTGTGAAAATGTGAACATAAATATTTAGTTCAAAGAAGATGGTTCATCGCTGAATTATTTTTAATAACCATCTAGGCATCTTTCGGGAATTTGCCGGGCCTGAGAAGATGCCAATTGTTTGTATGATATATAGGCCCTCAGCGCCCATGGCCTGCAAATTACAAAGAGGAAAGGAAGCTGAGGAAGATACCATTAAGGTAAACAACCGTCAAAGCTTCCTTTTCATGGAGGGTCTTCTTCCAGGGCGCTGTTCCCCTTCCCTCCGTTGCCTCTAAGTAATCTTAACAGCCAAGTTACCAACTAGCATATTACGAGAATTCATGCTAGTCCTCATGTACATATATACATACATTGCTAGTAACGTTTTTTAACATCAACGTCACTAGAAAAAAAAAGTGGGGAGTTTTACTTACCTGCATCTATTAAACCACACTAACAACCACAATAACATAAGAAACTCAATTCTTAGCAACTGTTTGATTGTTAATTTTTTTCAAAAAGTAAAGGATTTGTCATTGTAAACTTATAAATGCCTTTTTGTATATAACAATGAACTTCAAAATTCTGGATTCTAAAAATTTCCTATCTGATGTTAATTTTCAATCCAAGCAAATGATATTGCTGTTGAACAATTTTAAATAACTAGGTTACCAAAATATTCCTCGTAGATTTATTTATCAATATTAAATTTCATTACATCAAAATATAATGTATATTTCTGCTCTGAGGTGCGGCCAGTCATTGATTTGGCTCAGGCTTAATTGGTTCCATGCATAACTTGAGTTTGACATACCTGCACTAGGAGATGTGGACAATCAGTGCAACCATTCATCACGTGATGGAGGAGGAATATCAGCGCCACTACCACATAGGAGCAGCTATAAATTCAGAGGATCAACACAACGAGCATCAGTCAGTCCTTAGCTGCCCCTCTTCGGAACTTTGAGAGAATCTTAACCTAACCTAGGCCTCCTAGCTTGCAGCTGTTTTAAAACCTCCTTTCCACTTAACTTGCAGCTGAGCTCTGTTGGAAACGCAATCCCTTTCATAGCTTCCAGTACAGTTTTGATAGATCCTTTACCACAAAACCTCCTAGATTGAAGCGAAGCTCTCTGGTTCTCCTTTCGCGCCTAGCTTATCATGGAGTTCTGTTTGCAGTGGATCATTGAGAATATTACTTCACCTCTCTCTGCTTGCAGTGGAGCATTGAGAATACTACTTCACCTCTCTCTGCTTGCAGTGGAGCATTGAGAATACTACTTCACCTCTCTCTGCTTGCAGTGGAGCATTGAGAATACTACTTCACCTCTCTCTGCTCGCAGTGGAGCATTGAGAATACTACTTCACCTCTCTCTGCTTGCAGTGGAGCATTGAGAATACTACTTCACCTCTCTCTGCTTGCAGTGGAGCATTGAGAATACTACTTCACCTCTCTCTGCTTGCAGTGGAGCATTGAGAATACTACTTCACCTCTCTCTGCTTGCAGTGGAGCACTGAGAATACTACTTCACCTCTCTCTGCTCGCAGTGAAGCATTGAGAATACTACTTCACCTCTCTCTGCTTGCAGTGGAGCATTGAGAATACTACTTCACCTCTCTCTGCTTGCAGTGGAGCACTGAGAATACTACTTCACCTCTCTCTGCTTGCAGTGGAGCATTGAGAATACTACTTCAACTCTCTCTGCTTGCAGTGGAGCATTGAGAATACTACTTCAACTCACTCAGCTTCCTGCGGAGCTTTGTGATGAATCCTTCTCTTGGCCATCTGGTCTTGGGACGCCAACTTATCCAAATCATTAGAGATCTTTTATAATTATTTTAGTGAAATTGTATCATACTGTGCTATACCTGAAAGTTTTGTAATAAAATTGGTGATGGGAGAAAACGATTCCCGTATGTAATTTCTCTACCTTCCACCTTCTTCAGCAAAACTTAACAATATGAATGGATAATAAGAAATTTAAAGCGGTAAATTTAAATCTGAAGTAAGAATTTCACTGTCAGGGACAGTTATTCAGTAATTTCTAATAATTCCAGCAACTCTGGTAATTCATAATTTGACCATAGGATAATATGAGTCATCATTATTTGTAGCAATAGTGGATTTGTGAAAGGAGTTGGTGACATTACTTTTGCACTTCTTATTCTTTCTTAGATGCTATTACTATTCAGATATGATTTATTTGACGATTGCAGAGAAAGATTTTATAAAGATATAAAAACGATATGAAGTGAAACTGATGCTCACTATGTCACCACAGTCTTGTTGGGGCAAGAAGGTCACTCAGTACGAAAGGAGGAAATAAGACATTCTGTTCAAATTTTGTCTATTCCTTGTAAACATTTCTTTAGAATCAGGGCCGTAACTTGTGGGAAACAGGGGGCAACTGCCCCCCAGAAAAGCTCCTAGCCGTTCGAGGGGGCCCAGTTTAACCCTTATCCGGGCAACCGGGGCCTCCCAGGCCCAGTAGCTTCATATTTTTCTACGAATTTCATAATAACCATAAATATTTCGATGCCATAAAATTCTGAATTCTTCTATCTTTAGTCGAAGTTAAAGTTATGAACATATCGAGTTGGTAAAGCTAATAGAGTTGGTAAGGCCCCAGTAGCAGTCTACGTTTCAAAAATAGCTTGCCCAGATAAGGGTTAAGACAAAATTTTCTTACTCCATATACGATAAGAATATGAAATTATGAATGAAACATCAAACAGGTTCACTACATTACATAAACAAAACAGCACACATAAGGCAAATAAAACAAATATGAGTAGTGGGGCCATTCCAAAAAAAAATCTAATATTAGGAACCCTAGAAATAATATTTATTCGTATGGCTTTGATATTTGTCAATATTGTCCCGTTAATTAATTTGTCATATATGGAACGGGCACATGGGCGTAACTAACGGCCCCGCAAACTTTGCCGTGCGGGAGGGCCCACAGTCTCTGGGGGCCATAAAGAGTAAAAGAAAGATGAAAAGAGGTGGCCCAAGAATGAGAAAAAACAACTTTCCTAGGAGGCCCAAATACGCGTATTAATGCTTGTCCCAGAAGAAATCTAGTTTACTGCACTGTTTAGAATGATTACTAAAATTGAATACATATGTGTTTGCCAAGGCCACAATTTGATGGTGAGGAGGACAGATGGCTACCTATTACTCCATATGATATAATACGAACACGAATATACATAGATTGGATTTGAAATAGTGAGAACACCGCTCTTACATCAAAGAGCTGTACATTAGCACTACAAAAGTTCCGTGTCTGATAAATAGTGCTCTCAAACGGGTCGGGTCAGGTCAACTCGGGTCGGGTTGTCGGGTCAGCTCGGATCGGGTTGTCGGGTTAGGCTACTAGGGTCGGGTTAGGTCAATCAGGTCAGATCACGGTTCGGGTCATTCGGGTCGAGTCGGGTCAATCAATTCGGACCCGTTGAGAGCACTACTGATAAATGAATGTGAGACAATGAAGTGTGGCGAGTGGTATCAAGTGTGGCATTGACGTAAACCAAAGAAGGAAAGTGAAAACACCTTAACAGTATTGCAAATTTTCTTTATATCTGTGGTTTTCGAGATCTCATTGTCGAAAGAATTGGAGACAAGTATATAAATTTTTCTTTGGAGACAAACATATAAGCTTAGCATTTTAATATATAGATGATTACTCTGGAACAAGTATATTTCTGCAATAAAATCAATATAAAATATTTTTATATTTATGATCTTTTTGCACTCCCTCATTCAGTTATTCAGACATTCATTTATTTCTATTCTTTTTTGAAGAAAAAATATGGATAGATAACCTGTTTTTTGTGAATGTAAAAGTTTGAATACTTGGTACTTACTCTGAAAAAGTTCATCAGTCTCTTTCTCCCCTCTTGTGATGCGTTCATACAGGGTTGATGAATTTATTAAACTCCCATCAGCACCCACGATTCACATCATCTGCTATGAAGGGTTAGAGGGGAAGAAGAGAATAAATTTGTACACGGGAGTCCGTAATAGTACTTTTAGATGTGTTACCTAGCGGATGACCCCTATCATATACGCACACAAACACACACAATTATGTATACGTAGGTAGGCACACAACTCTCTACACGTCTATATTGTGCGTACATATATGGACATACAAGTCTGTTGGGGAGTTAAAAATTGAAAGTGTAGCGGGGGAGTGCGCAACTGGCTCAGGTTTTATATACGACTACCATCATACTCTGGACGGCTTACATAGGATCTTCCCATAGCAACAAGCTCTGAAACATACCCTAATTGATTTACTCCCGTGCAACAGAGTTTGATAATGCAAACCATAGCAAATCCTCCGACTGCGATGGGGGGAGAGAAGACAGACAGTGAAAGGTGTGTGTTTGGTCACGTGGGGGTTAGGAAGGGTAGTTGGTGGTGGAAGTGGTTGACTAGTTTTAGAATGGTGAGACCAAAAGTGTGGTGGCATTTGACAGAAAAAATTAACAGGGAGCAGGAAGGTGAAAGGGCATAAGAGAAATTGCTGTTAAAAATCAGTGTGACAAGATGACAGAGGTGTTTAGACGCAATACCTTGAGCGTGAGGCATAATCTCATAATGTACTGGCCGTCTACGTTTATTAAGGAATTTTGGTGAATGACCAACTAGAACCGCCATACGTGTTACTATTTTTCCTATTTTATTTTACACACACACATATATATGCAAGAACAAAAAAACGCCCCAAAAATGGAAGGCAGCTCAAGACAAAGTTAAATACTCTGATTCTATCTTGGATAAACTATATATTAATCACAACATATTCAGAGCAGTAGCAACATTAAATTTTTTGCCAGGGGGAGGGCAAGACTATTCACCAACATAATAATGGACTATTTAAATAAATATATTAGTGTACAATTCATTAAAAATTAAGCTTCTCAAACTTAGGGGGTAATTTCCCTCTGCCCTCTCCAAATAACACCCTTGATTCAGATTGTCATTATTCTAAATATATGTGTGCACACAGTGATAAATAGAGCAACCCAAAAGCATAAAAAGCATAATAGCAACTTACACATATGGTTGCTACCTTGAACATGGTTGTGGTTGTCTAAGGGTCCAGAAGAAACTAATTTTAAAAGCATAATTTTAGAAAATAAAGCATAAAGTATTACAGTAAAACCTGCCTTCAACGGACCCTTTATTAAACGGAAAACTGTCTTAAACGGAAATATTTCACGGTCCCATGAATTTTAGAGTAAAAAACGTGTAAAAGTCCCTTCATTAAGCGGAAACTGTGTTATGCGGACAGCGGAAAGCAAAATAAACCTTTAACGGAAATTTCAGAGTTCCAGACTACAGTGTTTAGAAAATGTTTTGACATTCTGTGAGAGGGTAAATATATACATTACATGTCTGCGATAAATTCTTCGTTCTTTTGTTAAATTTTTCTGGCCATTGTTGACCTTACCCAAGCACTACTCATATTCATCCCCACAATTTGTCCGTAGTCCCCTCACCTTAATCAAGAATGAAACGGAAAGTCGGAAGGAGAAGACGAGGTGGAAGAAGAAGAGGAATACGGTACCGAGTTCGAAAAAGAGTGTAGAATAAAGACGTATCAAGATGATCTCAGAAGTTTAAAGGAACTGCATCAATTTGCCTTACGGAAAAATGACTCTGATTTACGTAGTGTAGTTTCTCAGGCTAAAGTGTGTACGGAAAGTAGAACAGCTAATCAGCAATGTATACAGAAAACTCTGCTTGACTACTGCAAAAATAAAGAAAGCATGTGCATAGCATATTTTGTATTAATTTTAAACTTTTTGTGTATTAATTCGTAGAAAAAAGAAGCATTGTAATTGAAAAAGGTACGTACAACGTACGTACAATATTTTCTCAGTATGTCCGTTATATGCATGTATTAAAAAAAGACAGCGTCTACCTCCATTAAGCGGAAACCTGACTTTAACGGAAATTTCTGCGAGTCCCGCTTGATTCCGCTAAAGACAGGTTTCACTGTATTTAAAATATATAGTATAATTCTTGGAAATTCTATTTAACTGCAAGTTTAACAAATACTATATTAATATATATATTTTTTAAAATATTTTCAATGCAAAATCATTGAGAACATAACAATGCAACAATGAAAAGCTGTAAAATTTATTTCTGTAAATTTTTCGGTGTAATCCTTTGATGTGGAGAAAAAAAACAAATGAAGAAAACTTTCCGCCAACAATGAATAGTACACAAGAACTTCACACAATATTGCTATGTGTACCTCTCGAACACTTTCTGTACATTTTGTGCACCTTTTTGTATACTTTCCCTTTCTGTATATATGCACCTCTAAGGTGCACACAAATGATAAAGAAAAGTGATTCGAGCAAAGCATATCTCTTTACACTGCATTAAGTAGAAAGTTCATTAAATATGAAAGAAATTGTTTCATAAAATATTAATAAATAGATCAAGATATTTAGATTATTTAATGTATAGTAAATATTCTACATTATACACGATTAATGTCAAACAATGATTGAAATTAACAATAAAGCATAATAAAGCATAATTAAACAAAAAATAAAGCATAATGTGGGTTGCTCCAGTAATAAACATTGAACGATAATTAGTTTCTTCATTCTGGTTGAGGAAGCCATCAGTTGTTTGAGAGGTTGCATGCTGACAATTTGCATCTTTAATATTTCTGCCTTTACGTGATCCTACAGGCAAAAATTCAGGAGCTACAAATATCATGGAGGCCCCGCAGCTAACAAATCCTGTATATCACAAATTTAACTAGTGTCATCCCCTGGAGCCTACTGTGAAAGCGTAGTATGAAATTTTGTTTCTATGACCATTTTTAACTCGCTCTATACAATAGTAACAGAAGTAATGGGATTTCAAACAAACTGAATAACAAGCAGACAGAATTAAGGCAGATCGCTAGTCGATTTCCGAAGTCCTTACATCTATTGCAAAACGCAACAGGAATTGCGCAAACTTGTAGTAGAAAATTCAAGAGCACTGGCATACAGTTTTGTGCAAGTTTCAACCTCAAAATCTTTTCCTTAAATATAGATTAATATTTGAATAAAATGTGAAACATAACACGAAAAACGGCCAAGCAATATCCCTATTTCGTAATGAGATCGTACTTTTAAAAAGGCTTATACATATATATGTGTTCTCATCTTAAACCGAATCAAGTTTTTTCCTCTTATTTGCTACTTTTTGGATATCAGAATGTAACCATAGGAAACTGTATCTTGTGTTGTACCCGAAACGTAACTCTATTTTAGGGTACATTATTTGTACTTTGTGAGGTTTCGTTACATGGTAGTTAAGGCAATAAAGTAATCTCTGTACTAACATCCGGCAGAAGATCTACTTCAACAAAAAGATATTGAACAAGAATCAGAAAACAGCGAGTTCTCAGAAAGATGTTTCTTGTCCAATTCGAGAAATGTCTGATAGGATTTCTTTGGCACACTTTTGCTTTCCCCTGGCTAATGCAATAAGTTTTCAAAGTCATGCTTAACTGATGCTACATTAGCTTTAACAGTTTCTTAAAGTTAAAATTGGTCATTTCGTTTATAACAATCTTTACATCGTCTTTGATGCAGTGTTGGGAAGTAAAGTAACGCAAGTAACGCGTTACTTATAACGCGTTACTTTTTAAGTAACGTTTCCTAGTAACGCGTTACATCTTTTCCAAAGTAACTGTAACGGTAACGCGTTACAAATTTTTAAGTAACGTACCTTGTTTGCGTTACTTTTTCCGCGTTACATTTCGGATGAGTAACTACAATATATGTATAATTTTTTCGGAAACAAATATTTCTTTCCTTTAAGTGAATTTCTCAGAATGGAACAATCAAGCATGAACTACGTATGTCAGTGACCGACAGTCACAGACACACAGAGAACAGATAAGTTCGTAGTGCCACTTGCTGTTTTTTGAAGATGAGGACAGCCTTAGGGAAATCACGTGTACTGATTGCAAGCACCTGGAGATTTTGTCGTAGATTTTGATAGCTCCAAATCAATACATTCAGTGAGTGAAATAGGAGTGCAATGATATTGGTAGTCTATTTTACTTTGATTGGTGTTGTTTTTATAAAGATGGAGGACGAAAATATTTTACTGTTCGAACATTTGAAAGAATACTTTTTCTTAAGAGCTGAGGATGATGGTGGACAGAATTTAAAAGTAAAGTGTCTGAAGTGCCCCGGCGGAAAATATTTATCCACAACTAGGGTGCCATAATTAACGATTTACAGTCAGGGGTTAATATGAATAAACTGTGTTCTGATGAGCAGGCCTACTTTATTACTAGAAAATAGTTTGCTGATGGTATGTAATATTGGAATTCTTTCAGACCAGTTTCAAGTCGAGTCGAGTCAAGTCGAGTTTCGAGTCAAATCAAGGGTAATATCCTCGAGTCGAGTTCCGAGCCGATTCAGTTTCTCCCGTCGAGTTTCGAGTCCAGTCGAGTTTGATAAATGGCTCGTTCGTTTTAAGTCGTCTTGAAATCATGGCCTGATAACACTGGAAAACGAAGTCATGTGAAATGTAAGCTAAACAGTAATATGGAATACTTTTAGTGTTGCTCACGAGAAGGGACACTGCTCGCATCTCGTCTCGTCTCGATAGCGAGACCACAAGAGCTATTTTTATAACAAGCTCAGCTCGGCTCGACTCAACTGAGAAGATGGCTCGAGCCGGCTCACTTGGGGTGAACCATCGGCTCGAGCTGGCTTGGTAGGGATGAGCCATTAGCTCGGTTCGGCTCAACTGAGCCGAGGGCTCTAGCCGAGTCGGTTGGGTGAGCTGTTGGCTCGGCTCACTTCTTGGTTCGGGTCGATAGTGAATGAGCTGTGAGCCGAGTTGTTCGAGTCGTTCACAATTCTAAACTCGGGCCGAGCAGTTTTTAAGATATTTGGCCAGTGCCCTATAACGCTTAACAGTGTTTGGTTTGAGCCCGAATACTCAACCTAGACCCTCAACCCAAATTCAGAAGCTCGTGAACAATGTCCTTCACTCCTAGACTTCACGACTACCGAGGTTGGTAATCAACTAGTTTTTTAGTATTCAAATACAAACCGCTCCTTTCATTTTTATATACAGTGTTGTTATAGTTAATTAATAAATTAATAAATTATTATTATTATTATTATTATTATTAATAATAATAATAATAATAATAATAATAATAATATAAGTTGTAGTAGTAGTAGTGTCATTGTTAATAATTATACTGTCTATGTAATATACTTGAAGAAGTACTCGAAACTCGACCCCAATTCGAGTCGAGTTGGAGGAAATTTTTCGAGCCTAGTTCTCGGTTCGAGCTCAAAGATGTCTGTTTCTAGTCGAATCGAGTTTCAAAGAAAACTCGCACGCGTCCATCCCTACAAGTAACGCAGTATGACATTTTATCAATGTTACATTATATTGAAATGTTCATATATCAAGTAAAAATTTGTCCTTGCATTTACATAAAGCGATTCATACCGTGCAATAATAATAATAATAATAATAATAATAATAATAATAATAATAATAATAATAATAATAATAATAATAATAATAATAATAGCGGTAGTAATAGTAGTACGGAAAATTGAAGTCATATTTTTTTTCACGTTTTTAAAGTTTCGGACCTAAAAGTAACGCGTTAGTAACGCGTTACTTTCGAAGTAAAGTAACAGTTACTTTTGGGGGGCAAGTAACGCGTTACTAACGCGTTACATTTTAAAAGAAAGTAAAGTAACTTGTAACGCGTTACATTTTTACAAGTAACTTACCCAACATTGCTTTGATGATAGCTTGTTATGTGATGTTGCTATAATTCTTCTAACGGATAGGGACACCGATTTTCTGAAAAACATGGTGATATTCAAGTTTATTTCTCTATTGTATGTTCATCTAAAGCAGCGTTTCCCAACCGGTGTGCCGCGGCACACTGGTGTGCCGTGAATGGGCCGCTGGTGTGCCGCGAGGAATCGAAAGAAAATTACTAATTTTATAGCAATCAAAATGCAAAAGGTAAGGAAAAATGTATATTTGTATTTCACATTACTATGAACCTCTACTACGAATCTACAATTTTAAGTTTCATACCAGGTTACTGTTCTGTATATTTCTAATGTTGAAAAAAAATGGTTATCATTGTTATTACTATTATTGCTTCTTTATTATTGCAGACTATTTCGTAAGTTGAAAATTTAAAATATCATTCAATCCTTTCGATAAATTATCTACATTTGTGTTTTAAAAGTAAAAGAGATTTGTTTGTTCGTTCGTTATTTAGTGATCTTCCTTCTTAGTAAATGGTTGGATACAGTTTCTTTTTTAAAGCGTATTTTTAAAAACCTGAGTCCAATATTTCATTGCAATTGTTTTCTATTTTTAAATTAGAATGAAAAATAAGCATAATGATTTTCCATGGGGAAAAACCAGTGATAGTGCTTTCTTCTCTGTAAGAAGGAGATCAATAATCATAGAAAAATACCACAGTGTTTTATATTTACACATAATAATATCTATAAGTGTGCCGCGAGAATCCAAGTAACACCCGTAGTGTGCCGCAAGTTGAAAAAGGTTAGGAAACGCTGATCTAAAGAGATGTTGTACAAAATCTTCGGTATTGTGTTCCTAATTCATTAAACAATTAGTCGTTTCGCCTGGGACTTTGGCCCGCTGTACACTATTAGTAAAATCGAGCTTAATTAAAAACTTTAATTGGTTACATTTAATATTGTACATATTTATTTATTGTTTTATTTGCGTTTATCATGCGTATGTTTACCGTAACTTCAACATAGATGTCTGTGAACATGGCCCCACCCACAACGACACTAATTTTAAAACATATGACAAAGATTAGTGCTGACAACATATGATATTTGAAAAAGTGCTATTACACATACGTCAATAAACAAAACAAACATTCTAGATGGGTTACATTCATGCTAGTCCCACTCACACAACCTATTGAAGTGAAACTCTTACCCCCCCCCCCCAAAGAAAAATGATAAAGTAGTGCTGACGATAACGCATAGAAAAGAAAAGTACTGTTTATCTCATCATGAAAATAATGTATCAATTTATTTCTTTGATCAATCCCGCCAATAAAGACTTTCATATATCTTTTAGATTTCTGATAACAACACTAATTATCTCTACATGGTATCGTCATCACTAATTTAGAACAATTCTTTGGGTTTCATGTCAATTGATTGAATGGTTGGAGCTAGCGTGAACATAGCCCCACTCGAAATCTCTTTTGGGGTTTTGACGTTTATGTACAGCACATTTTTTTTTTTTTAACATTATGGGTCGTCAGCATTACTTTTTGGCATATGGTTTAAAATTAGTGCAGATGTGGGTGGGACCCGATTCACAAACATACATAGGAGTACCGATTTTGATGATTATTTTTATATGAAAGTGTATTCATTCCTGATGTTCTATATAAACTTCATGAGGATCTAACGATAATTTTTGGAGCTGGGCCATGAAACTCATCACCGACGGTCAGTGTTTAATTGTTTATACCATAATTGTGTGTATGATCACGCATAACTTCGACATAGCTATACCATTTTTGTTGATTTACCTTTTGTTTGAAAGAGTATGCCTTCGTGGTATTTTTATATAAATTTCATTAAGACGTAACGATAATTACCAGAGAGCTAGGTCATAGAACTCTTCAACAGTTGGCAATGTTAATATTGTAATTAACCGACTTCATTGTGTGCATGTTCACCCAGAACTCCAATATTTCTCACAGGTTTCATATGCCGGTACATTTTATCAGGGTCTGGTGAGAGTGTGGTGAGGTGTAACTCCTCAATCCTTGATACTGTGTGTATGTTCTTGTATAATTCCGTAACACGTAGACTAC
Source organism: Thermobia domestica (assembly GCF_964235325.1). Classification (NCBI taxonomy): domain Eukaryota; kingdom Metazoa; phylum Arthropoda; class Insecta; order Zygentoma; family Lepismatidae; genus Thermobia; species Thermobia domestica. Next base: position 182,227,872 of record NC_137463.1, read on the forward strand.
TAGGGTAACAAAAATTGGAGAAATTAGATAAACTTAAATGAAAGCTGATCGACTTCAAAAACGCACTAAAACGCAGAAAATAATAACAATAAAACGCTTAAAACCAGAAAATTATACGTGGCTCCGCGTGGCGTATTCGCTTACACTCTCGCTTTTCATGTGAGCAGTCTCGAGTTCAATTCCTGGTCGGAAAACATGAGCTCAATAGGGAACGAAGAAATTACTCAAACATAATGTTATAAATCGATGCCATTGAAAAAAAAATCACTATTTAATCGTAAAATTGTCACCTAAATTGTAATGTACAAGGAAATCATCTCGTTCACTAACCTGGTTTTTACACTTCCAAAGCAATCACAATACTCACGTTATCAAGTAAAGGATTCCAGGATTGATCACACCAAAAGGGGTTTTGGTTCAATTCTTTCCGCTTGACGAAGAACTTGTACAATAGAACAGCAGGGCCTGACTTCCCAATCCCCGCAAACAACATGATATGCATTCGCTGGTTTCCTTTTCATCCACCACTGATCCCCTTTTCCCAATTTTTCCTTAGAGACATATTTCTAAATTAGTTTCAACCGGTTTGTTCAGTCGCAAACCACAACGGTTAGTCAACAAAAAAATATTTTATATCAGGAGATCACACAGACACCAACGAATGTTAACACGCCATATTGCATACAGCGTTGAAGCACCACTTTTCCTATTTTGTCCTTGTTTCGTTCCGTTACTTAGCTTTTTATGATTTTTTATAACTAATCCCGACATTCACCATTTTGGCTCCTTTTTTGGACTAGTTTTTTTCCCATATAAATAAACCAGAACCTTTATATTCCTCCAAAATATGCAGAATGATGAAAACTATATCAACCACTATAGATGCTGCACCACAAGACATCTTCCTCACAAAGAAGATGACGGGGATTGGTTGATAAATCTCGACAACAATGAGATGAGCAAATTGTGATTTAAGATGAAAAATACCGTCCAATTAACTTTTAGCACCTAAAAACTCTTCTTTTACGTCAGATGATGCATATAGAAGAAAACAATGTTCAACCTAAAGGAATTTTTGAGAATTTATGTTAAAGATTGCCGAAAAATAAAATTTAGAAATTACGAAAATTTACGAAGAAAATTATAAAATTCGTATAGAAGACTTCTAAGTGCAAAATTCGGTAGGAAAATGTTTTGAAGATATGAAAAGTACTGAAATGAAAAATTTTACCACAAGAAAATCATAGAACAAACAAAAATTACATGAAAAATTAATACACCAAATTTCTAAGATAAAATCTAACCAAGATATAATAACCTTTTTCCTTCTTAACACTAAGTACAGCAACCAAACAAAATTACACCAGAAAATTATACTTTTATCTACAGTACCTAATTTTATCTTGCATAGGGTGATCCAAATTTTACCGCAACATGATACCTGTCATGTTGGGAGGTGAATGAAATTAAATCTAAGTTTTAGGTCCCACGGTTATGCCGGGTAGGCTAAAGAAGACGGTAATGATGAGAGATGAGTGAAATGGTGGAATGAAGTGGCAGGAAACGGGAGAACCCGGGACGAACCAGGGACTCCAAGCACCGGAGGTGAACGTGTCAACATGACTGTTTATTATTAGGAATTAGCATGATGTACGGATATATACTTTTGCCGTTCATTATTACCATTGTAGCTGAGCGTTCGCTGAGAAAAGCCCGGACAGCGATATATTGTACATACATGCGGAATCCTTATGTTTACTACAGAAACCAGGACGAAGCATATGTTATTCATATGCTACATACTTTTCCCACTTCTATGTTACATTGTGCCGTTCCAGGATGTATGGCATCTAACAGTCTTCTCTATATTACATACGTATATGTATGTTACAAACGTCGGCTATATGTTACATACGTCCATCTGTATGTGAGATCCTGACGTCTATATAAAATTCTTTCGTTAGTATACGGAAAGTACATTTATTCGAACGGAAGGTACGTATAAGATATATATATATTTCAATTATACGTTTGCTGTACGTTTAGTCCAAAAACTACAGGATTTACACATGTAACCTACGTTTTTACGTACGACACATATATTTTTTTCTCAGTGTTCCAACAATAGGTAGTAGGTGCAGCAGGTACATATCTTGTGAGTCAGTGTGCGAAGTGAATTGTTGCTAGGTGGGTTAGTTTGTGAGTTATAGGACTTGTATTTTGTTCTGGTGAGAAGATTAAACAAAAATCGCCAGGTGTTACTTATCTATATTTTGAAAACTAAGCACTGGATAACATTCTAGCACAGGAGGATTTGTTGGGATCAAGGAAGCCGGCAGGGCTTTTTCGAGAAGAGAAAGAATGACCGACAGGAGAAACACGATACACAAGCACAATCGCGAAAACACACATCTCTCGATGCACGCATGCACATAATACTTCATAATGCAACTATTTTTACGCACAACTTTACTATAGTGACCGCAACAAATCGTAACACCTGGGCTCTACGCTAATCATAGAACTGCCTCCCCTCATGTGTGATGCATTGGAAGGATTCAGTACGAGTCGTGGAGCTGGCTTCGAACACACCCTTGAGAAAAGATGAAACAGAAGTACACCAACAACGTTGCCAAACTTACAAGACATGAAAAACAAGCGGAAAAAACTACATAATACGAACACTAACAATTATACGAATTAAATTGTAACAATAATAATAACAGCAAAAACATAAAAGAACAGCAACAATAACAACAAAACGAAACTTAGTTGCAGTTCGATAACACTGTACTCTCAGGAGAAGTTCTCCGCATAGCGCAATGACACCAGCAATACCTCATGGAAAGGGGTTGATGAACAAGACACACTCTCGGGTTCTATTGGGTGGTGCAATTGGCAAATCTAGGCCAAGCTTCACTACTCCTCATGGTCACTTTAACAACAATTAATAAGCTAAAGTATAAAAGTATTTAATACAAATTTATAAAATGCTATAATGTTTGAGTGAACAATGCTTTGGGATGTGTTTCAAAGAACTGAACTTTTTTTCAAAGATCTAGGAGAGGGCAATTGCTTTGCTCTACCCTGAGAGCAGCCATAGTTGGGATATATGATATGCCTATTTGAAAAAACATACCACTTTGGACGTAATGGCAAGTACAAATGATTAAACTTGTCCACCATCAGTAAGGATGCTCACGAAACATTAGTTGACGCTGTCTTGTCTCAAAAAATGTTTGCTTCTCTTAGAAGAGCTGTATCTCGTCTCCAATCTCGTCACGAATATTATGTCTCATCTCATCTCGGGTGCAACTCTATCCGTTAATCCCACAACATTTGTATAGAACCTCGTATAGCAAGAGGGCTAACAGGCTGACTACAGTTTTGCCAAAAGTACCATTAATTCTTTTATAGTGAGTTCGTAAACAAGGGATTAACTAACGAAACTAGGAACAAAACAAAATACTGTTATCATGTTGGGGAAAGAAAGTAAAGATGAGAAAGAGAGAGAGAGAGATCTATTCTATATTTTGTGCAAAATCATTGGGAAATCACTCTACGAGTAACATCTGTTAAAGTCGCGTGACCACGATTCTCAGAACACTTCAGACAACAACATCACGGCACACACACACACACATACAAAATCCTAAAATTCAATATAACGGGAGGAAAAAAGGCTTTTCAAAGACGACACGAAAAATCATAAGAATATTATTTTTATTATTATTTCCAAGCACACAATCCTTAACTTCCGTTAATGTATATTTTTATCGATAACCCATGATCACCAAAATGGTTTTCGGATGCGGTTGCCAACACACAACAATGAGACGTCAGTCTCTCTGATATTATTTATTAATTGGGGGACTCCCCATTGTGTGATGGGTAGCAGTGTGACTGACAGAAGGAAAATTAATGATGCTATGAGTGTTGGATAAACACAATTCAACGAAGAAGAGGAGGAGTATACAGTATATATGTGCTGTTGCGCTGGAGCATATTTTCCGTGTTTTTTTTTTTTAAATCTAAGCCCCGCTTTTCCTGCCTCCTGTTTTTTTTAACCCCATGCTACCTTATATTATCTATCTACCAATGTAGGTCTCTCTCTTATTGCGAAAAATGGTTGACAATAGACGATCGGTAATCAAAACTGAAAATAAAAAAAGAAAGATGGATATCAGTCAAAATGATTCAATGGTGCCAGGTCACAATAGATGTCAAATTAGGTTTTCTAAAAAAAAAAATCCTTCATAAAAGGAGCGTACGAGCAACAAGGAAATGAAAAAATGAAGAATAAAAGTTGAACTGAACAAGAAGTGTGCGTAAAGATTTTTTTTTTTTTTTTTTTTTTTTTTTTGTCCTTAGAAGATATATAGAAGATTAATGTGTGTCACTTTGGTTGTCTTTTGTCCTTTTGTTGGATGGTATGGATCAGACGTTTGTACGGTATTGGTAAACCTATCTTTGGTTTAGTGGTAATTCCAGGTTCTCAATTGTTTTGAAATGGCAACTTAAAAAAACATTTTTAAAGAAATGAATGTATTTTCCTAAAAGTGGCAAATTTTTGCTTGAAGAAATAAAATTTTGTCGCTTATTTTTATGACCTTCCGAGAGGAGATTTACTTTTGGTTCATAAGATGGAGAGATCTATACCTTGGTACCGAACTAAACTATATTAATTACATTTATTTATTTTGCATATTGTATACATAGGTATAAAGATTTGAGAAACAATATCACAAATTTTTACATAAGAAAAATGAATTGAATTATCACTTAAGATCTGTAAATACTTATAAATCAAACTGCCTTAGCTAGTGTTTGGGAGTGTCCGACCGAATCTCTTTTGAAATGCTTCAAAGCAGACCGATGTGATTAAAAAAAATTAAAAAATACTACTTTGACCGAAAAAAAAAGTTTGGTATTGAAGATTACATCAATGTTTATAAAAACGTTGTTTGCTTGTTGATTTCGTTGTAGGGACAAGCTAGACGTAGTAGAAGAAAAAGAGGGAGAATGCCGTCCCCGTATAACAAGGGGAAAATATCGAAATATGGATCTTATATGGTTCATTCTGTTAATTTTCACTTTCTACAGTGTTTTGGCCCAAAATATGCGCTCGTTTGGTTATACATGAAATACACAGGAATATGTCGCTATTTACCTCCAGGAAGGGACCAACGAGGAGGAGGAAGGGGTTAGAGTAATATGTAAGTGAAAGCTTTTGTTAGTTCAAAGAGAGGCTGAGAGAGGGAGTTGAGGTAGCGGTTTGGGAGAGTCCACTGAGAGAAATATTTGCAGCATTCCATCGTTCTTTCAACCACATGTGAAGTCTGTGTGTTGTATATGTATATGTATATATGCATATGAGTGTGAAAGAGAGAGATAGTAACGCAAGGAGGATGATGACCAATAACTGGATGCCACAGAAGTTGTTAGCGTGCATTATCCGTTTTCTGTTGTGTGTCCCACAGAGGGCTAGGCTAAGCACCTCATCTCTTCATCTCCCTTCCAAGCTTTATGTTACATCTAAACAATGCAGGTTGAATATTGTAATAAGCGGGTGAGCCTTCGTACATAAAATGTCCTGTATATATATATATGTAAGATAAAAGGGGATGGATATTAGCCAATAAATTATGAGGTGTAGATGTAGGAAAAAATCTCATTATTTTGTTTTCAAATTCGTTTCTGAACTTTTAATGGCAGTTTCGGTACGAATTATAAACATTTCAGATACAATTAGTGCAAAATAATAATAATAATAATAATAATAATAATAATAATAATAATAATAATAATAATAATAATAATAATAATAATAATAATAATAATAATAACATTAACTAACTAACTAACTAACTCTATGGCCTATGGAACCCGGAGGTTCAGTGCCGCGTTCACAAAAGCTCTCCACTGACTTCTATCCTTAGCTAATTGCATCCAGTTTCTACTTTGTATTCCTATCTCTGCGAGATCCATCTTAATATTGTCCTCCCATCTGCGCCTAGGTCTTCCTAATGGTCGTTTTCCTATGGGTCTACCAGTCAAGACTTTGAAAGCGTTTCTACTTTCTTCCATTCTAGCTACATTAATAATAATAATAATAATAATAATAATAATAATAATAATAATAATAATAATAATAATAATAATAATAATAATAATAATAATAATAAAAATTACCAGAAAATTTGATGCTAAATATTAACGAAGCATAGAAAGAGGAGGAGCTTGATATTCTTATAGTATGGAAGGAATAATGTCATTGGCTTCCCGATAAAAGTTGTAGTGACGTTTATGCGGAGTTGCCAGCTTGATTACACTTAGCTCGCTGAGCGCAGTAGATGGTTGAGGCCGGCGATCAGTAAGTTAGGCAAATCTAAAGGGTAGTGATTGGCTATCCTCTTACCTCATTCCCAGTGACGAGCAGGCCCAAGCGAGGGAAGGTAACGACGTTATATCTTCTGGACTATACTCATGTTCATATTATATATATATCCAGCTGAACTATTATTACATGTCTTCTTAACCGCTACAAAGACTGATATTTATCTTACCCATCTTATGTCTATGAATTTCCTAATATATATACACCACCAACATGGGCGCCCGAAGAAAAGTTTCTAAGGGGAAGCCCATCTCCCTAGTTGCGTTTGGTATTTTTTTTATTTGTATTAAGAAAATCTTAAGAAATGTAATACATATTCCTGAGGCACCATGCCCTCCGCTTCGGGCACCCATAACCACCAACCATTGAAAACACATGCCCCTTAACAGTTTGTATTTTTAAGAATGCATATCTTAAAATATACATTCTGTACACCTTCCGATACATTTTAACTGCGTAATTCATTAACTATCTTTTCGTAAAGATGACGGAAGAAATACTTCAACGAAGTAGATCAGACGTTAGTTTTATAAATAAACATTTTAGTACGTCCGAGAAGTTGCCCCCCCCCCATTGAATCACTAATGATCTCTTCTAGTGCAATCGTTAGTGCTTCGTTAGTGCTTCTTAGAAAACCAACTCCCAACATTAGTGCTTCAATAGTTTGGACGCTAGAAGCAAAAAACTTTGGGGGGGGGCCAACTTCACGTTAGCCCCCCCCAAGAAAGCACTAACGATTAAACCTAGTGGAATCGTTAGTGCATCGTTAGTGCTTCCAGAAAACACGAATAGTTTCGTTAGTGCTTCACAATTAGTGTGGCTATAGCCAGTTATATGTCACGAAATTCCCATAAGGAATACATGGGGAATTTTTAATTGGCTCAAATTCCCAACAAATTCAAAAGCGCTAATGACCTCTTCTAGTGCAATCGTTAGTGCTTCGTTAGTGCTTCTTAGAAAACCAACTCCCAACATTAGTGCTTCAATAGTTTGGACGCTAGAAGCAAAAAACTTTGGGGGGGGGGGGCAACTTCACGTTAGCCCCCCCCAGAAAGCACTAACGATTAAACGTAGTGGAATCGTTAGTGCATCGTTAGTGCTTCCAGAAAACACGAATAGTTTCGTTAGTGCTTCACAATTAGTGTGGCTATAGCCAGTTATATGTCACGAAATTCCCATAAGGAATACATGGGGAATTTTTAATTGGCTCAAATTCCCAACAAATTCAAAAGCGCTAATGACCTCTTCTAGTGCAATCGTTAGTGCCTCGTTAGTGCTTCTTAGAAAACCAACTCCCAACATTAGTGCTTCAATAGTTTGGACGCTAGAAGCAAAAAACTTTGGGGGGGGGGGGCAACTTCACGTTAGCCCCCCCCAGAAAGCACTAACGATTAAACGTAGTGGAATCGTTAGTGCATCGTTATTGCTTCCAGAAAACACGAATAGTTTCGTTAGTGCTTCACAATTAGTGTGGCTATAGCCAGTTATATGTCACGAAATTCCCATAAGGAATACATGGGGAATTTTTAATTGGCTCAAATTCCCAACAAATTCAAAAGCGCTAATGACCTCTTCTAGTGCAATCGTTAGTGCTTCGTTAGTGCTTCTTAGAAAACCAACTCCCAACATTAGTGCTTCAAGAGTTTGGACGCTAGAAGCAAAAAAAACCTGTGGGGTGGGGCCAACTTCACGTTAGCCCCCCCAGAAAGCACTAACGATTAAACCTAGTGCAATCGTTAGTGCATCATTAGTGCTTCTAGAAAACACTAATGTTTTCGTTAGTGCTTCATTATTAGTGTAGATATGGCAAATTGTGTGTGACGAAAGTCACGTAAGATAAACATTGGGAATTTTTTATTGGGTCAAATTCCCACCAAATTCAAATGCGCTAACGATATCTTCTAGTGCAATCGTTAGTGCTTCTTAGAACACCAACTCCCAATATTAGTGCTTCAATAGTTTGGACGCTAGAAGCAAAAAACTTTAGGGGGCAACTTAACTTTAGCTCCCCCTCAGAAAGCACTAACGATTAAACATAGTGCAATCGTTAGTGGATCGTTAGTGCTTCCAGAAAACACTAATGTTTTCGTTAGTGCTTCACTATTAATTTGGCTTTGGCGAATTACATGTCACGAAACGCCTGTAAGGAATACATGCGGAATTTTTCATTGGGACAAATTCCCGCCAAATTCTAAAACGCTAATGATATCTTTTAGTGCAATCGTTAGTGCTTTGTTAGTGCTTCTTAGAACACCAAGTCGAAACATTAGTGCTGCAATAGTTGGGACGCTAGAAGGAAAAAACTTTTGGGGTGCAACTTCACGTTAGCCCCCCAGGAAACACTAACGATTAAACCTAGTGCCATCGTTAGTGCTTCCAGAAAACACTAATGGTTTTGTTTTGCTTTACTATTAGTATAGATGTGCCCACTTATATGTTACAAATATGTCCAAACTCACGAGGTCGGCGCTCACGAGTTCGAAACTTACGCTAACTCGACCTCAAAATCACGAAGTGAGCGTGAGATAAGACTGGTGATGTGAGCGTGAGGTTGAGTGAGCTCTGGGTGAGACGGGTGAGGTGAGCGTGAGGTCAGACTGGTGATGTGAGCGTGAGGTCAGACTGATGATGCGAACGTGAGGTTGAGTGAGCGTGAGGTCAGGCTGGTGATGTGAGCGTGAGGTCGAAATGAGTTTGTGAGTTCAGGTCGAAATTAATTTTTCGAGCGTGAGCTTGAGTGAGGTTAGGTCAAAGTGGTCACCTCTTTTTACGAAACTCCCATAAACACATGGGGAATATTTCACTGGGACTAATTCCCGACAAACTCAAAAGAGCTAATGATATATTTAATACAATCTGTAGTGCTTCGTTAGTGCTTCCTACAGTAGTGACTCTTAGCACTAGTGCTGCAATAGTTTGGTCTCTAAAAGCAAAAAAAAAATTCAAGGACAAACGTGAAGTTAGTCCTTTTTTTTTTTTTTTTTTTACTCCTAGCATCCAAACTAATGAAGCATTAATGTTCAGATTTCGTGCTCTAAGAAGTATTAACGATTGCACTAGAAGAGATCATTAGTGCTTTTGAATTTAGCGGAAGTTTAACTCAACGAAAAATTCCCAATGTTTTTCTTACGTGAGTTTCGTCACTAATAATGAAGCACTAACGAGACTATTAGTGTTTTCTAGTACCACCAACAATGTATTATCAATTGCACTAGGTTTGATTGTTAGTGCTTCCTGGGGGGCTAACTTCACGTTTGTCTATGAAACTTTTTTGCTTTTAGTGACCAACTATTGCAGCACTAGTGTTAAGAGTCACTGCTCTAGGAAACACTAACGAAGCACTAAAGATTGTATTAAAGATATCATTAGCTCTTTTGAGTTTGTCGGGAATTAGTCCCAGTGAAATATTCCCCATGTGTTTATGGGAGTTTCGTAAACAGAGGTGACCACTTTGACCTAACCTCACTCAAGCTCACGCTCAAAAAATTAATTTCGACCTGAACTCACAAACTCATTTCGACCTAATGCTCACACAACGTTACGCTCACATCACCAGCCTGACCTCACGCTCAAATAACCAGCCTGACCTCACGCTCACTCAACCTCACGTTCGCATCATCAGTCTGACCTCACGCTCACATCACCAGTCTGACCTCACGCTCACCTCACCCGTCCCACCTAGAGCTTACTCAACCTCACGCTCACATCACCAGCCTTATCTCACGCCAGTGTTGGGAAGTAACGTAACGCAAGTAACGCGTTACTTATAACGCGTTACTTTTTAAGTAACGTTTCCTAGTAACGCGTTACATTTTTTCCAAAGTAACTGTAACGGTAACGCGTTACATATTTTTAAGTAACGTACCTAGTTTGCGTTACTTTTTTCGCGTTACATTTCGGATGTGTAACTACAATATATGTATATTTTTTTCGGAAACAAATGTTTCTTTCCTGTAAGTGAATTTCTCAGAATGAAACAATTGAGCATGAACTACGTATGTCAGTGACCGACAGTCACCGACACATAGAGAAACAGATAAGTTCGTAGTGCCACTTGCTGTTTTTTTGAAGATTAGGACAGCTTTAGGGAAATCACGTGTACTGATTGCAAGCACCAGGAAGATTTTGTCGTAGATTTTGACAGCTCAGAATCAATACATTCAGTGAGTGAACTAGGAGTGCAATGATACCGGTAGTCTATTTTACTTTGATTGGTGTTGTTTTTATAAAGATGGAGAACGAAAATATTTTGCCGTTCGAACATTTGAAAGAATACTTTTTCTTAAGAGCTGAGGATCAGTGTTGGGAAGTAACGTAACGCAAGTAACGCGTTACTTTTTAAGTAACGTTTCCTAGTAACGCGTTACATTTTTTCCAAAGTAACTGTAACAGTAACGCGTTACAAATTTTTAAGTAACGTACCTAGTTTGCGTTACTTTTTTCGCGTTACATTTCGGATGTGTAACTACAATATATGTATATTTTTTTCGGAAACAAATGTTTCTTTCCTGTAAGTGAATTCCTCAGAATGAAACAATTGAGCATGAACTACGTATGTCAGTGACCGACAGTCACCGACACATAGAGAAACAGATAAGTTCGTAGTGCCACTTGCTGTTTTTTTGAAGATTAGGACAGCTTTAGGGAAATCACGTGTACTGATTGCAAGCACCAGGAAGATTTTGTCGTAGATTTTGACAGCTCCAAATCAATACATTCAGTGAGTGAACTAGGAGTGCAATGATACCGGTAGTCTATTTTACTTTGATTGGTGTTGTTTTTATAAAGATGGAGAACGAAAATATTTTGCCGTTCGAACATTTGAAAGAATACTTTTTCTTAAGAGCTGAGGATGATGGTGGACAGAATTTAAAAGTAAAGTGTCTGAAGTGCCCCGGCGGAAAATATTTATCAACAACTAGGGTGCCATAATTAACGATTTACAGTAAGGGGTTAATATGAATAAACTGTGTTCTGATGAGCAGACCTACTTAATTACTAGAAAATAGTTTGCTCATGGTTTGTAATATTGGAGTTCTTTCAGATCAGTTTGCTTATCCTAGAGTCCTGTTGATTATAGAGTAGTGTAATGTTTCTCTATATTCTGTATTTTTTATTTTACATAACAACATTGTTATTATTATATAATTAGTTTAGCAGAATAATAATAAGCAACCATCTTTTCTAACGCATAGGGATGAGCACGTGTCAAGCTAAAACTCGAAGTCGAGTTTCGAGTCAAGTCAAGAGTAATATCCTCGAGTCGAGTTCCGAGCCGATTCAGTTTTTCGCGTCGAGTTTCGAGTCCAGTCGAGTTTGATAAATGGCTTGTTCGTTTTAAGTCGTCTTGAAATCATGGCCTGATTACACTGGAAAACGAAAACCATGAGAAATGTAAGCTAAACAGTAATATGAAATACTTTTAGTGTTGCTCACGAGAGGGGACACTGCTCGCACCTCGTCTCGTCTCGATAGCGAGACCACAAGAGATTTTTTTATAACAAACTCAGCTCGGCTCGACTCAACTGAGAAGATGACTCGAGCCGGCTCAGTTGGGGTGAACCATCGGCTCGAGCTGGCTTGGTAGGGATGAGCCATTTGCTTGGTTCGGCTCAACTGAGCCGAGGGCTCTAGCCGAGTCGGTTGGGTGAGCTGTTGGCTCGGCTCACTTCTCGGTTCGGGTCGATAGTAAATGAGCTGTGAGCCGAGCTGCTCGAGTCGTTGACAATTCTAAACCCAGGCCGAGCAGTTTTGGAGATATTTGGCCAGTGCCCTAGAACTTTGAACAGTGTTTAGCTCGAGCCCGAATACTCAACCTAGACCCTGAACCCAAATTCAGAAGCTCATGAACAATGTACTTGACTCCTAGACTTCACGACTACCGAGGTTGGCAATCAACTAGTTTTTTAGTATTCAAATACAAACCGCCTATCTTTCATTTTTATATACAGTGTTGTTATAATTAATAATAATAATAATAATAATAATAATAATAATAATAATAATAATAATAATAATAATAATAATAATAATAATAATAATAAAAGTTGTAGTAGTAGTAGTGTCATTGATAATAATTATACTGTCTATGTAATATACTTGAAGAATGGACTCGAAACTACACACCGGATTTGGCTCGAGTCGACTCGAAATTCGACCCCAATTCGAGTCGAGTTTGAGGAAATTTTTCGAGTCGAGTTCTTGGGTCGAGCGCAAAGATGTCTGTTTCTACTCGAATCGGGTGTCAAACAAAACTCGCTCGAACTCGCTCGTGTCCATCCCTACGAGTAACGCAGTATGGCATTTTATCAATGTTACATTATGTGAAAATGTTCATATATAAAGTAAAAATTTGTCCTTGCATTTATATAAAGCGATTCAGAACGTGCAATAATAATAATAATAATTTTAATAATAATAATAATAATAATAATAATAATAATAATAATAATAATAATAATAATAATAATAATAATAATAATAATATTGGTAGTAATAGTAGTACGGAAAATTGAAGTCATAATTTTTTTCACATTTTTAAAGTTTCGGACCTAAAAGTAACGCGTTACTTTCGAAGTAAAGTAACAGTTACTTTTGGGGGGCAAGTAACGCGTTACTAACGCGTTACATTTTAAGAGAAAGTAAAGTAACTTGTAACGCGTTACATTTTTACAAGTAACTTACCCAACACTGTCTCACGCTCACTTCGTGAGGTTGAGGTCGAGTTAGCGTAAGTTTCGAACTCGTGAGCGCCGACCTCGTGAGTTTGGACATCTTTGTGACATATAAGTGGGCACATCTACACTAATAGTAAAGCAAAACAAAACCATTAGTGTTTTCTGGAAGCACTAACGATTGCACCAGGTTTAATCGTTAGTGTTACCTGGGGGGCTAACGTGAAGTTGCACTCCAAAAGTTTTTTCCTTCTTGCGTCCCAACTATTGCAGCACTAATGTTTCGATTTGGTGTTCTAAGAAGCACTAACAAAGCACTAACGATTGCACTAAAAGATATCATTAGCGTTTTAGAATTTGGCGGGAATTTGTCCCAATGAAAAATTCCGCATGTATTCCTTACAGGCGTTTCGTGACATGTAATTCGCCAAAGCCAAATTAATAGTGAAGCACTAACGAAAACATTAGTGCTTTCTGGAAGCACTAACGATCCACTAACGATTGCACTATGTTTAATCGTTAGTGCTTTCTGAGGGGGAGCTAAAGTTAAGTTGCCCCCTAAAATTTTTTGCTTCTAGCGTCCAAACTATTGAAGCACTAATATTGGGAGTTGGTGTTCTAAGAAGCACTAACGATTGCACTAGAAGATATCGTTAGCGCATTTGAATTTGGTGGGAATTTGACCCAATAAAAAATTCCCAATGTTTATCTTACGTGACTTTCGTCACACACAATTTGCCATATCTACACTAATAATGAAGCACTAACGAAAACATTAGTGTTTTCTAGAAGCACTAATGATGCACTAACGATTGCACTAGGTTTAATCGTTAGTGCTTTCTGGGGGGGCTAACGTGAAGTTGGCCCCACCCCACAGGTTTTTTTTTGCTTCTAGCGTCCAAACTCTTGAAGCACTAATGTTGGGAGTTGGTTTTCTAAGAAGCACTAACGAAGCACTAACGATTGCACTAGAAGAGGTCATTAGCGCTTTTGAATTTGTTGGGAATTTGAGCCAATTAAAAATTCCCCATGTATTCCTTATGGGAATTTCGTGACATATAACTGGCTATAGCCACACTAATTGTGAAGCACTAACGAAACTATTCGTGTTTTCTGGAAGCAATAACGATGCACTAACGATTCCACTACGTTTAATCGTTAGTGCTTTCTGGGGGGGGGGCTAACGTGAAGTTGGCCCCCCAAAGTTTTTTGCTTCTAGCGTCCAAACTCTTGAAGCACTAATGTTGGGAGTTGGTTTTCTAAGAAGCACTAACGAAGCACTAACGATTGCACTAGAAGAGGTCATTAGCGCTTTTGAATTTGTTGGGAATTTGAGCCAATTAAAAATTCCCCATGTATTCCTTATGGGAATTTCGTGACATATAACTGGCTATAGCCACACTAATTGTGAAGCACTAACGAAACTATTCGTGTTTTCTGGAAGCACTAACGATGCACTAACGATTCCACTACGTTTAATCGTTAGTGCTTTCTGGGGGGGGCTAACGTGAAGTTGGCCCCCCCAAAGTTTTTTGCTTCTAGCGTCCAAACTATTGAAGCACTAATGTTGGGAGTTGGTTTTCTAAGAAGCACTAACGAGGCACTAACGATTGCACTAGAAGAGGTCATTAGCGCTTTTGAATTTGTTGGGAATTTGAGCCAATTAAAAATTCCCCATGTATTACTTATGGGAATTTCGTGACATATAACTGGCTATAGCCACACTAATTGTGAAGCACTAACGAAACTATTCGTGTTTTCTGGAAGCACTAACGATGCACTAACGATTCCACTACGTTTAATCGTTAGTGCTTTCTGGGGGGGGCTAACGTGAAGTTGGCCCCCCCAAAGTTTTTTGCTTCTAGCGTCCAAACTCTTGAAGCACTAATGTTGAGAGTTGGTTTTCTAAGAAGCACTAACGAAGCACTAACGATTGCACTAGAAGAGATCATTAGTGCTTCAATGGGGGGGGGCAACTTCTCGGACGTCATTTTAGTATTCCCTGTGACGAGCTACATCATGAAAAAATGCAAGATAGTTGAATTTTTAGGTAAACAATTTTACCGTCCACTGATAACGTAATTATTTCTTTATATTGTATTTAAAGGCAAGTTATATATATATCCAGGTATACACTTGAACATTTTAATTAATACTTCTCCGTTACTGTAAGACCCTGCATCTCATTGTCATGAAACCAGAACCTGGGATAAAAAGTTATTTTTGAAAAACACTCACACACTGGTTATGTTATCAAAAGAATTTTAAGTTTCTGAATGTGGGGTTTGAAAAAGAAAATGTGGCTTTGAAAATATTACATAAATATTCATGTACGATACCAGAATCAACTAATTTTTGCCTTAGCATTCATCCATTGTTTTTTGATTGGTTGAAGTTATTGGGTCCTTTTGCAGCACCTAGGCTATACGAAACGTGGATCTACAGTTTAATGTGTAAACCTAACCATCGTGATGCTTTCAAATTGTCAAAGATCTCGCAACGAATATCGAACCCAGGACCCCGTGCACCAAAGACGCACGCGCTAGTAGCCACTAGACCAGCGGAGAGATCAATATTTATAGATTTAATGAAGAGGAAGGCGTACGTTATTCTGTGATTCAGTGGTGACAAATGTTCAGTCACCGTTCATCGTTCATTCTTGATTTTAGTAGATCGTGGTACCCAAAGTACCCGTGGTTCCTTGAGTGGTAGCGCCACGGTCTCCACAGTTTCAGCGGTAACAGAAGCTGAAATCTCTTATACTATATAATTGCTCTATGCCACTTCCAGTCTTAACGTAGAACTGCCACTTCCATTGAATAAAAACCATGTTGGATAGCAAGACGTGATTTTCTACAATCAACCCCAAAATATATTCCACCTTCATTCTAATCTCTCTACTGAAAACGGAAGTGGTATATATATCAACCGTTTCCGGTTTCAACGTTGATTGTTATAGAGTGCAAATAGTAACAGATAAAGAGGTGCAGTTTTCTGTAATCGATTAATCATTCCAATACTACATTATGTACCTTCCTTAACTCTACGAAAACCACTAGTCATAAGAAAAAAACTAATTAGAATTAACAGTTTCAGTATTAACAGGGTAAACTGTTTTTTGTATTCGATTTAAGTTTGTAAGAACAGGCATAATATTTTCTTTTATCCCTCTATGCAAACCAAAAGAAGCAGAAATGAACCATTTTCGGATTTAATGTTGATTACTACAGAATAACAACCGTAATGGAAAGCGAGAAGCATTTTTTTTTTTTAATAATGAATTAAGCGCCTCTAGAATGCATTCTGTCTTTACTCTAAACTGTCTGCAGAAATCAGAAGTGATAGAAATCAACCATTTACAGTTTTAACGATGATCGTTATAAAGTAAAAACGGTAACAGTAAGAAGTGGTTCTCTGTAATCAATTAGGCGCCCCAAAAACGCATTTCATCCTTCTTTCTAATCTCTCTATTAAAACTGGAAGTGACACAAATCATCCACTTCCGGTTTTAACGTTGAATTTTATAGAGTGAAAACGGAAGCACATAACAAGAAGTTGTTTTCTGCAATCGATTAAGCGACTCAAAAATACATTCCATCTTCTTTCTAATCTCTCTATTAAACTAGAAGTGGGGAAAATCAAGCACTTCCAGTTTTAACGTTGACCATAGTTTAGAAATATCGTATCATTAAGTATTTCAATCAATGTTATTTTTTCTACATGTCTTTTTTATACTTAAAAGAAGAAAAAGACATCTGCACGATTTTTGCTGATTGCGAAAGTTGGTTTGGGATGTCAAACCTGGCATATTTGATTTATTGTTGTTCGATGTTGAACGATGCTCGATGTTGAACTTAAAACATTTTTGCTTCAAAACAGCCATAATCAATGCGCTCATTCTTTTTGGAATAAACTGTACAACACAGTAGCTATGAACATACGTACTCATCCCAGTTTTGCATTCTTTAGGCACGAAGGCAGTTATGATAGTGATTTTATTTAGCATGTTTACGTAAAGAAGCATTGTTTTCAATTTGGGTTAATACAGTAATTAATATCCTCGTGTTCGAGTCACCAACCGATCTTACGACAGAAATCTTATCTATACTCTAGAAAAAATTACCGGTATTAAGGCGCTGTAATTTGTAATGCAAGTTAATCGTATATTGGGTAATGAATGCGTTCAAGAGAGCCCGGGGAAATTCACCCAGAAGAGAATTTTTTCCCCCAAGTAAAAATAGTCTATATTCTTTACCGAATTCAATATTAGAACGCACAAACTTAAGATGAAAATCATGTCCTTGAGCTTTCTGGAAATTCTGC
Organism: Thermobia domestica; assembly: GCF_964235325.1. Classification (NCBI taxonomy): domain Eukaryota; kingdom Metazoa; phylum Arthropoda; class Insecta; order Zygentoma; family Lepismatidae; genus Thermobia; species Thermobia domestica. The sequence goes on from NC_137463.1 coordinate 182,245,266, forward strand.
AACACCTATTTTAGACATTAACAATAGGCCTATTATTTCATCATTGTTTTCTTTAGCCAATGGAACATGCTCGTAAATTGCATTTACTAGTCCATAAAATGTATAAAACTGATATAATTGGTAGAGTTTGGTACATACGATTCAAATAAGCAAAATTTACAGATCAACTGAACTGCTCTGATCATGAGTTTACATTTAAATCAACGAATAAACATATATGATAGCACAGTGATGATTGGCTGAATATTAAATGAAATGAAATGAAAGTTCTAGTTTCACATCCCATATTTATGCCCTGTATTCTGATAGACGGATGATTGATTAAAGTGAATGATAATAAAATAATTGTGGAATGGTGATGTAAAAGGAAACACCAGAACCGCGAGAAAACCTACGGACAAGATGGTAAATCATATGAGCTGGAATCGAACCAGAGACCTCTCGCATCAGAGCACCACTGATCCACTATGTCCCATGAATACTGAATGAGTTTGTGATATTTGATGAGTAAAATACATAATATTCTATTCGAGTGAGTGAAACAATATAGGGAAAACCAGCTTACAGTGATGAAACTTAAACAAAAGTCTAAATACTTTAAATATTTGATTTCATTATTTATTTCTTTGTGAACCTCTGACAGAAAATGCACAAAACCCAATCATTCCTCGATCTAATCTTCTGGAAGTGTACCATCATACACCAAACGTTACTTACACTCAGATCTGACGAGACAGAAAAAATATAAATATGTTCGTATGCTCAGAACATTCTTTGGTGTGAGGATGTTGAAAAGGAAATGTTGATGTTTCAAAACAATAACTCATGTTATACATAATACATTCCTACTAATACCCCTCTTGTTCAGGGTCGAAAAACTCTGGGAACCAGGTAACCATAGTGACTGTAAATATGAGTCTGACGTCTAGATAATTTAAATCCAAAATATGTAGGCTCATTTATCAAATTGTATTTGTGTTATTATGGTGCCTAGTTTTGAGAACTGGCGTCTAGGCCTGAAGAAAAAAATTTCAGCACTGCTCTTGATCATGATGCTCTTTCGGCAGCCTAACCATCCGTACTACAGACATGTAGTCTGTCTCTGTCCCCTATAGCTTTCTTTTGTAGAAATATAGTAAAACAACACAGACGCCATATAATTTAAGTTCTTATAGCATTAAGATACGAATAGTTGTAGCAATGGTGTGGGGTGATCAACATAAAGGATGTAGTATTGAATACGATTCTTTAAAAAGACATTAAGAGCATTCAGAAAGTGCTGGTAGTGAAAGTGCTATATTTGTGTAATAGTATTGTACCTAGGTATGTATTGTATAATAGTGTGGAGATTCGCTACATTAATACGATGTTTGCCGAAAAAAGTTTTCAATGTGTATAACTGGAATCTATACACTCTAATAGAACATTAATTTCCAAACATTAGAAACCAAGTTTTGAAAATAATAGAAAGCTATATTTGTAGCTATAATATGGTGGCCTGGATATTCTCAATCTACTAGTTCTCACTGATACGGATAGAATCTTAAATAGATGGAAAGATTTCTTTGACGATTTGCTGAACACGCAGCCAAAAATTAATGTGCGTGGAGAAAAGGAGATGCACACCGCAGAACCGTATATTCCAGAACCTAACCGAATAGAAATAGAAACCGCTATAAAGAAATTAAAGAAACACAAATCTCCGGGTGTAGACGAAATTCCGGCTGAGTTAATTTTAGCTGGAGGCGACAATTGTGGAACAAGATACACAAATTCATTCTTCTTATCTGGAACAAGGAAGAATTGCTACAAGAGTGAAAAGAATCAATCATTGTTCCAATCCACAAGAAAGGCGACAAAACTGACTGTAATAATTATCGAAGCATTTCTCTTCTGTCAACATGCTATAAAATCCTTTCAAATATTCTATTAGCAAGATTTACCCCATATGAAATTATTGGAGATTATCAGTGCGGATTTAGACGAAATCGATCAACTATCGACCAAATATTTACCATTCACCGAATACTCGAAAAGAAAAGTGGGAATACAATACTCCGGTACATCAATTTTTATTGATTTTAGAAAGGCGTACGACTCGGTTAGGAGAGAAACATTATACAACGTTCTTACAGAACTTGGAATACCGAGAAAGCTAATGAGATTAATTAAGGTATGTTTAAATGAATCCCAAAGTAAAGTACAGGTAGGAAATTTTTTGTCCACGAGCTTTCAAGTCGAAACTGGTCTGAAACAAGGAGATGCGTTGTCGCCATTATTATTTAACTTTGTGCTGGAATATGCTATAAGGAAAATCAAAGATAGTAACCAGGGTCTAGAGTTGAACGGTATTCACCAGGTTATGACATATGCTGATGATGTAAATTTAATAGGGGATGATAGGAGAACAATAGAAAGAAATGCAGAGATCTTATTAAACGCTTGCAGGGACATGCATTTAGAAGTAAATGGAGAGAAAACTAAATACATATAAGTGCGTCGGGATCGTACTACAGCAAATTATAGATGCGTTAAAATACAGTATTAAATATGGTAATACTTTTGATAAAGTGGATACTTTCAAATATCTAGGATCAATATTAACAGACGAAAATAATATACACGAAGAAATTAAATGTCGACTAAAGCAGGGAATTCATGTTATTATTCAGTTCAAAATCTCTTGTCGTCGCGAATTCTGTCGAGGAATTTGAAACTTAAAATATATAAAACGATAATCATGCCTGTTGTTCTATATGGTTGCGAAACATGGTCGCTTACACTTAGGGAAGAACATAGATTGAAAGTATTTGAGAACAATGGCGGAAACTTCGTAACGAGGAACTACATAATTTATACGGTTGACCAAACATTGTTAGGGTCATCAAGTCTAGGAGGCTTAGGTGGACAGGTCATGTAGCTAGTATAAAAGAAAATAGAAACGCTTTCAGTCTTTACTGGAAGACCAATCGGAAAACAACTATTAGGAAGACCAAGGCGCAGATGGGAGGACACTATTAAGATGGATCTCGCAAAAATAGGAATACAAAGTAGAAACTGGATCCAGTTGGCTAAGGATAGAAGTTAGTGGAGAGCTTTTGTGAATGCGGCATTGAACCTCCGGGTTCCATAAGCCCTTTAGTTTTACGTCCCACGATTATGCCGGTTAGGACAAAGGAGACGGTGATGATAAGAGATGAGTGAAATGGTGGAATGAAGAAAGTGGGAGGAAACGGGAGAACCCCGAGAAAACCCACGAGCACGGTGTTTGTCCACTACAAAGTCCACACGGCGCGAGCTGGGATCGAACCAGAGATCCCAAGCACCGAAGATGAACGCTCTACCACTGAGCTACCGCGTCCCCTCTAGTTAGTTATTGTAGTTAGGTTCTTAATGTTTCTGGTCTATTACAACAATAAAGTAGCCCTATTCCTGCTGATACATATCTTTAAAAAATTAAATGTTAGAAGATACAGATAAATTTTAGTGTGTTATTTTTATATAGAGTAAGTGTTTAGTTTCTTGTTATTTTCATGTGTACTATTCCACTAAATTTATTTGTAATTTGGAGTAAGAAACTGCAGTATAAAAACATTCCTGAAACCTTCAATAGGCTCAAAGGAAGAACCGATATATGATGTCACGACAAGACAGCTTGTTTCTGCTTCTATGACGTAAGCAGCGCATTCTTGCATTGTTTGAAATTGTATCTCCTTAACCAACACGGGAATTAAGCAACTGGGAGGTGAAAATCTAGAACACAATATAAACGTCGGGGAGAGTTCAGTGAGCTGCATTCCGACTGGAAAGCAATTTGTGCAGAATGAATACAATTACGAAAAAAAAAGAAGAAGAAGAAAAAGAAGCTAAATATTAACGTCTGAAAAAGTAGACGAAAGCAAGAAGAATAGTTGTATTGGCCGTGTGGCCTAGTGATAAACAGTGTTCGTAGTTCGAGGGAAGTTTCCCTAAACTAGGAAAATTTAGTACGTAAATTTAGCAAAAAGGAAAAAATTGCATTTGTCGATAAAACTTGAAAAAGTAGAGGGAAATTCTCGTGCTGACTGATTAACTAATGAAAATGCTTAAACTTTTCTTTGTTCTTCAGATATAAACCAATACAATAGCAATAGTTTGTGTGTGTTCAAACTTTGGCTGGCCCCCATAAAATTTCACGGTAGGCTTGCAAATGAACTATAATATGGTAATGAAGTATAATATGATTGGGTCGGGCCCCCTAACTTCTACCGGGCCCCCCATAAATTTTGGGCTGGCTATGGGCCTGATTTGCACCCATTGTTGGCTGGTTTATTTATTTGTTTTTGTTAAAAATAAAAATATTTCAGTCTTATGTCCCACGTTTATGCCGGCTGACGGTGATGATGAGAAACAGTGGCGTAGGGAAGGGGTGGGCCCAGGGTGCCGAGTCCACCCAAAGGGTTCCGACAATTTACTTTGGTGCTATGATGTTTGTAATTTTTTCTCCGAAGAAACAGCAATTGCCTTCCATGTACTCTATTTCAGAACATAACATGTCACTAAACAGTTTCTAGACAAGCTAAATGAAAGAAAGGAGGGGTAAAAATAAAGATATTCGTTTGATGTTTTGGTTTCATTGAAATGAAAAATTTTTGAGGAAAAAATGTTAACAGGAGAGGGTGGAAAACAATAGTAAACACTTGTAGCATATTACTATCTACCAGCAATATCTGATGTTTGATCAATTAGAGCAATTCAGAAGATTTGCTTAAGTTAGAGGAGTTCAGGGTATCGAAATAAAAACTTTTTTGCGATTGCAAAATGTCGCAAAACGTTTTACAAAAGTAGTTAAAGCGAAAAAAAGGCAATGATGTTAATTTCGGTAAGGAAAATGTGCAAAGAAACCAAAAAAGCAACGGAGAAAAATCTAAACAAGATATTAATTCAGAGGAAGACTCAGAAATCGTTTTAGGAAAACGCCTAGAACGAAAAAATGATTGTAGTGGTGTGCAAAAACAGCAATTGAGAAGCAACGAAGAAATATCTAGAGAAGTCAGCACTTCAGAAAATATAATAATAATAATAATAATAATAATAATAATAATAATAATAATAATAATAATAATAATAATAATAATAATAATAATAATAATAATAATAATAATAAAAACTAAACATGCTGACACAACAAACGTATATATATATATATATATATATATATATATATATATATATATATATATATAACACTAAGCCCCCCAAACAACAATTCTGGCTACGCTACTGATGGGAAATGAATGCAACGGTGGAATGAAGAGAGGAGCATGAAACGGGAGACCCCCGAGAAGATCCACACACACGGGTTTGTCCACTACAAATTGTACGTGGCGAGAACTGGGATCGAACGAGGGACACCACGCACCAGAGGTGAAGGTTCTACCACTGAGTCACCGTGCTCCTTTGTTAAAAAATAAGTGAAGGAAAAAGCAAAAACCAAATGAATAAAACAAATGCAGTTGGCACTTCCTTTAATATAGCCAAATTAATCTTATCACATAATTTCTGTCATAGGAATTGGACACACAAACTAGGGGAAATTTGGAAAGAAAAGGGAAAATTTTGTGTCAGTCGAGAGAAATTTTCGTGAGAAAAACTACGAACACTGGTGATAAAGGCAGTCAACTCCGGAGAAAGAAGTCGGGGTTTCAAATCTCACCGTCGACTAGGACTATTATTTATTTTTTTCTGTGGAAAAATGAATGATGAAATGACATTGTATCTATCATACTGGAAATCGGTAATCATTTTGAGAAGAGTGAAAGCACGTTGATATACACAAGCATGCAAACGAGAATACAAAAGGTATCATGTCCTAGATACATAAGCTACACAAGAGTCGTGCAAGCTACATACGAATCGTATACAGGGTGTTTTAAAACAACACCGACAACGTTTGGGAGGTGATTCCTGACACCAAGATAAGACGAAAAGTATAGACGAACCTGGGTGCACAAATGCTTCCTTTCGGAGTTACAAGCTGCAGAAAACATGAAAAATTGAACTTTAAAGGTTCATAGCTCCAAAACTATGGGACCTACCGAAGTCGGGTCAAGACTTCACATAAGAACTAATATGTGCACTATCCAAAAATACATGTTTCAGAATCCTGCGATACTCACGCAGCAATTTTTGATGAGGGAGTTTGGCTACAGGCATAAGTACTCACCAACTACCTCTATAAAAGTTGTTGCGGAAGTACCGCAGGATTCTGATGCACGGATTTTTGGATAGAGCACATATTAGTTCCTAAGTGAAGTCTTGACCCGACTGTAGTAGGTCCCATAATTTTGGAGCTATAAACCTTTAAAGTTCAATTTTTTATGTTTTCGGCAGCTTGTAACTCCGAAAGGAAGCATTTGTGCACCCAGGTTGGTCTATACTTATTGTCTTATCTTGGTGTCAGGAATCACCTCCCAAACATTGTCGGTGTTGTTTTGAAACACCCTGTATAAGCTTGTGTAGCTACATAAAAATCGAGCAAGACGTGACAATATGGAAACAAGTACAGAAAAAAAATACGTTTAATAATGGACATACCGAAAGGTAACAAAATGATGAAAGCAAAAGCATGCATTATATACAACATTAGCAATTGTCGTTCGAACTACCTTGCACGCGCTCAGTTGGCTGTTTGACGACAGTATCAAACTCATTTCCCAAGCATGCTATTCGCTTCGTTGTTTAACGACCATTAGCTCGTATACAAAATTGTTTCAACCAACAAATACAAAATAAATAAATAAATAAATAACCGACGGTAGCTAGGGTTTGAGCCCGCGACCCTGCGCTGTGGAATCTACTCTTTACGATTCGACCACACATCCAGCACAGCAACTGTAATCATGCTTTCTTCTACTTTTTTCACCTGTAGACAGTTTGTCTTTTCTTTTTTCACACTCCGTATTCATTCAGCACAAGTTACTTCCCACTTCGTATACTGCTCACTGAACTCTCCTCAACGGTATTCATTGTGTTTGCGATTTCCAATTTCCAGTTACTTCATTCTCGTGTAAGATTTTTTTTTTTTTTTTTTTAAATTTCGCTATATGTTATATGAGGACTAGTTTTAACCAATTGAATCATTAAATTAAAACTTTTAGTTAGAAAGGGAATGTCCGCTTATACTAAACGTATTAAACTAAATGCGTGTGTTTACGCACGGGACTCCCAATTTCTTATCACTTTCACAACCACAAATTATTTTATCTCCCAATTCAATTATTGCTATAGCTTCTAAACAGGAAAGTTTCGCAGCGTATTAAACTAGTTTTTCTTTGCCAATAATTTCAATAAATGCAACACAAATATCTATATTTACATATTTACATCTTTATTTACATATAATACAACTATTTACAATTATATTTACAAATATTTACAATTGTATTTACAAAATTTATATACAATCCTACTTATAAATATTATATACAATTATATTTACATAGAAATATATATACACATTATTTACAAATCTCACAGGTCTATTGAAGTCCCTCCTTCTACCCAGGGCCAGTCTTCACCGTGACGTATCACACATGTTCTGGAGGCTCTTGAAATCATTATTTGGTGGCCCTATTTCGGCCTTAACAATGTTTGAATATAAAACTAGTTTGCTGTTGGTGGCCCGGGGCGTCCTCCTCCCATCCCCCGGGACCACTCCTCATCTGAGTGTATCAGGCATGTTCCAAGGCTTTTGATGTCTTAATTTGTTGGCGGATCTAAGGTTGGTATCCTTGATGTCCCCGGGTGTCCTCCTTCCCTTCTCCGGGATCACTCTTCACCTGAAAGTAACAGGCTTGTTCTAAAGGAACTTGATGTCTTCATATTGGCTCTGTTTAGGACTTATCTCTCTTGTATTGTAAGGTTGGTTTGCTGTTGCTGGGCCGGGCGTCCTCCTTCCCTCCCCGGGACCACTCCTCACCTGAGTGTATCAGGCATATTCTAAACTTTAGAGGATCTTGATGTCTTCACTTTTGGTTTGTTTCGGACTTTTCTCTCTTGGAATGTAAGGTTGGTTTACTGCTGGTAGGCAGGACCATTCCTTCTCTGGCCCGGGACCATTCCTTATCCTTGCGTATGAGGAGTTTATGTGTTCTCCAGAGGAGTTTATGTTCTCCAGAGTTTGGTGTGTTTAATTTTTATATTTTTCTGGTTGCTGCACTGGAACTGAAATCTTTAGGAATATAAACTTTATTCGTTGTTGGTTGTTCGGGGCGTCTTCTTCTCCTCCCCGGAACCACTCATCACCTGGGTGTACTCGATATGTTTCAGAAACTTTTGGAATCAGTTGTGCTTATCTCCAGAAAAATGTAAGCTTTGTGCAAAGCTTGTGCTTCGAGGCGTTCTCCTTCTGCATTTGGGTGTATTCGACATGTTCTAATTGGAAATTTTGACTCTAGAACCATTTTCATCTCTTAGTTGTTGGCTAGACTTCCTTCATAGTTCGTGCCCTGGAGCGTCCTTCATTCCTTCACCGGAAGCAGGCTTCGCCTTTGGTGATGTTGATGTTATAATCCAGATTTCATAAATTTTGTTGACTGTTGAACTGCATTAAACTGGAAAGAGACATTTTATACAATATTTAAGCGTTCAAATCAATTGTGGGCCATTAAATGTAATGGTGACATTTTGTTTTCTTATTGAAATAAATGTCTTGAAGGACAATTTTTGGAGTTATGGCATTAACAACATAAAAATTTTTAAATTGGAGTGTATCATTTTGTTTTCATATTCTGTCAGCGTTGCTAGACATTCGTGAATTCTTGTGTAAATATATTGTTGAAGCGAAATAGTAACAAACACATCTAATGCAACTACTAATTATTGTATATGTATTAGTTCATAATTTATAAAGAATATATGGTGAAATTTATTTCTACAAAATAAAAAAATATCGTGTGAAATAATTATCTACCTTATAAGGGAGGGTCACAAAGTGGCTCCGCTCAGATCCGAACGAGACAATTTTGTTTGCATTTGATATGTTATAACTAGAAGAACATTATAACTAGATGTGCCACCGAGCGGGATGTCGTGAGTTACAACATATTTTGTAATATAAAAGGTACAAAAAATTACATGGTAGAATAGTTTGAACCGAGTCATTTGTTCGGAAACGGTTGGGTAAATGGAATACTCGGCGAACACATATCCCATCATTTTCAAGGATACACTTTTTGGGGTAAAAAGTTTTGCCCAGGGTCTCAGGCGGGGTCCAACTCAAAAGTTTGAAATAGCAACGGGGGTTAAGTAGCACATCGTTGGAAAGCTGTTGTAAAATGAAAGAAAATTGTACAAGCCTGGACTCTACGACAACTCTGTGCAAAATGACTGCGAGTCAAAATGTAAACAAAAACTTAATTAAAAAAATCATGGCCACCCATATAAATCGGAAACGGTGAGACAAATGTGAAAACAGGAAAGAACGTGTGGCAAATTCTTAAAGTACAACAATTTAAGTTAAAACGCCTTGTCCTAGGGTCCGCACAGTCTCAGATGGGGTCCAACTTAAAAATTTCAAATGGCAAGAGGGGTTAAGTACAGCACATCGTTTGAAAGCTGTTAAATGAAAGAAGAGGGGCTTGTCTCGACTCACTACGACAACCCTGTGCAAATGGCGGCGGGTCAAAATGTAAATAAAAGCTTAATTGAAAAATCTACTTCCATCTCGAATCAAAGATGGCCGCTGAAAACTAATGTCGAAAGGATAGGCATATCGAACTGCTGAAGCTAGAAAAACCAAATTTAGCATGAATGCTGATCAGTAGGCGACGAAAAGATGCGAAATATCCAAAACGCGACATCTTGAGTTCAAAATGCCGCACTGTGTTTCGAACACATGTTCAGCTCAACCACTGGTGTTGGAGAAGCGACATGTGGTATTTACGCTTATGGTCAATAGTAGATATCCACAAAATATCAAAGAGTATCATCTGTAATCCAATATGGCTGCCAGCGTTAAAAATCAGTTTTTATATAAATGTTATTTCTTGGAATATTGTGAAAAACTAACAAAGTTTGCGCAGCTCGATGTATTGAAATGATTTACACGTGTTTGGTGATGCTCGCCAATCTTGTAAATGAACGGTCTTTATTTATTTATTTATTTTGTTTATTTTGGTATAACTTGAAATATTGAAATCAAACCAACGAATGGCATACATATGTAACCATCACAAATACGTTACAACAGAGCCCCCAACCTGACTGGTGCAATAAGTCCTTTATGGATGAACTACGTATGATAAAATGAGAAACATACCTGAAGTTATTCAACTTTTGTTTAGCAGTATGGATAGGAAGTTAGAGTTGTGTGTTCATTGCATATTCATTATTAGGGATGGCCACAAAGTTCCGGTTCCGGAGGAACCGGTTCTTGGAGATCCGGTTTTCAGAACCGGTTCCGGACCTGGATCCGAAAACCCGGTTCCAGAACCGGATCTTAGGAACCGGTTCCATACCTGGATCCGAAAACCCGGTTCCAGAACCGGATCTTAGGAACCGGTTCCAGATCTGGATCTGAAAACCCGGTTCCAGAACCGGATCTTAGGAACCGGTTCCAGATCTGGATCTGAAAACCCGGTTCCAGAACCCGATCTTAGGAACCGGTTCCAGACCTGGATCCGAAAGCCCCCAAAGACCCGTAAATGAGGCATAAAGATCACCTTCAAAAATAATGCAAAGAGGACCATGCGCTTGTGCCTTCCTCGCCCAGACACGCTTGTGCCCCCAGAAAAAAATTTTGGTCCACCAGTGGGTGTTTAGCCAAATGAGTTGGCCAGTTTGCCTGTTTAACCAATGAGTTTGCCAGTTACCCAGTTTATTTAGCCAAATGAGAAGCTGCCGCCGTCTGGGCGCCTGCCTGTCGCTTCCACCATTTCATCTAGCATACTGTTCACAGCTTGCCAGCAGCTCGGGTTTAGCGTAGGGATGGTCACAAAGTTTCGGTTCCAGCGGAACCGGTTCCGCGAGGAACCGGTTCTGTTTCAGAACCGGTTCCAGACCTGGATCCGAAGAACCGGTTCCAGACCTGGATCCGAAGAACCGGTTCTAGACCTGGATCCGAAAAACCGGTTTTAGACCTGGATCCGAAAAACCGCTTCTAGACCTGGATCCGAAAAACCGGTTCCAGACCTGGATCCGAAAAACCGGATCTTCTAGAACCGGATCCGTTCAGACCCGAAAACCGGTTCCACTAGGAACCGGTTCTGGCCATCCCTATTCATTATATTCAGGTAAATGATCGAGAGAACCGTGACGAATGTGCATTAGGAACAAAACATATATGTGTTGTTACGGAATGAAATAATAGTTGAAGTGAATCGAAATTCAATTGTTCTTTAGTATTCCTAATGTTTCTAAATACATATAAAGAAAAATAGAGATTTCGATTTGTCCTGTTATGAATGACATAGGTTTTAAGAGGCCATCTTGGATTCAAAGTGGCCAAAGATTTTTCAATAAAATTTGTATTTACACTTTGATCCGCCGCCATTTTGCACAGGATTATCGTAGAGAGTCGAGACTTGCTCCATCTTATTTCATTTAACAACAGCTTTCAAATGATGTGCTACTTAACCCCCCCTTGACATTCGAAACTATTAAGTTGGACCCCACCTGGGACCCTGTGGGAACCCTGGGACAAGACGTTTTAACTTAAATCGTTGAACTTTGAAAATTATGCAATACATCTTTTCCTGTTTTCATATTTGTCTCACCGTTTCCAATATACAGTGGAGCCACGTTAATTCGAACTTGTCTAATTCGAAGTATTGGATAATTCGAACAGAAGTCCATTCCCCTTGAAAACTGTATTGAAAACAATAGTAAAAAATCGTGGATAAATCGAACTTTTGAACCTATGTTTTTGGATAATTCGAAGTAAATACAGTTGAAAATTCTTAATGTTGGACAGATGTAAACAGAAAAATACAGTTTTAACGTGTTTTCAGTTATCCAGATGCAGGCATAGGGAAGAGTAATACAAAAGATAAATAGAAAATCTATGTAATGATAAAGATGAAGGTCAATCTCATCTTGTTTCAGAATTGGTTGAAAATTTAAGATGCATTATTGATAAAGTCACCAAATGTTATTAATATCGTATTCCATGCAATACATGAAATTCAAGATTTATTGACCGTACATAAACAATCAAATTTAAGGAAATGAGGTTTGCGACTTCTTAAAAGTGAGAACAGAATATTCAAATTGTTACTGGTGTTTAATTGTTTGGGCTATTCAATGTATGTTGTAGTGTTATACGTAAATATATTTTCCATTGTACACGTAGTTTGAATTATGCGGAGTCAATGTCGTTTGTTAGTTTGCGGTATTCGATCACGCAAATAATAAGCTGTTTTAAAGGTAAAGTCTACACCATATGAATATGTTTTTGATGCACAGTACTTTGGTTTGTTTGTTGTTATATAGTATGTGAAAATGAATGTTGCTGGATAATTCGAATTGTGGATAATTCGAAGTTTTTTCGTGTCCCCTTGGACTTCGTATTAAAAAGAGTCCACTGTATATATATATATATATATATATATATATATATATATATATATATATATATATATATATATATATATATATATAGATAGATAGATAGATAGATAGATAGATAGATAGATATAGATATATATATATATAGATATATGGCCGTGGATTTTTCAATTCAATTTTTGTTTCCATTTTAACCGCCGCCATTTTGCACAAGGTTGTCGTAGAGAGTCGAGACTTGCACAATTTTCTTTCATTTTAAAACAGCTTTCTAATGATGTTCTACTTAACCCACCTTGCCGTTTTAAAGTTTTGAGTTGGACCCCGTCTGGGACCCTGGGGGAAACTTTGGAGTAAAAATGTGTCCTTGAAAATGATAGGATACATGGTCACCGAAGCTTTCCAGTACCCCAACCGTTTCCGAACAAATTACCCGGTTCAAACTATTCTGCCAGCTTTGAAGCTTTTACATTACAAGATATGTTGTAACTCACGACATTCCGCCCAGTGTCACGTATAACTTTGGGATTCATCTGGTTATAACATAATAAATGCAAACAAAGTTGTCTCGTTCGCATCTCAGTGGATCCACTTCGTGACCCTCCCTTGTTAGTTCTTCATTCGCACATCGTTTTATACATACTTTTAATATGCTAATTAGCAACCTAAGCCACGGCACACGTGTTTTTCCTTTTTTCTTTTTCTCCTCTACTTATGACGATAGATGAGATCAGAAAATACTCTTAACATCTGCATACTCTTGCCCGCCACTCTCAGTAGTGAGACAATAAAAGCGTCCGATTGTGCTTTGGAAAATGGTTATTGACCAGCAAGCAACAAAGAAACAGATTTGTTCTATTATTTTATGTATTTCCTTTTCTAGCACTATGGAAACTGTATCCGATCGTCATATGTTGTAAATTTCCCGCAAGCTTCTCAAGGGGATATAAAGCTAGGTTGCCATGCTGCAAGAATCTTGTAGATGTCATTTAAAAAATCTTGCAACTCTAGTCTTGAAAGGGAGATACAACATTTTTTTCTCTTGCAAGGAGTCAAACCATATGCAACTTTCTGGGAAGTCTTGCTTGCTACCTCCTATCGCCCTCCCGCTGACATAAAGAAAGAAACAGTTTCGCCACTTCCAAAACAACGGATTCTTTTGGACAAAGAGGGTAAGCGCTCTTAAATACGCGTTTCTAATGAGGAAGTTCACTATTTGTTCACTAGAGTGCAGTGCTGCATGGGTGGAGATATCTTTCTTGCTTTCAAAAAGTTGTAATGTGTAAACAGTAATTAGAAAGATCAGGTTACAAGATTTTTTAATGAAGCTATAAAATTCTTGTAAAGTGACAACCCAGCTTATGATTCAAAGAAGTGATGGAAACAAAGAACATATGAACCCGCCTGGACAGAACTACGAAATGATCTTGCAGTAACGAATATGAATGGGAAGCCTTAACGATACTAATCTATTGGCCGACAATAGTCATAAAAGCAATCAAGAGCACTGCCGCTTTCAGTATTTTTGGAGAAGTAAAGCTAGGCTGCCATGCTGCAAGAATCTAGTAGCTGTCATTAACAAATCTTGCAACTCCATCTAAAAGGGGGTTGCCACGTTAGAAGAACTTGTAGCTGTCATAAAAAGAAATCTTCAAACCCTACCACATTTCACCATGTACACACAGTCTTGAAAGGGTCATAAAATATTCTTTCCATCTTCCAAGGAGTCGAACAGTGTGCAACTTTCTGGGACGTCTTGCTTGCTACCTACTATCGCCCTCCTGCTGACATAAAGGAAAAAAACAGTTTCGTTGCTTCCGCAACAATAGATTCTTTTGGACAGGGAGGGAGAGTGCGCCAAAATACATGTTTTTAACGAGGAGGTTCACTGTTTGTCCACTAGAGTGCAGTGCCGCATAGGTGGAAATACCTTTCTTCCTTTCAAGAAGTTGTAATATGTACACAGTAAATAGAAAGATCGGGTTGCAAGTTTTTTTTATGACAGCTACAAGATTCATTTAATGTGGCAATGTGGCCTTATTATTTACTATTTAGGCCTGCATATTACAACTTTCTCAAAGCAAGAAAGGTACTTCACAAATGCAGCACTCTAGTGGACAAATAATGAACCTCTTCATTACTAACGTGTATTTTGACCTGCTTCCCCTCCCTGTCCAAAAGAATCCGTTCTTTCGGAAGCGGCGAAACCCTTTTTTTCTTCTTTATGTCATAGGAAGAGCGATAGCAGGTAACAAGCAAGACGACCCAAAAAGTTGCACATGGTTTGACTCCTTGCAAGATGAAAAAATTGTTGCATGTCCCTTTTAAGACTGTTTACATGGAGAAATATTGTAGTGTTGCAAGATCTTTTAATGACAGCTAGACCTACAAGATTCTTGCAACATGGTAACCTAGCTTTATTTTCAATTGACAAGTTTTTCCTTTTTCTGCCCTTGATTTATTGACTTCCTTGAACACTCAATAGTACACTATGATCTGAAAGGATCTCTAAGATACGTAGATGTATCCTCGTCGCCATAAGTGCCTTTACATCGCAGTGACGGGTATGTGACCGCGCAGTACTCCAAGGAAGGGATGGTTGTATAAGAATTTTTGATTAATTTTGAAGAGTTTTTATTTTGACTAGGGAATTAACATAGGTATAGGGAGTAAAGACACAGATTTGAAGCATCAGTGCACGAAAAGATTCGTATTCTCAGTTTTTCTATTTATTGTTTTATATGTTAAGTTAAACACCACAATATGTATCACTGATATCGCAGATCGTATTATTTTGTAAAATCGTGTCTGTAACCTATTGTCAAAACATTCATCTCAAGACATGATGTAGAGAAAAGAGAAAGAGATAAGACATCTGTAATATATGTATAATTACTCAATAAGTAATTATAAGTAAATTAGACTCAATAAGTAATTGTAGAAATTAGTTAAAGGACACGTAAGAGAGCGAAAAGGAGGTCTAGAAGTCTGAACTTTTTAGAAACGTCCTAGATAGGTGAAAATATAGTTAAAAATTGCAAAAGGTATCATGTAATTTATCTTTCTTTTCTTATATCCTAGTATACTTTTTTCTTTCACATCCAAACATCTCTATTCAGAATTACGAGATGTTTGTGAAGAGAGGTGAAGAGAGAAACATTTCCATCTCAAGAATTATATCAGAAAAAAATCTTTTGACTTAGGCTAGATTCGAACTCATAACCCTTGAATCCATAAGTCTGCGCTCTACCGATTGAGCTAACAATTGCTGTTGCAAAAGCCTGATTTCTACAACTACCGGTTGCTGAATGGTGTGTATTAACGAAATTGGCCGAGATAATTGCTTCATATAGCTATTGCAATAATAATAATAATAATAATAATAATAATAATAATAATAATAATAATAATAATAATAATAATAATAATAATAAAGAAAATGATGAACAGAATTTAAAAAGTCGCATTGTTAAAAGTTTGGTGTGCGAAGTTAGTCCTAATATGAGATTTTATTAATTATATATAATAAATGTAAGCGTGGTTTATTCGTGCGTGCTACTCAAACTGCGCAACTCATAAGGGTTGTACGCGTATGGTACAGTAGCCTTGCGTCCTCCAACCGTGAAGAAAGATTCGGTTTGAACCTATGCGTGTCCTAAGAGGAAGGAGGAGATTCAAAGAAAGAGAAGTGGTTTAGAAATTATGCAAAAATAGAATATCTCACGAGGTGAGGTGTGTTCAGCGTGTCTTTCAGCTGTGACCCTATACAAGATGTGCATCTACGACTTAACGTGGAACCCGAACCACACGACTCCTGCCGGGAATCGAAACCCGTATCATCTCTAGCTCTATCATGGAGAGACACACAAGGGCGCCCATATTGTGGTTTTCAAAGGGGGCAAGTATAAGCGACATTTCAAATATAGTTCCAAATTTTGGGGTAAATATTCAAACAATTTTAGGGTTTTCGATCTTGCAAAGTATAATTTCCTCTAGAGGGGGCAATCGCCCACTCTTACTCCCTTAATGGGCGCCCCTGGAGACACAGGGACATGCAAAAATAATCGAAAATAAACGATATTAATGTTAAATCCATAGCTTTTGAGTATATGAATTATGAAACTTTCTATCGTTCACATCAAAGATTAGCATTATCGGCATGGAGGTTTAATGGGAGGGGTGAAAATTTAATAATTCTTAATTGAAAGATATGAGTGTCTATTCAATAGTTTTCGGGGTTGCTGAAATTAATAATTACACTCCAGATACCGTTAAAGCCCAAACCTTTACTCTTTCGTTAGCAGGAAGTTATTCATTTACTTAACTCAGGAGACCTTAAAGTTAAGGATATGGAACTCGATGCATATATTTCTAATTCAAAATTATTAGATACGTATTGTAGCTTAGACTTCTAAGGAGGGGAAGGGCCAATTTATGCAATGATTTCCTTCACATTCGAATAAAATACTGTTCCATTATATTGCGAAAACTCATTTCGAGTAGTGTCATTGCTAATAGTTTTCCGTATTTGTTTAGACCCCTACTCATTTATAACAGAATCTCACTTTTCCTGTAACACCTAAGCAAGCACTTAGTAAAGTAAATGCCATTAAAATCTATATTCATAGAACAGTGGTGCAAATGCAGTTGAGCTCTTCGGCAATCTTTAGCATGGAAAGAGAAAAAAGCCACCACATTGATATTGGAAAAGTAGCTAATGAATTCCTCCCCGAAAAAGGTCACCCGCACATTTATTTTACAGATGGTGGTTTATAGCTATACGTAAGTTTGTTGAAATTGCTCCATAGTTGTGGGGGCGAGACACTGAAGTCATCCGTAATAAGGGGGCAAGTGGCATGTAAAAGTATTCAATATGAACAATATTAATATCGAAATCGTTATGGTATTAGTTTTCGTGGTCGCAGATGAATAGTGACGCTGTCGATGTTGCTTAAGTTCAAGTTAAACCTTGGTTGGCATGGAGGTCAGAGTGGGAGGGTGACAGGCAAATAAATAAATAAATAAAATAAAGTAAAATCGAAAACATCCTTTATTTGTGTCGAATATATATTTTTCGGGATCTCTGACATAAACGGTAATATTCCAGATGTGGTATGTGACCAAGGTTGGCCCCATTCGCATGCGGTTTCAGAGGAGAGAACCGGTGAAGATTTCAGAACAGTTCCTTTGACTTAAGTTTCAATACACTTAGAGTGAGGAGTGGTAATACACAAATACTGGTGTCACATCCGGACCTATCAGAGGTATGATTTCTGGGGAACTGTCGTTGCTCCAGAAAGGCATTACCCCATGATCAGTCCCTAAAATTCTTCCTGCTTTACAGGAGCGTAGGCAGGAATTTATTTCAGTGATCGAAAACATTTTTAGGGTAAAATTGTTCAGATGGTAATGTAAACGTATACTAAATTCGTTTGAAATCCCTCCAGGAGCCCATGTTGCATCGTACGTTCAACTGTACTTTTTTCTGAATCAAAACTTTCTCTCTCTCTCTCTCTCTCTCTCTCTCTCTCTCTCTCTCTATATATATATATATATATATATATATATATATATATATATATATATATAACAGTAGAGATGCAAAAAAAGCCGGCTTTTTTGAATCGATGGTTTTTTTTACATAAAAAGCCGGCTTTTTTGGAAAAAAACGAGAATTTTGGAAATTTTGGCTTTTTTATTTTCATGATTTTTCTATCCAAATAGCTTTCTTATAGTATATTCTATAGTTAGATAAGAATTCCACGACCTGAATGCCATATTTAGCTGTGTAATTCACCATCAAGATGGATGAAGCACATATTTTACGAATTAAAGCTAACATAAAGAATGTAGTATTTGAGGACAATTTTACAGGCTATTTAACTTTATTTTAACTTTTGAGTTATCGACATTTTTTTCTTCTCTAGATCATTTTAGTTTGTCATCCGTGTTTCATTTCTAAGAGCTTAGTATTCTAGCTTCTAGCACAAAAGTTAACTTACGTTTTTCTATATATCCGTCAAAGTATACGTTTTTAAATATGTCCGTCAAACCGTACTTCCACATTTCTGTTATACTGTAGTTGTGCAATCATTTAACAATATTTTTCCAGATACAACCTTGAATACCAATTTATACAAATAATCAGTAGCGGATTTAGAAAAGTACTTTGAGAGGGGTTTCTCTGATTGTTTCGTTTTCTAAAAAGTCCTAATTTTATTTGGGAGGTGCTTGAAGTTTATGAGTACAATCATAACTAATATTTCGTTTCGTTTATATGTTTAGCAATAATCTTCCGGATACAACCTTGAAGATCATTTTATACTGAGAATCAGTGGCGAATTTAAAAAAGTGTTTTGGGAAGGGTTTTTTTACTACTAATGTTTAGTTTTTCTAAACATTCGTAATTTTTGTTTGACGGGAGCTTAAAGTTTATGAGTAAAGGCATAACTAATAGATATTTCGTTCGTTTTAAACATTCCGCAACTTTGTGAACAGGCTTCAGTCCGAAAGACCGATCCCCTAACCTTCGCAAAACCGTCACTGCTGGTAATTAGTAATAATAAAGATTTAAAAACAATAAGCAAGGAAGTCGGCCAACTCCTACACTCCTAGTCGGCCAGTACACGCACTATTTCTACATTCACAGATGGAATGAAGGAAGGTTTTGTCAGAATGGTCGAATGCTGGGTTGAATCCCGGACTTCCCGATAGAAGCGCAATAGTGATGAGCGCAAGAGTCTTGGTCTTGCAGTTTTTGCAAGAGTCTTGCATGCAAGACCAAGACCAAGACCAAGACCAAGACCAGGAATCCCAATGCAAGACCAAGACCAAGACCATACCTGCAAGACCAAGACCAAGACCAAGACCATACCTGCAAGACCAAGACCAAGACCAAGACTCTTGCGCAAGAGTCTTGCACAAGTATGGTACTACTTGATTTTTTATAGAATGTAAAAAGGAAGGGGAAAAATCATTACATCTTTCACGTGAACTTCTTGGCTCCAGTAAAAATACCGCCGGAGTGAATGTGTTCCCAGTAGTTTATGCAATCCATGTGAGTCAATCTGCTCCTGTAACATATAGCTAAAGTATGTCGTTTTTTGAATCGGTTGTTCACGAGACGACCGACAGCATAATTCTATGAAGTGTTACAAGCTATAATAACTTCAGTGTCTGATTTACTTTGGTCATCATTTGATCATTCACGACGGCCCATGATTGGATTTTGGGAAATCATACGAAGAATAGTTGTGTCCATAAGAAGTGGATAAGCAAAACTAAACTAGAGCATGTTATGGACACGATAGCTCAGTGGCAGAGCGTGCACCTCTGGTACATGGGGCCCTGGTTCGATCGCAGCTTGCGCTATGTGAGCTTCTTTGGTGAACAAACACCCTGTGCGCGGGTTTTCCCGTTTCCTCGTACTTTCTTCATTCCACCATTTCTCATCATCACTGTTTCCCTTAGCCTCAATGTAATAATCGTGGGACGTTAAAGTAGATATTTCATTTCATTTCAAAACATATTAATGGTGTTCTTCTTCCAAAGAAATGTAGTATTGAACATCGGCAATTCCGTACACCATAGATGTCGACTACATGGGTATGGCATTGGCTCTGAGGTTCAAGCATCCGTTGGAAATTTTTAATGCGTACTTATAAAATTAATATTGAAATAACATTTTCATGACATTGACAAAAACTTAGCGCATGTGACCGCAAGTTTGATTTCATAGGTGGATGCTTATACGTTGAATAATTGTTTATCAATATAACTTATAGCCACCTTAGGTATACGGCATATCTAGGATTCAACGATATAACATTATACAACAATAAATAATCTATATTCACAACTGATATTCTATATTCGTATTTATTTCAAATAACTTGAAGTTTGATGCCGTTATTATATACTTCTAATATAGGTCAAAAGTATTTATATAAATTGAGTTTACACAAAAGACATAGACAGTTGAGTCGTTTTCAGTTTTCACTCAAATTATTCTAAAATATTGGGGCCGCGGTGGCTCAATGGTAGAGCGTTCAGCTCTGGTGTTTGGGGTCCCGCGTTCGATCCCAGCCCCCGCCAAGTGAACTTTGTGGTGGACAAACACCGTATGCGTGGGTTTTTCGGGGTTCTCTCGTTTCCTCCCTCTTTCCACCATTTTCATTCATTTTTCATTATCACCGTCTCCTTCAGCCTAGCCGGCATAATCGTGGGACGTAAAACTCACAAATTTAATTTCATTTCATATTCTAAAATATTAAGAGGTTTAATTATTGTTATTTTAATTTTTTCTCTCTATTTTGGTCAATATTGTGAAACATATCATCATCGTCATAATAATAGCTATTCTGCCATTATTGGCAGGTCACTTGCTGCAGCTGAGAAGCTTCGATGACTGTGGTCCTCAGCTAGTCTCTTCGTCTTAACGTAGCAATTTTCTGTCTTAATATCTTTCTTCAACTAAAATCTCTTTCGCCCCCTCCCTCTAGCACGTCCCTCATAATACAGTTCCTCCTCAGCCAATGTCCTCCTCTTCATTACATCTAAAATTCTTCTTTTCTCCCCTGCTGCTACTATTTCTAAAACCTTCGCATTCGTTTTCCGTTCAACCCAGCTGATTCTCTCCTTTTTTCTCCATGCCCACATTCGAAAGTCTAAGTGTTTAATCGTTTTTGCGTAATGTCCTTGTTTCTGCCCCATACAGTACATATTGGAATCAGTAAAACTAAATTTCAATATTTAACTGGGAGTTTGTTCAATACAAAGATGAGCTAATCGTGGTTGGAAAGAAAAAAATCTGACACCTTTAGAGTGTAAAAATAATTTTGCAATTTATGGTATTTCAGTAATCTGTGCCGTCTTGGTTTTCTTTCATGTGTCTCACTGTCAGGGGTAGTCTCCCCAGTTTGGGAACCAGTGGATTATTGGATCTGTAAAACATATAAAAATATTACGAAATGTTGTGATTTATCTTATAAGTAGTAAAGCGTGATCACCCATTGAAAAAAAGAGTAAAGGTCATCGCCTATGTTGTACAGTATCATCACACTTACACGAAGGTAAAATATATTACATTTAGAAACATACATTGTATTTCCCTCACTATTGACGCAATGTAGGATTTATTATCCCTTATATCCAGATTAAAATTTACTTATGAAAATCATAGATTTCTTAAAAGCAAAACTTGCAAGACTCTTGCAAGCAAGACCAAGACTGGGTGTGCAAGACCAAGACCAAGACCAAGACTAGGTGTGCAAGACCAAGACCAAGACCAAGACCGAGGGTTCCAGTGCAAGACCAAGACCAAGACCGCATGTGCAAGACCAAGACCAAGACCAAGACCACCCGGGTCTTGGTCTTGGTCTTGCATTTGCTCATCACTAAAGCGCAAACGCCAACCACTCAGTCATGTTTGTTGTGCAGTTGTATTTAGCTTAACTTAAATATATTCCGTAGTCCTTTTTTTTGGGAAGGGGGAGTTCTCTAATGATATGCTGAATCCCTCTTGTTAAAAAATCAGAAAACTTGAGGACTGGGTAAACCGTGATGTGGTCAAGGGCACCCATGTTGTGGTTTCCAAGGGGGGCAACTATAAGCGACGTTTCAAAAATAGTTTCAAATTTTGCTGTAACTAATGTAAAATTCTATTGGATTTTCAATATTCTGAAGTACATTTTCCTCTAGGGGGGCAAGCGCCCCCTTGCTCCCTTCCTGATGGGTGCCCTTGATGGTGGTTATAAAAAACTTGACTGTAGAATTTCAAGAATATACAGAACCAAAAGTTCCAGATGTGCAGCCTTTAATTGTATCTTATGAATCTAAGTAGCCTATTTCTTTTATGTTTTATTTTAATTTTATTTTCTTTCAAAAAGAGGGTATGGAATATTTTGCAGTAAAAATACTACATACAATTTTGCTAGTTATTTGTATATTTTTTTAAAAGAAGTTTTTACTTTTAGGGTTGGCTCGTTTACACCAGCTGTTTTTTTTTTTAAATAACTGGTTTAAACTAAAAAGATAAAAAGAACAAATATGCGAATCGTGTGAACTTCATGGTGACGTTTCCACATGTCAAACCATCTGCATTAGTCTTATTTCCTTTTCACCTTTTAATCAAGGTATCCCATGTTCAATTCTCGGTCGAACCACAACCCTTCTTTCATGTGTAAACCAAGTAGCGGTTCGGATGTCACTTTAAGCGATAGTCTTCTCCTTGATAACCTCGGTATTACGTAAGGATGTTAAGCCTAAACATACGAAACGAAACCAAATTATATATTTCTGCATGCCTGTTGTTTTATAAAGAAGCCAAGGTTGCTTAAATATTTTGATTGAAATTGGTAAAATTTATCGATTGCCTACGTAGCTTCGAACATTAGCTTGGATTGGATTTTCAATGATATCTACAAACTAAATTTGTAATTTTAATACCTCAGTTTTAGCGTAGTGATTATAATACGTTGACCTTAAAGTTTTACATGGAAAGCAATAACAGGATTTTCCCGTTATTGTTTTACATTTAAAAGAATGACGGGATTTTCCCGATGGCTAGGGCGGGAGTTTCTCAATTTAAGAAATTTACTGACCGAACTTCTTTAAGCTCATGGGACCTCTTCCAGCATAACCCCGTTGTTGCATAATAACACCAACGCGAAACAAACCTATTTCTGTGAATATGTAATATAAATACATAAAGCAAAATATCTAAATCAAAAAACCTGCTTTAAACCCCAAAAAAGCCTGGTTTAAACTGCCCCCCAAAAACGGGTTTATGGCATTTTCAGAAACAACCATGGTTCTTGCCAACTCAGCTTACTTTTGTATATAGGAGGTTAATTTTTTTTATTATATACCTACATTGGTTAATCTTTTGGAATTCATAATGTAAAAACGTTGAAGTAAAATTGTTTAAAATATGGCTTATTTTCGAAGTTTATTTTCGCTTATTTTCGAAGTTTTATATTATTATCGGCATCAACCACTAATTAAATAACTTTTTGTGTTATAGAGAAGCGAAACAAAGTCTGCTTTATCAATTTAAAGCAGAATTTTGAAAAAAGCCCAAAATTTCCCAAGCAAAAAAGCGAAGCAGAAAAAAACGAGTTTTTTTTCAAAAAAGCCGTTTTTTTTTCGAGCCCTTGCATCTCTATAAAACAGTAACAGAATCGGTTGTAGACATTTTGTAAGTGTAAATAAACAATATTTAGTCGCCCCCGCCTAAATGATAATAAAAGAATAGAATGCTGTAATGGACAAAAATTCTTCAGATAATTGTTACAGTTACAAATTTCTTCAATATATGTCTTACCCCTTATCCCAATGCATGAAAAGCAAATAATATTTTCGCAAACACCGCGAGGGGCAGGGAGGGAGTAACAGAACGCACACAGCTCGCTGTATGGCTTTAGGGCAAATACCTAAAGGCATAAGCAATAGGCCACTTGACCAAAAGAAATGTTGCCAAACGTAACACAAGGTAAGCCCACGCGCAGCCTGTCTCTTCGCGTGACATTACCTTCGACACAAAATCACTGACCCTTCGAACAAGATAACATTGTTGCGCTCTCAGAGTCAGGTTTTAACTGCATTTGTGTTGAAGAAATGGAATGAAATCTTTAAGTTTTACGTCCCACGGTTGTGCCGGTTAGGCTAAAGGAGACGGTGATGATGAGTAATGAATGAAATGAAGAGAGTGGGAGGAAATAGGAGAACCCCGAGGAAACCGACGCACACGGTGTTCGTCCGCCATAAAGTTCAATTGGCGGGGGCTGGGATCGAACCCGAGGCCCCAAGCACTAGAGGTGAAAGCTCTGCCATTGAGCCACCGCGGCCCTAAAGGAAAAGAAAAGAAAAGCGCACCCAAGACAATACCTCTAGAGTTGTGGGGAAACTTGTCCAAATAGACTTTTCTTTTTATTTACATTTAAAAAGAAATAAAATATATTTCCATGATGGAATAAAATTCCACTAATATAATAGACATCTAAATTAGAAATAGCAAAAACAGCTGAAAGTAAGGAGAAAGCAGTAATTTCACATCAGGTTCCAAAGAGAATAAACAGCACCGAGTAAGCAAACAACAGCGTTACTTCTCCTGTGGTCCTGTCCCGAGCATGTGTCAAAGGTGACGTCATTGCACGATATGACGGAAACGCGTTCAGTGATGAACTTACCAAGCCAGTAACTACTGTATTTACACTACGGAGTCCGACACTCTATAAAGTGCCTTTTATCTATACAGGATTATGCGCGATCAACATTATAACTGTCACATTTTTCATTCTCTGTTGCAAGAAAATAATTGACATAACGATAGGACCTGTACTTAAACGCAAAATTACATAAACGGTCTGGTAGTTTTAGTTAGAACGATCCGTCAAGTGGAGGTGGGGTAAGTTCTCAAACATTTAAATATACGACGTCTTATATACTGTAGGTGCACTACGCAACCAGTTACTAGAGAACAAACTCCGAAGTAGGACTGGTATCAAAACGAGACAATACGAGACTATTTACAGTATTAGTCTCCTTTCAACCGACAAATAGCGGTCTCAGTCTCGTCTCGATAGTTTCGAAATAAATTATTTGAAATTATTCCACACTAAATTCGACAGTAGATAAATAAAATACACCTCCAATAGTTCTCCCTATTGCTTCAGAATATATAATGGATGCACCATTTTCTACTAGATAAAGTATGAATTAGCAATTCATATACAACATTCAAAAATACATATGTCTGTTTCCATTAAATATACTCATTGTTTCTTAAATTATTTATTTACTAATTGAAATACCCGGCGTTGCACGGGAAGAATAGGTTTATATTTCAAAGATATATTTGAGATTAGTTTTCCCACTAGAATACATATTTGAATCGGAATGAAATAGTACGAATCCATTTCCAGCAGGAGCAAATGAATTAACTTGCCGCTAACGAAGAATAAAAACTTGGGCTTTTATGGTATCTGGAATGTCATTATTCACTTCAGCGACCCCGAAAACTATTGAATAGACACTCATATCTTTCAATTAGGATTTTTTAGGACCTCGAAAGCTATGGATTTAACATTAATATCGTTTATTTTCGATTATTTTTACATGTCCCTGTGTCTCCCATGATAGAGCTAGAGGTGATATGGGTTTCGATTCCCGGCAGGAGTCGTGTGGTTCGGTTTCCACGTTACGTCGTAGATGCATATCTTGTATAGAGTCACAGCTGAAAGACACGCTGAACTCTATATCACCTCACCTCGTGAGATATTCTATTTTTGCATAATTTCTAAACCACTTCTCTTTCTTTGAATCTCCTCCTTCCTCTTAGGACACGCATAGGTTCAAACCGAATCTTTCTTCACGGTTGGAGGACGCAAGGCTACTGTACCATACGCGTACAACCCTTATGAGTTGCGCAGTTTGAGTAGCACGCACGAATAAACCACGCTTACATTTATTATATATAATTAATAAAATCTCATATTAGGACTAACTTCGCACACCAAACTTTTAACAATGCGACTTTTTAAATTCTGTTCATCATTTTCTTTATTATTATTATTATTATTATTATTATTATTATTATTATTATTATTATTATTATTATTATTATTATTATTATTATTATTGCAATAGCTATATGAAGCAATTATCTCGGCCAATTTCGTTAATACACACCATTCAGCAACCGGTAGTTGTAGAAATCAGGCTTTTGCAACAGCAATTGTTAGCTCAATCGGTAGAGCGCAGACTTATGGATTCAAGGGTTATGAGTTCGAATCTAGCCTAAGTCAAAAGATTTTTTTCTGATGTAATTCTTGAGATGGAAATGTTTCTCTCTTCACCTCTCTTCACAAACATCTCGTAATTCTGAATAGAGATGTTTGGATGTGAAAGAAAAAAGTATACTAGGATATAAGAAAAGAAAGATAAATTACATGATACCTTTTGCAATTTTTAACTATATTTTCACCTATCTAGGACGTTTCTAAAAAGTTCAGACTTCTAGACCTCCTTTTCGCTCTCTTACGTGTCCTTTAACTAATTTCTACAATTACTTATTGAGTCTAATTTACTTATAATTACTTATTGAGTAATTATACATATATTACAGATGTCTTATCTCTTTCTCTTTTCTCTACATCATGTCTTGAGATGAATGTTTTGACAATAGGTTACAGACACGATTTTACAAAATAATACGATCTGCGATATCAGTGATACATATTGTGGTGTTTAACTTAACATATAAAACAATAAATAGAAAAACTGAGAATACGAATCTTTTCGTGCACTGATGCTTCAAATCTGTGTCTTTACTCCCTATACCTATGTTAATTCCCTAGTCAAAATAAAAACTCTTCAAAATTAATCAAAAATTCTTATACAACCATCCCTTCCTTGGAGTACTGCGCGGTCACATACCCATCACTGCGATGTAAAGGCACTTATGGCGACGAGGATACAACGTATAGAGGCGACTTTAACAGCATAGGAGCAACGTTGCTCCAATACAGCCAAGATCCAAAATAGACAAATGACCAACTTACAGAGTAATAAGTATTGTATGTCTTAAGGGAAAATGCGGGTCCTATAATATGAAAGAGGTCAACATAGGTAGGTGGCCAACGTAGAGAGTTGACCAAGTTAACAGGTTTTACTGTATATAATTTTAATGTTTAATCGGTCCAATCAAATTTAATTTAAGAAACACTAAAACTGTACATAAGGCAAGTTCATTTAAAAAAAAAGGAAGAAAGAGATTTAACTAGACTGAAGAAGTGCTGGATACATACAATCTGCGTGGGTTTTCTCGAAGTTCTTCCGTTTTCTTCCACTTTTTTCGTTCCATCATTTACCATCTATTTGATTATTACCGTTTCCTTTTGTCTCGCTACGTAATTGTGATACGTTAAACTTTTTTAAAAAAGACACATATTAATCAATTGGTTGAAACGTAAAGATGGGGGCCTCGGCATGTCTCACTGTGCCATTTCCAGACTCACGACCAACTTTGCAGGCAGAGACAAGGTATACTAAGGACAACGGATAACGTTACTTGGTGTTACCGACTCGGGGAAACAAGTGGCAAAGTGCTACCGACTTGAAACGTCGGCTTGTATACCTAGGTATACTGGCAACAGGACGCAGGGTAACATCCCAAACCGTATACAATCGGCAGCGGGAAGGAGCCCTTCATGCACGAAGGCCGATGGTGTGTATCTCTGGCTGCACAATAGTGAAGGGCCTGCAGAAACGAAACTGATAAACATCGTCAGTGGAGCACTGTTCTGTACTCGGATATAGAAGTGGTGAAACAATGGTATGGAATCATACCAACCAACGCACTGCTCTTCAGATCACCTGCAACGGTACTCAAACAACTCAGCAGTTTAGAGATGAGGCCCTCAGGCCTTGTGTTGTTCTTATGATTGCAGTAATTGACAAGCGTTTTATTTTTATGGGGATGATAATAAAACCGTGTTGCAGGCAAGTAGAGATGATGTTCCAGGCAGAAATATCGAATGAATGGTATGGTCAGCGTTCTATTCAAACCTAAATTCCAATGAACACTTGTGAGATATCTTCGTTAGACGTATTGCTGCTAGGCCAGCACCAGGTACAACCTTGAAATAGTTGGAAATGGCCCTACAGGAGAGTGGGAAAACGTCCCACAGGCCAGCATCGACAACCTGATCCAATCCATGCGAAACAGATGTGCAGCATTTGTAACTGTTCGGGGAGACCACACACTTTATTAGATGTTTGATTTGTCGTACAAATATTCATCTCTGTAATATTATTGTAATGTCTTCTTGTTAATGCTTTTCATTCAAGTGCAGGAATCTGTCTGGGGCTCATTCGCGTTAACTACCCAGCACAATTGTGTTGCAGTGATCACGGACAGAACCTTCCAGCGTTGTCAACCTGATCAAAAGATATCGTACGTAGTACGCTTAAAATTATCGCTTTTGTCCTAAAATTATCGTACCTTTTGTTTCCAATTTCAATATCAATATCAATTTCATTATTATTATTATTATTATTATTATTATTATTATTATTATTATTATTATTATTATTATTATTATTATTATTATTATTATTATTATTATTGAGACGAAACTAACACGTACGTTTACGCTATAGTCCGCATTACCCGAATTGGCGTGTGGCCTCAGCCAATAAGCTCGCAGTGCGCTCTTATTAAACCTTCAGGGAGGAATCTAATCATTCATTATTGAAGTTTACCAACAGCGCATTGTGAGCTTATTGGCTGATGCCACACGCTAATTTGGGTGATGCGGACTATAAAACTGCATAGAAAATATGATTGAATTTTAATTCTTTAACAATCTTTCGAAAAAAAATCTGATTTCCCTTCAACACTTTAATTCTGAAAATTTATCTACATTAAGTAATTAGTACTGTAATTACCCTGTTCTTGATCGGTTTCCTGTGTGTTGTCGTGGTCCACGGTTTGATTACAGGTGGGATCACGTGTCTGCAGTACAAATTTTAGTAGTAGTTTGGATCAATCTTACAGTATGTTCCATCTCATACAGTATCTGTATTCAAAGTGTATGTTAAACTGTAGTGATCCGATTAACCAATTACCTAGTAACAATAAACATGTTGAGCAGGTGAATTGATTTAATGTTTTTAAAGTACGAAAAACGTAAAATGTGGCTTACAGTGTAACATAAAAATTTTAAATTACTACCTGATTAAGATCAATTTGCCTTTATCATTTCCCTTCTCAAGACATTGGTCATCTTTGTAAAGTTTTAAGTAATTTTGTCACATAGTCGCATGTTGCAAAATTCATATTCTGTTTTACGCAATAAATGAATTTCTTTAGAATTTCAAATACGTCCAGAATTATCTTTGCTTCTTACCAGGAATTATTAAATTACCGTATACTTTCCTATTATCGTACACCAGCTATTGTACATCGTACAGGAGTTAAAATTATTATACGATTCGATAATTATCGTATATGTTGGTAACGCTGTACCTTCACAACCAAATGCACCGGTAATTCTGAGTTTTCTCGGTCATTTTTGCTTTTTCTGACTTACTTTGCTAATTGTTTTGATCAGTGTATCAACTTAAAGGTAATAATCTATTTAAAAGTAAATATTGCGTTAAAAATTTTGAAGAACAAATTGTTATCGGAATGGAAGCATTATAAGAAAAAATAATCCAAACATTGATATTATGTCACTGGAAAGGTTGGTTGTTCATAAGATCATATTGTAATGCTTTGTAGGTAGAGACAAATAACAGCCCGGGTGTGGTTTTTACCTTCGCCAATTTTATTACAAAATTCTAAACAGAAAATATCTTTGAATTACAAAGATAACTCTACTAATGTCTTTCCTTCTAAGTGACGTGGATGAAGGAGAAAGATGTTTTGCACGGTGCCCCTTCACTCAAAGCAGTCTCCAAGCACCTGCAGGGTTTCTGTGAATCTTGCAGGAAAATTCCCTCAGCCCAAAGCAGCTTCGCGAGGTTTAGTTATGGTGAGGATTTCTAATCCAAAGCGACCTCGGGTTAAGGTAAAGGTGTGCCTCTAGTCCAAAGCGACCTCGCAGCAGATGTAGTCTATTTAATCAGCGGTCAGACTGATAGCTGATTCTCTCCAGGCTGTGCTTTTATAGGAGACCTCTTGGTGTTTCATTCCTCCTCGGGTCCCGCCCTCCTGGTTTTGTCTCTTCCGTGTTGTGATTTCTCGTCTGCTTTATTGTTTGTAATCAATAACACATGTTGTATTGACATATGCTTCTGATGAAGGTGGGTATCTTTACAATATGCTCATTAGAGATGTTACATTTACTTAACTCTGAATATGATCCTTCAAATTTTTAACCATTCTGAATATATGAAACCCATTGGGTATAGAAAGAAATTTGGAAATCGAATGTTCATTGGTAACAATTGAACAATTAACTACTACTACTACTACTACTACTACTACTACTGGAATGAAGTCATATAAGTCATAAATGATTTTCAGAAGAATAATATATTCTCGTAAAGTGGGGATCTCAGTTTTGTTATCGACAATGGAAGGTCCGGAGTCTATGCTCCAGAACTGACAAGTGATCAATAATGTTGAGATCTGAGTATTGGATGGACCAAGGGAGGTGTTGTTTTTCATCCGGATGTTCATGAAGCCAAACACAAATGGGCCCAACAGACTGAATTGGCGCATTGTTATCTTGGAAAATCACGTCAAGCCAGAGGATACACGTAGCCGCATAAAATATCCACATAAGCATAAGCAGTAACGCTACCTGTGAGAGTAATCACAAGACTCTGGCAATGCCAGACATAGACCGCTGCCATGTTTTACGGTAATGTGGAGGCAGGTTGAAAAATAAATTTCTTTTGGGGGGTTCGCCACGCATAAACGCAGCTCTTTGTAGAAAACAGATTGAAAGACGTCCCATGAGACCATATTACGCATTTCCACCATCAATGGTCCACTTTACATGTTATCAGCATGTTATCGTTCCACTAACTTAGAACCTCGTTGTGTTGTCCCATGCAGAAATCTTTTTCCCTCGGATCACGATTCCTTGGATGTTTCTTTCGATTTCCTCCCCTCCACTACTGCAAACCAGCCCCTCAAAAGTAGGTCACAACTTCTTTGGAAGAAAGCCCCCTGGGGTGACATCTGCCGGGCTATTGAACTGTTTCCTTGGTGTTTGTTAGAAGTAGGAACTGTTGACGACGCTGTGGACTTATTTACATCTGTTGTCCACTCAGCTATAAAGGACTTTGTGCCAGTGAAAGCATCAAAATCGAACAGGTTTCCGGTCTGGTACGACAATGATCTTCGTGAGTTTCTTAAAAACAAAAAGCTTGCCTGGACTCTATGGAAATCACATCCAAGTGACTACACATACAAAAACTTTGCTAGAATTAGAAGTCTTGCCAAGAAGGTACAGCGGCGTAAATATTTTGAATACATGGACTCAATTGGTGATTTTACTGTTAGTAACCCTAAAGTCTTTTGGTCTGTAATTAAATCTAGAACAAAATCTCCGGGCATACCGGCAACAGTTCAAGATGAAAATACTGAAGCGAGTGATGATCAAAGACCAAACGTCTTCAATAACTACTTCTGCAAAACATTTACTTCCCTTCCCTCTACAACCCATCTCTCCCCTCTCCACTCTATCTGTTCGGACACCTTATCCATTCTCTCTACCACCCCGGGCGAAGTTCTGGCTCTCTTGCTATCGTTATCTCCACATAGATCACTTGGACCTGATAATATTAGTCCTCTCTTTCTCAACAAGACTGCTTCAGTTATTGCGGTTCCTTTATCTATCTTATTCAATAGATGCTTCAAGGAAGGGTATTATCCCACCAGTTGGAAACTAGCTCACGTGACCCCAATATATAAATCAGGACTTAAAGATCATGTATCCTCCTATAGGCCAATATCTCTTCTTTCTGTAATATCAATTATCTGCGAAAAAATAATCAAGGACAGGCTACTTAAATTCACCTCACCTTACATCCATAGTTCTCAGCACGGCTTTCTACCGAAAAGCTCAAGTCTCTCAAACTTTAGTACTCTTCTTTCCTGTGCTGTCAAATGTATGAATAACAATACTCAATTAGATGTTATCTACTTTGATCTCTCGAAGGCCTTTGATTCTGTCAGTCACATTCATCTTCTTCATAAACTCTCCAATAGATTTAATGTACATGGCAAATTTCTCTCTCTAATCACAAGCTACTTGAAGGACCGTAAACAGAGAGTTGTTCTTTCAGGGGCGACTTCTAACCCCCAACCCGTGATCTCAGGGGTGCCTCAGGGGAGTGTACTTGGGCCTCTGCTGTTTGTCCTGTATATGGATGATCTCCACACGCACTTATCAGCTCAACCTAGTGGTCTTCTGCTTTTTGCTGACGATTGTAAGTTATACAGAGAAATATCATGTCTCCATGACACAATTGCTCTACAGGAAGACATAAATTACCTTACAGGCTCGTGTGAAATGTGGCACTTAAAACTCAACAGTAAGAAATGTGACAGTATTACTATTACTTTGAAAAAGTCTCCTATTCCCTCCACATACCATATCAACGATTCCCCTATCACACATTCTGCTAGTCATGACGATCTTGGTGTCATCTTTGATTCAAAACTCACCTTCTCTGACCACATCTCCTCAATACTAAAGAATTCAATGCGCATTTGGGACTTTCTCCGAACTACGCACTGTTTCTTCATTAGCAACTTTTTATAAGACTTTAATAGTGCCCAAGATTGAATACTGCTCTCCCATATGGGCCATGGCAGCACCTACACATCTCTCCAGACTTGATTCTGTTCTCAATTTCTTCATTGCTATAGTCCGTTTTCGTGTTCCTGCACTTCGAATATTATCTAAGAAGGAGCTCTTGCGACATCTTAATATTCAGACTCCTGAAGTACGCAGAATTATCTCTGACCTGAAATATCTACATAAAATAGTTAATGGAAGCTTAAAATCGGAAATATTACTTCGGGAACTATCCTTACGTGTTTTTTCCCGCATCACCCGGAATACCCACCTATTCCATCTTGCCCGTCCTAGGTTGGCTGTTATACAGAGGTCTCTTTTTTATAGAATACCAAACTGTTATAATCAAGTAACAACTGATGTGGGCATTTTTTCGAGCTACCCAGTGTTTGAAAGAGCAATTAAACGAGCTTTGACGGAATAGTTATACTTTTACACTCTTTTTTTTTCTATGTTGCTGTTATTGTTGTCTTGTTTTTTTCTTTCTTTTGTTAGCATGTCCCTGTGTAAAATGGCAAAGTTATGCTGTATCTGGGAATTTGTTCAATAAATAAATAAATAATCATTGTTGGTGGTGATCAGCAGTTTGGAAACTGCACACGACCGCGGACGTTTAATTCGCATGTCGGACTATGATTGTCACAAAAAGTCCGTTCAAGGTACTGATTGAGTTACAAAATTACTATTGTCGCATTTGCTCTAAGGCGGTTCGTGCCACTGAACCTTCTCTTCCATCCACTGCTATTCTTCACCGATGTTGTTTTGCCATGAAATGTTTAGGACGTCATCATCTCCGATATTGTTTCTCGCAATACATGCAACACACTGACCACCTTGGATAAGTCTTAGGCTATTTGAGAAAGCGTTACCCCTGTAGCGAACGCGGCCAAGGTGGCTATTCAGTAATTTTACTTTCACCAGAGTTGTAAAGCATACTGTGAGCCAGTCAGGGTTTCCGGATCTTTTTGTCAGGTCCAGGTGTGTAATAGCAGAGTTCCAATACTCTGCACAAACCATTTTCCAAGCAGCTGTTTCCTGCTACAATCCCTTTGCCTGGCAACACGTCTTTCCTTTTTTCCCTTCCTTTTGAAATCTTTTAAACAGCAGGCGGTCTATTGTTCCGAAATGCACCAAATACGCTCGAGCTGACGTTTTCCCCGCGTTTGTGATTAGCCATCTACATTTAAATACATGGTCAGCGTATTCTAAGCGTACGCATGAGCAATAAATACGCTTTGCGATCGCCTCAAATAGCCGGGTACTACGTTTGCGCGAATTAACCATGCACTCATAGTTTGAGCTTATTTAAAACTCAGAGATATCTCTCATTTGCCATCACAATCGTTTTCTGTTCTACCCCATCTGACGTACTACAGATGATGACCTGACGCACTACTAACAATGGCAAGTGTTGCCAACTCGAACATTTTATATGTTCCAAATTGCAGGTTACAAATTACAATATTCCAACCATAATGTTTATGAGGTTTTAGTCTATGGTGCCACATAAATACTTACAAAATGGTATAAAATGCGCAGACACATAATTCTAAATACTTATAACATTATGTAACTTAACTTTCAACAACTCTTTGAAGATATTTTTTGAAAATTCATAGTTATTTCAATGTCATGTCAGTGTTCGAGAATTGATTTGTTTGGTTGTGCATGAGGCCAGTTTTCTACTATCGATAGGAGAGATATTTCGCAAATTTGGTTTATGGGAACATTTGAACGCACTGTGTTGGTTTGGATTCCACCATAAACTGTATATTCACATCTAATATGAACTTGGTGCAGAAGAGATATGCTAAACTTAAAAAAAGGAAAAGTACTAATTATATTAAGGTAAGTCACCAAAAAAGAAAAACCTCGTATTTAGCATTTGTAATAGTGACAGTTCCATCCAAGTGGTAGTATTTTCTTCTTATAACGACGGAAAATTAAAATAAATGGCAATTAACGTTCGTCCAAGATGGAAGGATGAATTATAGTTTACCGTCCCATTCAGCAGCTAGGCTTTATGAGGCGTGGATCTACAACTTAACGTGGAATCCGAATCATATGAGCTCCCACCAGGAATAGAACCCGGGTCTCCTGGGACGGAGACTCGTACGCTAACCGTATAGCCTCTAGAGAGCTCCACAATCATACAAAAAGCCATCTTCAACAGATTGTCTTTAACCAAAATACTTCGATTTGAGCCAATCGACACTGGACCTGGAAGCCACAGGAAAGAATATTTGAACGAAGTCTCTGAGAGGAGGGTATGTGACTCACTATTGTAGCTTTCATTAATGTTCTTTCTCAAGAAAAATGAATACAAGAAAGTAGGATACAAGATTTTGATGGATAGGACAAAATGTGTTATTCCTATTTATCGATATTGTTGTTTTCCCGGTATCGAAAAAATAGAGAAACTTAAAAGTTTAGAAATAATAATAATAATAATAATAATAATAATAATAATAATAATAATAATAATAATAATAATAATAATATCATTTGGATAATAAGAATAATCAATGAAAATTACGTTACTGAAAAAAAAACGATTGAAGAATAAATTGTATATACATTACTAGAATTGCATAGGATACACTCACAGGCTTAAAATTTGAATTTTATAGTTTATATCTACTTTATATTAAAGATAAATGTACAGATGGTGATCAGAAAAATTGAAGCACCTGAACGAAATTGCAACTTACCAGATTAATATGGTGTCGGGCCACCTTTCGCCTTCAAAACAGCCTTGATGCGACGTGGGATGGAGGCATAGAGGCCGTGAATGGTAGCAAGGGGAATTTTACACCATTCCTCGTGCAGGGCATCGGCCAGTTCTGTGAGAGAGGATGGAGGTGAAAATCGTCGCCGAAGTCGTGTTTCCAAGACGGATCACAGATGTTCAATTATGTTGAGATCTGGGGATTGGGCGGGCCAGGGGAGGTGTAGAACTTCATCCCGATGTTCCTCAAACCACGCTGCAACAACGCCAGCTGTGTGAATGGGTGCATTATCATCCTGGAAGATGGCGTCATTGTCCGGGAACAACATCCGGACCATAGGATGCAAGTGGTCTCCTAAAATTGCGACATAATCGTTGGCAGTGATTCGTCCGCTAAGTGTGACCACAGGACCCAATGAAAACCATGATATTGCGGCCCAAAGCATCACCGAGCCGCCGCCATGTTTCACAGTTGGGCGGAGACATTGCAGATCATAAGCTTCTTTGGGCGTTCTCCACACAGAAACACGGCCTGTGGTTGGGAATAGGGTGAAGGATGACTCATCCGACCATATCACACGTTTCCAGTCCTCAACTGTCCAAGTTGCATGGTCGCGGCACCATTTGCAGCGTGCGAAAGCGTTATGGTCCCTGATGAGCGGTTTGCCCCGGGCAACACGACCCCGTAAGTTCATGTCATGTAATTCGCGGCGGACTGTGATTGTCGAAACAGGGTGGTGGAGGTGCTGATTGAGTTCCTCCGTCACTTCCTCCGCAGTGGCACGACGGTTCTGTGTGACGATGCGCTTTAATACCCGGCGTGATGTGTCACTCATGATTTACTCCCGCCCACTGTTCCGCTTCCCCGATGTGGTTTTCCCGTGTGTTTTGTAGGCCGTCATCACCTTCGACACTGTCCCACGCTACACACCTAACACAGTAGCCACTGCCGTCACACTCACTCCACATAACCGCGCACCAACAATTTGCCCTCTTTGAAAATCTGAGAAGTCTCCCATTTTACACTACCTCCGTCTGCTGCAGCCTCTGGACACTGCTGTTCCACTACGCCTGACGTAGTATGGAGACCGGCCTAACACACCACCACCAGCGGTCCGGCGCTGCGGGCGCCACGACACCACTGCCAACCCATACATCTGATGTGTTGCCAACTACAGGTGTTTCCATTTTTCTGATCACCATCTGTATATATAATATGTACTATACCTGTATCCATTATAAGACTCAAAGTTTATAAAAAAATATAAATGTTACCATACCAACCAATTTATTTTTTAACAAATGGAATAATCTGGATAATTGTTTTTTTTTTTTTTTTACAACAATAGTCAAATTTTATGAAATGACTATGAAATTTTAAGAAATGAAAACACTTCATTATTTCATATCAATTGAAATTATTTGCTCCAGGAACTTTATCCTTATTTGTTACAACTGCACCGGAGTATTTAAATTTGTTCACTTCTTTTATAACTTACTACTAAAATACATTTCTATCATCTTGAATAGTGTCAATTTGCCAACATCCACATTACGATACTTTTCAATCTTTACACTTTGTGGACCAACTTTAAATACCGTGCTTCTATCCAGCAAACGCAGGTTTTCTCTTTCTCTTTTCTTTTCTTTTTTCACGTTTTTCAAAAATTTGTAAAAAAAAAATATTTGTTATTTCTGTTGTAAAAGAATGTCTAAAAACTACAAATATTGTTCATTCAAAAGATATATAACTTGTTATAATAGGTCTAATTCTTCCTACATCGGGAAACGTTTTACGTTAACTCTATTTGCCGAAGCCAAACTACCACATTGTATTAGAACTAATTGTACGTATGTTGACAATACCAACTAACACAGAAGCAATTGATGTACAATATCTCAAAAAGATAATTTAGTTTCTTTTACATATTGTATAAAAAAAACATAATATTTGCACATAAAAGCAAACAAGAAAATTATACTTGCAGAAGCTGAACTGAACAATTATTTTACTAACCTTATCAGCAAATGTTGTAAGGACAGCCTAAGAAATAAAACTATACACGTATACAAGTGACCTTACTGTGAAGAAATATAAAAGTAACCAAGAAAGTTCTAGGGCTTTTTCACCCACCACCTTAGAGAATCGATATCTTACCTAAGACGTACCTGAAAGATTTAAAAAGTCCCCATCAGCATCGACGACCTTCTGCTAACGTTTTGGAAGATCATGGATTCCATCGCGATAGAACTTGGTGGGCCGTGAAGCGAAGAAGGTATCAACTGCATTTTGCACCTCTACTAGGAATTTGAACTGACGTCCTCTAAGGTGATTGTCCAAGGAATGGAACAGGTGAAAATCGGACGGTGCAATGTCCGGGGAGTATGGCAGATGCAATATTGTTTCCCACCCAAGGCATAAAATGGTGTCCCGGGTCATCCTAGCCACGCGGGGCTTAGTGTTGTCTTTGTAACAGGAGGACCCCTTTCGAAGTGTTGGTCCCAGAGTTTTCAGTTTTTTTTTTCAACACGGCTCAACTACTGACAGTACAAGTTGCGTTAATGCTCTGACCATCTGGTAGCAGTTCCCGATGTACAATGCCGCGAGCAGTCCACCAAACACAGAACGATCTTCTGGTGCAGTACTGGTTTCGACTATTTCGGAACCGGTTCATGGGATGCTAACCAAAGATCATGTGACCGTGGAACTTCGTACAGGACCCACTTCTTATTACATGTCAACACCCTGTCCAAAAATGGCTCCTTCCTCAGACGAGACAGCAAAGAAACAAAGGAAGCTGCTTGCATTGCCTTCTGGCTCGGAGCCAAGTCATGTGGGACCCATCAACCCAACTTGTAGTGCTTCCGAAGTTGATGGAGATGCTGCCGAACGGTTTCTCCACTCACACTGAATTGTAGTCCCAGTTCTTCACATGTCTGGCCACTATTCGCCTCAATTGCTGCCTGAAGATCTTCATTTTGTACATGTGTTGGTCTTCCGGCACGTGGTGCGTCTTCGAGTGCTTCGTTACCGTCCTTAACTTGTTAAACCACCGTTGCATTGTCCGCGTATTTACGACACCCTCACCAAAGGCCTGGCATATCTTCCGCCCCGCTGCAGCGGTGTTCGACCCCAATTTTGAATTTGTACAGCATACACACCTTAACGACTCTCTGTGGAGGTCCCATGTGCACTCTGTCCTTAAACAAGTTCACGGTGTAACTGAACTGTCGCAACCAGGTATTATGTTGGATATATCCACACCAACAACTGACCTTCGCCTTATCTCCATTCGTATTCAACTCGCAATGTGAAGGCCAATTGAACACTGACCTCCACAAAAAGCGAGAGAAGTTCGTTGGTTACCGTTATAAGTTATATGTAATATTTAGGGAGTGTCCGAAAATGATTGTACATATTTCTTTTTTTCCTTTTTCAGTGACCAGTGTACATCAGTATGCAAGAAGCACTCATTGCGACGAAATATTCAAAGTTTTACTTGAAATGTCTGTTGTACTCATAGCATGTACGCGTAGATTTAGCAAGATGGCGTGGAACAAATAATTACACAAGACATTTTGTTCAGTGCAATATCAGAGGTCAACGTTAATTTCGGCAACAGTAAGGAACCGAAAAGAACTCCATTAAGCATGGATATACATCTAATATAGACAGTTTATCTATGTAGAGAAAAAGCACCAGTCAGCTGTCGCGTTCCGAGGAGACAGTCAATAGAGTTCGCAATCTTTCCAGCGCAGCTCCCATGAAGTCAGTTCAACAGACGACCAATATCCCATCAGAGGGTCCGATTTCTTAGGCAAAATAAATTTTAAATGTTATCTTATTTTTGGTATTAACACGATCCTCATATCTTATCAGGGAGCTCATAATACTCTTTTTTCAAAAAGGCAGAATCATTTCGGATATCCTGAACATAATTTCTAGGTTTTCAAGAAGAAACGTCATAGCTACGGAGGGAATATTTCATTATTGAAAATTTAGAGCGAAGCTTCTGTTTACTCGACTTAGGTGTGCGTTTTTTCCAATACTCCTTCGAGATGCCTGAATTATTCTTAAATCAAATTTGACATGGTGATTCGAGAGCACGCACTGAGTGTCGTATGTCCCGATCGGACGCACCATCGAGGAATAATCACTGAAAAATGGAATGAATGCCCATAGACTTAATCTTGGTAAAGCATTTGGAGTGCGAATTCTCATTGTAAATAATGAAAAAAATAGAGTTTTCAATGTTATAAATAGGGTGAATCCTTTTTTTCTGCAAATACATTATTTTTCAAAGCCGTTATGCTTTTCACCGATATGTAAATTTAATTATTTACATGTCTTGTTCGTTTCCAAAAACAATTGATGCACTAAAAAATTCTATGAATAATCAATATAGGTCGATTACTTCGCTTCAAATTTGCAATAATTGCATTTGCAGTATATTTTTAAAGCTGTTTGCTTTGCAAACCGAAACTCTTATTTATATTTACTCTGTTCATCTGTCCATCCGTTCAGGAGACAAAAACCTCAAGAGTTACTTTATTCATGGAACTCTGTCAATTTTGGCCAGGCTGTAGAGGATTCGAAAGTTAGGCCCTACATCCACTAGAAGTGATACAAATAAACTTTTTTTAATATTGATCACTGTAGACAGAGCAAAAACTATAATAGCGAGCAGCTGTTTCCTGCAATCGATTAAGCAACCCAAGAATATATTTCATCTCTATCTTTAACACCCTATTAAATCCGGAAATGACAGAAATCCAGTACAATTTCCGGTTTCAGTATGTAGAGCAAAAACGATGAGATGGTGAGAAAAGTTTTTCTCTTCTTTTTGAATCGAATTAGTGTTCTAAGAATATTATCATCTTCTCTCTTAACGTATTATTCAAACCGAAAATGGTAGAAATGAACCCCTTCCGGTTTTAATGTTGATCATTATAGAGTAAAAACAGTGGCAGAAAGCGATAAGCGATTTCTCTATCAGTTAAGCGTCCCAAGAATGTATTCCATCTCCACTCTAATCTTTTTATTCAAGTCGAAACTGATGTAAATCTATTACCACTTCCGGTTTCAATGTTAATTAAGAAAATATCAGGCAATAAAAACCAAACTTCTTAACGTAGTGTACCTATGATTTCACTACTTGTTATTTTCGACATTCAAACTAAACATATCTTATATCTACGCAGTGGCGTATCTTAAAGCTTGAACCTCAACCACTATCCTTGAGCAATATTTCAATTATTTTTCATATGAATTAGCAACGAAACACATTTAAAGCACACACATTATAAAAATTTACAACCAACCTTAATATACGCGACTAAGATTTTCGAGACTGGACTGGATCTCTTCTCGAATCACAAATGTTGATCTCACTTTCTTCTCACATTCCAAATGTCGCTTCCTTCTTGATCTC
This sequence comes from Thermobia domestica, assembly GCF_964235325.1. Taxonomy (NCBI): domain Eukaryota; kingdom Metazoa; phylum Arthropoda; class Insecta; order Zygentoma; family Lepismatidae; genus Thermobia; species Thermobia domestica. The sequence goes on from NC_137463.1 coordinate 182,286,287, forward strand.
GATTCGATTTACCGTACGAAAGCTCGTCTCACGAGGGAACCTATCCAAGTGTAACTCTGACTTCGCGTCGAGACTATGGCCGTTGGATACCTTGTCCCAAAAGAACATAATACGAAAAGGGATACATCCTCGATCGCAACCGTTGCGGAGATATAAGCGTGAAAATTTAGAAATTCGGCTCCATACTATACATTACAAAGTCTGATTCCGGGTCAGATTTTTCGGAAACGGTCGAGTAAGAAAACTCAGCGAATACATATCAAATTAGTGTGGGGAACAGAGCACCATTTGAATAAAAAATTTGTGTTCCCGGGGCACTCGCAGAGTCCCAGGCGGGGTCCAACTGAAAATTTGTAAAAGGAACCGGGGGTCAAGTAGCATATTGTATGAAAGCTATTGTTAAATAAAAGAAGATGAAACAAATCTCAATTCTCTATGGTAACCCTGTGCAAACGGGCAAATAATAAAACAGAAAAACACGTTTAAAAGTGCAAGGTATTGAAGTAAAGCAAATTGCTGCAGAGTCTCTCTCTCAAAAGCACTCTCTGATATATTTTCTTTCTGCACCATTATTCCAGTTTTCTCCAACCTCACTACTCTCCAAGTTGCCTCACAGTTTGAAGGTTACTCCTTTTCATCTTCACCTTCTGTTTTGTTATTGTCGCAACTTAACGGATTTAGAAGCGTGGCCATAGATTTTCAAAAACAGAAGTTATCGTAGAGAGTTGAGATTTGTTCTATCTTCTTTTATTTAACAATAGCTTTCATACAATATGCTAATTGACCCCCCGGTTCCATTTGCAAATTTTGAGTTGGACCCCGCCTGCGACCCTGCGAGTGCCCCAGGGACACAAATTTTTCATTCGAAAGGTGCTGTGCTCCCCACACTAATTTGATATGTTATCGCTGAGTTTTCTTACTCGACCGTTTCCGAAAAATCTGACCCGGAATCAGACTTTGTAATGTATAGTATGGAGCTCAATTTCTAATTTTCACGCTCATATCTCCGCAACGGTTGCGATCGAGGATGTATCCCTTTTCGTGTTATGTTCTTTTGGGACAAGGAATCCAACGGCCATAGTCTCGACTCGAAGTCAGAGTTACACTTGGATAGGTTCCCTCGTCAGTCTTTCTTACATCCCTGTATAAACAAATAAAAAAAAATCGTCATTAATAATACCCTTATCTTATATCCATTGTTAATGGTAATATTTCGTAACCATCGTTATTAGCTTGTTAAAACACAAATTTGCATAACTAACTTCTCTACATAATGAAGAAGAAACCTGTAGGTAAATATTAGTCTATCCACATCTTCATAGAGGTATTTATAATACTACTACAATTAAAATACAGTAAACTTTATATGATTATGGAAGTTGTTTTGTATGTCATAACTTAAACATTTGAAACAAGATTGTGGTTCACTGGTTAGTTGAAGTTTAACGTCCCTTTCAGCATCAAGGCTATATAAAACAAGTTTAAAGTGAGAATCGAACCACTATGGTTCCAATAATAATCCAACGGGGAATCACGCGCCTTAGTTAGAGCAATTACATTTAAAAGAAATTTCTATATTTTTCTCAAACATTAAGCATTATATTAATCTAAATTTCTGATGTAACTTTAATCTATATTACTTAGGATCATAGTAGATTGGATTGGTGTAATTGAAATGTCCATATTTGGGGTTCGATGGGAATCCTACCTTTGTAATGCAATAACAGATGGACCAAGGTCACGCATACGCAACAAAAATTCGTAAATGTTCAGCAAATAGGAAAGAGTGCTCAGTCGATTAGGAGTCATAGTGTCGTTAAAGGGAATCTATGAAAGTGCACCATGCAAAATACACAATTGCGATTCATTTTCCTTTACGAGTTGAGCTCCTTCGTGGCTAAGCGGTTAGCATACGCGCCTTTGGCGTTGGAGACCGGGATTCGATTCCCGGCGGGAGCTCCTGTGGTTCAGATTCCACGTTAATCAGTAAGTCCACGTCTCATATAGCCTCGCTGCTGAACGGGACGTTAAACTCAAAACCAACTCAACCCCTTTACGAGTTTAAAAGCTGAGCCATTCTGCAAATCTAGCTGCAAGGAATAGTAACAGTGCATTAGAGCTAGGGGTAATGAATGAAAGCATAATGTATACCGCTAGTTTGTAAAATTTTGTGTTGGTAACAAAACATTGCAAAATAATTCCCAAGACCACCAATCAGCACCTTGTTCTTTCTTATGTGCTCGTCACGAACAACGTGGAAGCGGACTCTTGGAAAAGTATTCGTGCAATTTCAGACTTGTTCGGGGTACACTATATGACAATCGTTCGTCTCTTCTGTGGATGCAGTAAGGTGGAAAATTTGGACTCACGGATGCCACAATGAGTTGACACCGTTCAACATGAAAAGTATCTGTAATTCAACAAGGAAATAATTATATTTGATACCTAAATTGAAATTCATCGTAATATAGCCCATGATAAACACTTTACCATTTGCTATCGTAAAGGTCAGATCCACCGGTATTGTAACAGAGCGTGCTTGATTAATTGACCGCAGAAATTCAAATTCTGATTAGTGATAATTTCAGTCTTCTTTTATTACAACTGTAAACTCTTTAGTCAGTGCCCCCGCCAAGTGAACTTTGTGGTGGACAAACACCGTGTGCGTGGGTTTCCTCGGGGTTCTTCCGTTTCCTCCCACTTTCTTCATTCCACCATTTCATTCATTACTCATCATCACCGTCTCCTTTAGCCTAACCGGCATAACCGTGGGACGTAAAACTCAAAGATTTCATTTCTTTAGTCAGTGGAGAGGAGGGCATGGATCTGGATCAGAGTTGATGACGATGGATTTTTGTTTGTGGTGAGTCAGAATGGTCACAATGTGTGGTGGGTCATTATAGTTCAAAGCGAGTCACGGTGGGTCATGGGTCAGAGTAGGTCATGGTCAGTTGGTCACAGGTCAAGTTTACATTGACCCACTCCACCTCTGCTCTCTACGCCATCTTTGATTTTTATAATATTGATTAATATTCTAATCTAGAATATTCTTTTTTAGTTTTCTTTGAACTGGAAATTTAATGATGCGATTGTACTGATTGTTTCTTCAAGTTTAGTTAAATATCTCTTGATTCTTCAAAATGAATTTGTAACATGTATAGCCTGTATATATAAATTTAATACTTCTTAAATGAAACGTGTTTATTAAATATTAATATTAATATTATATACCATAATTTTCTCAAAGCAAAGAACATTTAACCCTTCCACTGTAGAAGGCGACGGAAAAAAAATCCCTAACCTGCGAATGTCGATTATAGTCGACGTGTTAAAATTTGTCTGTATCTTGGTTTTGTCGATTGTAGTCGCCAAAGGTTTTCTGTGTGATTTCTATTGTTTATAGTGTTGCCACGAGACGAGACGGAACCCTTTTAGACGAGACACGAGACGAGACAGACTACTTGTCCCGTCTCAAAAACAAGACGAGACACGAGACGAGACGGGACGTCTCGTGAAAAGTATCGTCTCGTCTCGTGTCTTGAAAATGAAAACGCTAGCGGGAATGGCCAAGATTGAAATTGCTAGTGGTCATATAGATTGCAAAAGGAAAATCCCCTTTGTGAGAAAACATGTTGAAAAGCCTTCATAGAAAAGTGTCCTCTGTCTATTGAATGAAACAATCGTGATACATGAGCTTCCAGGAATATCATCCTTAATGTCTTGTCCCCAATTCCCCTTGCTGTAAACTGAGGAATTCTCATTTTTTTCCATTTCTGGCTGGAATGATGACAAACAAAATCAAAGACAGGGAAGATTTTTACAAGATCAAGAAACCGAACTACCACCACCATCTATTCAATTTGAAAACTGGATAAGGTCTACACTCATTACAGGCTGTAGTTGAAAGTTCTGGTTGAGATGGCGGATTCTCTGGTGGCGGTATTCTTTTTGCTATATGAACCGAAATTAACCGAAAACGGCAATTGAAGTATGTCATCTTGCAACTAAAATTTTGTCTTCTCTCTCGTTCTCTCTCTCTCTCTCTCTCTCTCTCTCTCTCTCTCTCACACACACACACACATACATACACATAAAAATACACTTTTACCATTTTACGAATCGCTCGCTTATTATACAGCAGTCATGTTGTAAAATTCACCTCTTCGTTTGGAAGGCGGGCGCAGGACAAAAAAAGCAGATATTATCGACGAACCCTTCAAACTGTTTGCTTTCAGCAAATTTATGATACTAACAATAACACTTTAAATGAAGAGGTTTTACAGGGGGACCTTCGTTTTGTTACGCGGAAATGTTTGATCTGACCAGTGTGCGAAATTGCCCTCTGCTTCCAAAGTTCGTCGACCCTACTGTTCCTTTCCTCTTTTAAGGTCGCGTCATAACTACCCTTCTTTGAAAACCGAAGATGCAGTAAAATTGTGACGTCATGGCGGGAGCAGAAACAGCTTTCGGCCAAGGTCCTTGTCATTCACCCTTGTTTGTTTCTTTGATTTTTGCAGGAAAGTGAGTGATTCTTGCTTTCCTGTATTAAGAAAACATTAATTACTGTAGTGCTCGTGTTAGCCTATAAGCATGTCGAATTCTACACTAAGTACTTGTCGCAATTATAGTAGAAACACTAGGGTTCCAAAGTTATTTATCATGTATTTCCCTCGGTTCCTTTGCGGAAAGTTTGGCAAAAGAAATGCTGTCGGAAAGACATCTTTAAAGTTGAAAACGCCAGCGTCTATTCCGATCATTTTATTCCCGAAGCTTATGGACATAATTTAAAATGTGAGTTTCTAAATATTCTACCCAAGAAAAAGTTTAAACAAGACGTGCCTTCACTAAACTTACCTTTACTATACGGAACCGTGTTGATGTAAATAATGAAAGAATTAAATGTACGGAAGTTAGGTGTTTAAAGAAAAAACAAATCAGACATTGGGGTGAAGCCAGATGAAATAACTATTGTGACTGAAATAAAAAGTAACTCTTTGTTTATGTTATTTTTCGTTTGTTTTGTGGAGAGTGAGGGGCATAAACCAAAAGAAGAGCTCTCCTTTTTGCGTAAAGAGAACGAAAAACTGAAGTATAACAGTATGTACAAAGCCAAAATAATATGTTTACAAACGAAGTTAAAAGAATTGGAAAGCAAATATAATAAAGAATTAATTTCAAAGGCCAGTTCTAAAATATAATATTGTGATCGTTTCAATAAAGTTGTTAATAAACGGTAGTGGATATATTACGAAAAAATTTTTATACAGGGCCAAGTAAATATGCTAATGAATGGCAAGAAAAAACTAAGATGGATTGATTAAGATATCATTCGTGCGTTAACACAACACGCCTCATTGATAAATTATACAATCATCTGCGGTTACAAGTTCGAATCCCCGTACCCAATGTGGCAACATTTCGACGTTGTATGCAAAAATTACCGTTTTTTCCTGGTATTCCTACCCCAGTTTTGAAAATTTTGACTTAGCAAGGGCGCTACTTAAAGAGTGTGAAAAAAATTTCAGTGCTTATATTTGATGAATTGAATGCTAATAGGCGTGTATGCTATGACCAAAACGTTTATTTATTTTTAGGACCACACAGAAATGTACAGGTGCCAATGATTCGAGGCTTATTAGATGTGTGGAAACAGCCAGTGTATTATGATTTAGATAAGACTATGAAAAGTAAAAATTACTCTTCGAAATCATATCGAAAGTTGAAGTCTCAGGATTCAAGATAGTTGCGATTCTTTCGAAGTTCAATGATGGCAATATGAGGCTATGTGGTGGTCTCGTTTCACCTTCTTCCAGGTGGATGGAAGCAATAAAATAGTATGAAGTTATATTTCGAATATTTCACAAAAAACTGTGAACCGAAGAAAAGAAAAAGAATGTGATTGGCTGACCGTTTTATGTCCTAAGAAAGACACTTCGATCTAGAAACTATTCGACAAGGCTAAGACATACTTCAGAATTCGGTTTTTTAATAGAAAAACACAGGAACTCCGCAGGAGGAATGTTCTTTAAGACAGTGGATGCAAAGCTGTTCTTCAAGTGATACTCAATGCTATAGTGAGTACATATTGTATCTGTATGTAGTCTTTAATTTTATTGCATTTAAAAATTTGTTTCCTTTGCAAATCTCTAAGACGGAACATAGGCTTACCACACGATATTTGTCCCTGCTTCACCACGGTGTCGTCACACTACAGCTAGAGAAAGTGGCTACGCAGAAACAGCGAGTTATGAAGGGACCTGTAAAAGCGCGGAAAAGTAGGGTCGACGGACCTTGCTCTGCTTCCATGTTGAGAGGAGGGGAATACTTCCCTTTTCTAGTGAATAATATTCATTAGGACCTAAATTATCTTCAGAAATGGTTTCTTACAGAGTGTAAAGAACATTTGGTATAATATTCATGGAACTCCATTGAAAGCAGAAAATATCATGAGAATGATCAAAATTCGAACATTGAAGAACATAATTAACAGAAAAGAAATAGGATACCCAAACCATAATTTTAAATCTGCTATAAAATGTATATCCTATATTTTTACTAATTCCTTACTCCCATGAAAGTATCCTGGGGAGGATATTCTCTCCATTTTTTTTCAGACTGAAATCCTTTTATCCCGTACGATTTCGCCCCCTGACACAATACGAAAAAACAAATGCTGTTAAAATCCATACACATGACCCTTACGGGACTCAACCCGGGGCCTTCAAGCCGATGGTTTATCGCCGAAGACCGCTCAGCTTGTTATGAAGATGTACGTTGTATGATTGCGAATAGATCACGACAATATAAGAAACTTTAATCCAAAATGGCCACAAAAAAATCAACTTTTTTTTTAGACCACTAGCTAATCTGGGTGTACTGTCATGAGTTTGTTACACAAACGGGGCAACCACCATATAGTGGCACACACCCCGCGGTTATGGGAACAGATTTGTACCATGGAGGTGAAAACTGGCCCCAAGCATTCTTTGGTCCGATGTGTCGTTCAGCTCCCATTACTATGGCACTTTAAGTAGAGCTTACTGTGCAGTAACATATAAAATTTCAATCAAATACTTTCCATTACTCAATAAAATTATTTGGTTCCGAGCTTTTTTTAAAAAAAATAATTGCAACAAATCTAAACATGCTAAAATGGAAAGTAGTTTTTGGATTGGTATGGAAACCTAAAGGCTGGAATATATGAAATCAAAGTGTACACACATATCTATCTCTATTTATCTATATATCTTTCCATCTCTCTCTCTCTCACTCTCTCTCTCTCTCTCTCTCTCTCTCTGTATATATATATATATATATATATATATATATATATATATATATATATATACAGACACTATAAAGCAAGTGGGCTGATAGTATACGATAGTGTCGTGGATGGTGACACCTTTACATCGAACTTTGTTTGTCGTGTAAACATTATTTGACATTAGTGTCTTCATCTTCGACGTACCTATGAGCAATTTACTGTATATTCGTGTATTGAAACTGGTGAAACAAATTTCAATGTTTCAGAATGTTAAAAAAAAAAAAACTATTTGTAAACTATAGATTTTTACAAAAAAAAAATCTTGTAAACTATTTGTCCTTGCCTTGTGAGCTAATTTGAATTTATTTTTAAGACCTTTAGGCAACTTTGGCCCACCCCGAATGGATGATGATGGGAAAATTAGTGGAATGAAGAAAGTAGTAGGATACTAGACAACTTCGAGAAAGCACACACATTCGAAAAATGAAATGAAATGAAATGAAATCTTTGAGTTTTAGGTCCCACGGTTATGCCGGTTAGGCTAAAGAAGACGGTGATGATGAGTAATGAATGAAATGGTGGAATAAAGAAAGTGGGAGGAAACGGGAGAACCCCGAGAAAACCCACCCACACGGTGTTTGTCCACCACAAAGTTCACTTGGCAGGGGCTGGGATCGAACCCGAGACCCCAAGCACCAGAGATGAACGCTCTACCACTGAGCTACCGCGGCCCCCACACAATTCGATGTTTGTCCACCACAAAGCTCACATGGCACTAACCGAGATCGAACCGACTACCACATACACCAGAGGTGAAGGCTTCACGGTGTAGCTACCGTGACTTTTCTTGTCTTTGTGTTCTGGTTAATACTTGTAACTTAGTTGTATCTTGATTAGCATGGTGCAGCCTGCTACATTTAACTTTCGTTCCCATGGTATGCTGCTATATTTTTTACGAGACAAGACGAGACAAAACGAGACAAACGAGACGAGACGGGACAGAACCTCTCGAGACGAGACACGAGACGGGACGAGCACATTTTTTCGAGACGAGACACAAGCCGAGACATGCTTTGCACGAGACGAGACGAGACAGCCTGAAGTCTCGTCTCGTCTCGTCTCGTCTCGTCTCGTCTCGTGGCAACACTAATTGTTTATCGAAAACAATAGAACACATACAAAAATGAACGGTACAACTTTGGCGACTACTCTCGAAAAGCCAAGATACGGACAAACAAATTTTAACACGTCGACTATAGTCGACATTCGCATGTTAAGGAAATTTGGTTCTGTCGACAAAAGTCGACTTCCTCTGTGAAAGGGTTAAATACAGGTTCGTCCATAAATTATGTATATGAAGTTTCAAAGACTGCGGGAAAGAAACTAGTAACCTATCTTGAACATAAACAGATTACTCTCATAAACACAAACACATGACTTACATACTTTTCCTCACCATCAATACACCATCCAAATTGATACGTGTCTGGAGTGCCTGGAGACAAGAACAACAATGTCAAAGCAGCTAGACAGACCTGTACTGGTATCTTGTGGAACTCTTCTGTGATAGCTTCCTATAGTTCGGCCAAATTACGTATGTGATGTTAATACATTTTGTCCTTTAAAACACCTCATAAGATAAAGTCGTAGTTTTAAATCGGGAGATCGAGTTGGCCATTCCACAGACACACGTCGACCGATCCAGTCGCACTATCCTATCTGGCATACACCAACGGTTCTAAGTCCAGTGACATTTTTTTCTCACTCTCAAGCCACACAGTGTTGTCATATCGGTTCTTTTTGTCCATTATTACAATTGCTTCAGTTAATCAAACATCATATACATAATTATGAACTACCCTGTAAATTTTAGGAAAAATGTGTTAAATGAAAGTAGTTTTTATTTCAAAGAAAACAAAGAAACAACTCCTCACATAAGTAAATATGGACATTAAAACAAAGATGGCGCTGTTTTTGGACACCGTTAAAGCTGAAGCAACTGAACTTCTAATTTACACATTTTCACTTTTAGTTTCTTACTTTAAAACACCTACAACAGAGATTTTCACAATACAGATTTATACAACTGAAACCAAAAACACTAATAACGATGAAACACATACACAAACATTTGGAATAAAGTGCTTTCATAAACATTTACGGATATTACAGATATCATGGACTGAATTATTTAGCAAAAGTTAGTTATATCATTTAAATTACAAATTAATTTTAGATTTTCCACAAAATCTCTTTTAACGCGTATCTTTATATTTCAGTTTAATTCATTTTTTTTTTTTAAGTCTCCCGAAGTAATGTTAGTCAGCTACTAAGTCTACACGAGATGGAAAGAAGAAACTGACTTTTAACACCCACGGATAAGTTTACACGATAGTTTCTGTCGGTCTAGTGAGATTCTGGAGAAGGGGATGGACGACATTCCTGTTCCCCAACAATTCCTAAAAGTCGAAATTTCAAAATTAGAATTCTATTAAATTGTGCATGTGATGGAATATTGAAGTATGGTCTCAACAAACCATATTATTACATGAGATATTGTCGATAGGTGAGAAATGATTGCGGAGGAAGGAGAGGAAAACGTTTTGGATTATCAACAGCGAATATTTGTATATTTACAATTCATATGATGATCACCAGGTGACAGCTATGAAGCAGTGAATATATTGAATTGTAAAGTGTACTTACGAGAAAGAAAAGGAATAGTTTACCGCCACCAACAACATGCATAATTCTCTATACATGTTGAGAATGCCCGAGTGGAAAGTGGTGTGAATTGGAAGAGGAGGATACCTCAAACTTTTAATATTTGTAAATAACTGTACATAATTATATAAATGATTATATATATATATATATATATATATATATATATTTGTAGAATATTGTAATATATGTAAATTTGTATCGTATATAAAAATAATTCTAAATACATGTAATTATATAAATATTATATGTTTTGAATAGTTTATCAGTTGTTCAGATTAGTCATAAAGAAAATCTAGTTCAACTCTATGTGGCTGTGAGTCGTCTACAAGTGATGATAATTGAAATTGCATGATGAAATAATCAGTAGTTTTAAAAATAGCAAACAAAAATAAAGAAAATAGTATTTTTTCTATACGTTCATGCTTTGATGGATTGTTTTAGTAACTGCAACGGTACATAGTATGACGTGAGATTTGAAATTGGAAACATTCAGTGGAAGTAATTTGTCCGTAATTTTGTACGAATGTAATAATGAAAAATTAAGAGAGTGTACATACTTCACAGGAACAATAGTAATTCAAACTTGTATACTTAAAGGTGTATACGAGTACAATAAACACAACATGTTTTCGATAACCTTTAATGAACCGGAAGTAAAAAGGTAATACTCCCTAAATCACTTTTCCCTCTCTCTCTCTCTACCATTTCCATCTTGGATGAATTTTTCTTAAATACGTTTTTAAAAAGAGTATGTAGATATCATCAACTAGCGGATTCAGAAAAGTCAATTGGAGGGGGCCAATCTCTTCATCAAATCAGAATATGAAATTTGAAATTTGAAATATGAAATATGAAATTTTACATCAAATCAGAATAAAATAACGCAATATTTTATTATATAGACTATAAAACAAAATGAAATAAAATCTTTTAGTTTAACGTCCCACGACTATTCCCTTTAGGCTAAGGGAGACGGATGATTAAGGCAAGTGAATGATGATGGCAGAATTGGTGGAATGAGAATGTAGGAGTAAACGGATGTACCCAAAGAAAATTTCACGGATACGATGTTGTCCACCACAAACTTACTTGCTGGGAGATCGAACCAGACATCCCACACATCATAGATAAGCCTACTACCACTGCTCCATCGTGTTCCCCTATATAGACTATAAAAAGGTAATTATGGGGAAAACAGTCGTTCCAATCGTCCTTGTGCTGGATCTGCTACTGATGTCATCCAGTAATGTAATATACATGGTAGCTCTCATTGAGACTTTGTAACAAGACAATGATAATTGGAGCGGATCGTGACTTCTTTTTTGTAGTCTAATATGGAGCACTAGTTGGTATATTATATGGTTGCAGAGTAGTGTCTCTTTCAGCACCAATACTATATGAGACGTGAACCTAAAGCTTAATGTGAAATTTGAACCATGTGAGCTCCCATTGAGAATCGAACACGAGTATTCCGCATAAATGTAGAATTAATGAATTTATATTAGATTTTTTCCTCTCTTTGGAACTTAACTTTCCTTTTAAACAACGAGGTACGAGGGAGAATTAGAAACTAAGGTTAGAAGACCGATATTTCTGGAGCTTTGTTTGTTATAGAGGAATGAGAAGTGTGCGGTAATTTTTAATACATGAAGTTGGCAACTATACAGAGTTTCAGCCAGCTGCCACCTACGGCGCTAGTTGAAGGTAAACAGAAATGGCGACTTGTTTGCGAAACTGGTTTCGTGAAGAAGTCCGCTCAGTTATTCTATTTCTGTGGGCAAAACATATAACCGATGCTGAAATTCAACAACAGCTGATAAGAGGTTTACGGTGAAGAGACTGTAATGTCTCGTCAACATGACACAGAATGATGTCGAAAGTTTGCAATTGGTAGAGTAAACGTCACCAACCAGTAGCGCATTGACTGACCCAGCACGGTGGGATATGATCGATTTGAAATTCACAAACTTCCTTTTATTCTTGAAGTTGTATAAAAATACAAGTTATTTGCACTACAGTGCTGAATTTCAATTATTATTATTATTATTATTATGTAGAGATTGGTTTGTGTTGAAATATCAAATGTAGAGAATACGTCAAACACGTCCCAGTGCAACGACAGCAGAAGATTAATTCACACTCTACGTATAGCCCGGATTTTGCTCCGAGCGATTGTCATGTTTTCTTACACCTCAAGAAATCCCTGTCCGATAAGCATTTTGATAATGATGACCAATTGCAGATGGTTGTCATACGTTGGTTCCACTTCCAGCTGGCCGATAGTTATGACATCAGAGTACAAAACTCGATTCCCTAATATGACAAGTGTCGGAATTCCAAATGGTGAATATGTTAAAAAGTAGTGTGGCAATAAATGTTTCAAGGTTACGGTGTCTTCTCTGCGTTTACCGCCGTAGGGAAACCTTACTTTCTGGATGCACCTCGTATCTATGTCGTGATACTGAACCAATGACCATTTACTAAATAGGTTAAACTCCTCTTACTGTCTAAAGAATATTCATGTGATTCTGAACATTTTTTGTAGCATTATTGTTGCAATTACTCCACATACATAGCTTGCGGAAAATATAAATGCGTTTCTTAACGTAAAGAGCAAATTCAGTAATTAGGATTTTTCAAAGGCAACAATTATGCTTTCCGGGAAATAGCATTGAATTTTTATGACTGCTTTTTTTCGCCTTCATAAAAAGCAGAAAGAGAATGCAAGAGGGAAAGAAAGGAAGAAAGGGAATGGTTAAATTTACGGTTGGAATGGCGGGTAGGGAGTTAGGTGGAGAAGCTAGAATGGAAAATGAACACATATGTTCACTTATTGAAATGGATGCCCCAGAAACAAATGACTGCCGTCAGGGCTCCCCAAAATGAAAATGCTCACCTTTATTTGGTTCCAATACCTCTAAACACCATGCGGTGTTGTTATTTACGGTACACAATTATGGTCTCATATACCACGCAGCTCTCCACAAACATGGTCGTGGAGCACACGTGTGACTCCCCTTTTGCAAAATACATTCACACATACATACATATATATATATATATATATATATATATATATATATATATATATATATATACAGCCTTCTCTAAACTGTGCACACGTATGTACAATACCTAGTGCGAAGCCATGATTCACAGCTCAACTCTGCTCTTGCAATTGCGAATACGTTGTTGCTTAGTACAGGTCACTTCTATACCCCACCCCTTCCTATCCAGCCTCCAATCCATACTCTCATGCCCAAAAATTATAGCTTCCCATTCTCCCACCAACAACTTCGTATACAAACAGTATGAAAAAAAAATCGTTATGTTAAAATTCTGCAGTACATATGGCATTCTCACTGTATACGGGTATATGGTAAATATTCATATCTTAGTGTTCAAGTTTATATCCTAATCTGTCATATAAAAACAAAAGTGACCGTGTCATTGAATCACGTGAGAACTACTCAATCGATTCAAATGAATTTTTGAATAGTTATCTTAAGTGAGGAAGCAGGAGGTCACAATTTATGCGAAAACAAATGAATGTTTCATTAACCCCTTAATCTAGGAACACGAAACTTGATACACAAACTCTTCACCTCATTAAAAGTAAAGTAGACACATATTCCAGCAATTTTGAACATATATATGGGCAAGGGGATTATTTATATCTATATTATATACAGAGTGCTTCAAAACAACACCGACAACGTTTCGAAGGTGATTAAAGACACCAAGATGTTGAAAGAAGTTCATATGGATCCATAGGAAGAAATAGGTAGTTTCACCACTAAGGATGCACAAAAATGTGGAAAAACTACCTTGTAACACGCGTTATTTCGAACATGAGAAACCGTGGAATGGCGGCACATCTCAATGTAAAGGATAGAATTCATATGGTAAACAAAAATTCATATTTCAATAATGCCCAATGTGTGTACAATGGATTCTGTACAGGGATATTTTCTGACTTGAGGGTGAACCTTGACAGTAGTGGATATAAAATGCGTCAGCGAGAAGTCCGAAGTGTTATTGAATGCCAACTATACAATTCCTCGTATTCAGAATAACGGGATGTATTGTTCCACTATATATTTCACACACGTATAAGCGTCGAATAATACATCCCAGTACGTGTTATTCCGAACATGAAGAAATGTGGAGTTGGCGTTCACTAACACTTCAGACTTCTGCATTCCATATTCACTGCTGTCAATGCTTACCTTTTGGCTGCTTTGGGCACACCTTTAAGTGAGAGCATATCTGACAATTCTATTGGGAATTATGGCTTGAAGAGAGTCCGTTTCTCACACATTGCTTTGCGCATTGCTGAAATATACATTCTTGGATGGCATATGTTTGACTTCCTTTACGATGATATGGACTACCATTTCACGATTTTTCGTGTTCGAAATGTAATGATCACCTAGTATCAGGACAATATAAACTGGGAGAATGAAAAAAATATTTTTTTTAAAATTTTAATTCCAATATTAAACAATATAAACCTGTGTTTTCCTACAAGTCAACAAGAAACCGTTGGAAAATTTTCCGTGACTGCATTAAGAAACGGAACACAAATTAAAAATTAACTTCCCAAGTAAAATTAAGTTACAGAAAGTAGTTTGTGACCTTAAAAAGCCAAGAACAGCAAGCAGTATTTAAACTTCCGGTTTTGAGGTGACGAGGGTCGTTCTCGAATGGTAGGCCAAAGTGCTGCACGTTCGCCGTCGAATTCTTGATTAACAGGTTGTCTCGATTTCGGAAGAGAGAGGCCCTGAGTTCAATCCAGTTCTATCCAGCTCCATAAGCCACGCAAAGAGGTTTGCTGTGGGCTGTGACTGTTGTCTACCTCAGAAGTGGAGATCCATCCAGTTCTATATAGTCACGCAAAGAGGTTTGCTGTGGACTACCACTGATGCTATCCTTAGAGGTCCAAAGTTCGATCCCGACTCCGTAGCCACACAAAGAGGTTTGTTGTGGGCTTGCAATCTGATCGGTATTGTTGATGAACCAACCACATTAAGTAAAAAAAGCGCGTCAAATATTTATATACGTGCGCGTATTCCGGATAGTGAAGGAACTGACAATAAAGACAAGAGCTGCAGTGATGACATTTATACGCTCTTTTTAGAAACTTCCAGGTTAAAAATCAGATACAATATACAACGTTCTTATGGAATATCTCCGAAGCACTGGTTTTGATGATAATTATCTTGGGGACTACATGGTTGGTTTCACATGTGATGGTGGTAGTGTTGTGTATGGGAATAAATCTGGAGTTGGATGAAGATTACAACAACAATTTCCCAAAATCATGTTGTGGTATTGTCTTAGTCATAGATTGGAAATTGCTGTAAACGATCTACTGGAGATTATTGGTGACGGCGGTGTGAATCACTTTAGTATTTTGGTTAGCGC
The DNA here is from genome assembly GCF_964235325.1 of Thermobia domestica. Classification (NCBI taxonomy): domain Eukaryota; kingdom Metazoa; phylum Arthropoda; class Insecta; order Zygentoma; family Lepismatidae; genus Thermobia; species Thermobia domestica. The sequence goes on from NC_137463.1 coordinate 182,301,708, forward strand.
TCTGTACAAGCTGTACAGTCTCTCTCCAAAACAACTCGAACTCAAAAAGTGTGCACATGATGTTGCAAGTCAACTTAAAAAGATAGGTCGTATTATAGATGTGAGGTGGGTGGCGTCGCTGCGTAGAATCTGTATGGAGTTCATACACTGCAGTATATACACATTGCTCTACAGCATCTAAAAAAGCTGCCGCAACAGTAAAGCACGAAGTCAGTTCCAAGGACTAGCAGATGAACTAAGCTCCTACAAGTTTAAACTTTTAGGACCTCTCTTTGATATTCTGCATGAATTAAAAAGGCTGTTAGAATTTTTGCAAATGTATGAGTGCACCATAAAAGGACTTATGATATGGTAAAGCTATATATAAATAGAATAGAGAGTTTAAAATGTACGCCAGGTGACAGTGAAACCGGGGATTTCAAAGGCATGGAACTTAACAAGCATTCATTTTCCATACGCTGACAGATATCAGTTCATACAGTGCAAAATGCGAATCATTAATGAAAACAATATGAATCACAAGCTAATAAGTCAACCGATAAGCTGATAAATCGAGCTGTCTGTTATCAGTGACACCGATGACTTTCGATAAGGTGAAAAAGAAATCAAGGGTTAAATTTGTAAGTTTGGATTAAATTCACATCCTGTTCTTCGCGACTTTGTGCAATATAAGTAGGCTTCGGATTTTTAGGTCCCAAAAAATTCAAATTAGGATTTTAAAATGTGCATTTTAGGATTTTATAGGTTTTTAAAAACACGGTTTAGGATTTTTAGCGTTATATTACTGAAAACGGAATATTACTACACTTTAAACACTTTGTTATCTATTTCATACTTAAATGGTAACCTTAATTTAGTAAGCTTTATGCCAACTACTCTTCTGCGTAATAAAAATAATAAAACTCTTCTTACCTTGGACTTTTTTTGATAGCTGAAATATACTTTAACATATATATGGCCTGTCGTACTATAGTAGTAGTAGTAGTTTTTGCCAGTTTTCTTATATTTGAAATTTTATACAACCCCACAAATATCACTTCACTCTTCTAACGATACACTGAGGAACTACGAAATTTCAAATATTGTTTTTCCGGCACTTTTAATGTTTTCTATAGCTCAAAAAGTGGTCACTTCACTCTCTGTAATGGCACTGAACAACAAAATATTTGGCAAGATTTTCTGTTGTGAACTTTTTCCTGTCGTCTGACAAAATTTTCTTGAATGCAGAAAAACTGCGTTCCACATCACACGATGTAAGAGGCGCATATTTCATACTGGCTAATTCCTCGGGATTCCATAGCAAATTTTCTTGGACATTGTCTGCACGAAGAATTTGGCCCACTAGTTGTATCTCTGTGAAATCAGGACTGCGTTTCAAAACCGCCTCCAACTTGTCCGCAATTTTTGTTCCAACTTCCCCAGGTACTTTTTTCTCTTTTACTTCTTGAAGAATTTGAAGAGCTTCTGTTAGTGGAAGAGACTTTTCTCCAATTCAGTGATGGCTTGAGGCAGATGAGAAAAGTTGGCTTTAATGTAACTTAGTTGTTGTACAGCAAACTGTGACTTCAGTGCTTCTTTTGCAGACGTGATTGAAGCGGCTTCAATCTCGTCGAGCGAATCGATGACCTGAACAATGCTTTCAAAATTATCTGCATAGTACAGTGCTGCTGAGAGCCACGTTCCCCAACGGGACACAACGGGCTGTGGTGGCAGTGGTGTGTTTTGAAGCATATCCTTGAAGGTAGCCACTCTGTTAGAAGCTTTCAAGAAAACCTTCTTTACAGATGAAATTATGTCGTTGACGATTGACTACGTGTTTGAAAGTATTTTTGAAGTTAAAAATAACTATAAAGAATCATTTAGGACGTTATAGGTTCTAAAAGCTAATTTAGGATTTTTTAGGTCCTAACCCCCCAATTAGGACATTTTAGGTCCTATAAAACTAATATAGTTCTACTTATAGCAACTTGAAATGTAAAGAAAAGACGAATTTTTTGCATTCACTGTACAGGAATAAAATAGGTTCGAACCTAAGAATCCGGAGCCTAAATATAAGGCAACAGGGAAGAGGGTTGTTGCTGAAACTGTAAAAAGGTGTTTCACTGCTCTTTAACAGCAAAGTAATTAACAGTGCAGATTGTGAACGTGGTTTCAGTTAAATGAACATAATAATGTCTGATCTTAGAAATTCACGACAAATTAATACAGTTTCGAGTATAATATTTGTGTCATTAATCGGGCCTCCTGACCCGTATGTTAAGTCTTGGTTACAGGAAGGAAGGTGCAATGCAGACTACAGAAGATGCAAACTACGAGAAAAGAAGAAAGATAGGTCTTACTGTGGCGGATATGTGACTTAAGGTTCAGGATACAAGATATTGTATGTAATAAAAGCCAGATTGGTAAAAACTGTTTAATATTCTGATCGTGATCTAAAGGAGGCCTATGTACAGTGCGTTTTGTATATTTTTAGAGGTCCACACTTACATACAAAGTATAAGAATTTTACACTTTGAGCTGACGGAATTTTTACTTTTTAATCGTAAACCGGCTGCACAAAACATTTTTCTGTTCACTGAATTCGTATTATGTGCTGGTATTAGCAATATTTAAAATTTCCATATTATTGAATGGAATACAATACAATACAATGGAATACAACAGAAAACAATATTCATTGAATACTATATATATTTATTTCTGTTACTGGGGAATAAAACATTTAAATATTAGTCCTCATTCACTCACTCACTATCTCTTTTTCTATAGATTTTTCACGTCAAAACTGGTGCAAAAATGTCAGGAGTGGAGATGCTCTTTCTTTAGGGTTCTGTCAAAATTACTGCTCTAAGTGGTCTTATTAATTCCATACCGTCACCTCATCTGATGTCACTTTAAGCACTGTCTGGTCGTCAAAAATATCAATATTTTTATACCACAGTGGAACATACTACGTCTTTTACAATTACGGCTCCGATTGTAAGGCCAACTTCAGATGCCTTCATTAAATTTTTATGGACCATATTGTTATCCCATACTCATGCCCTCGTTTGGTCTTTATGGACAAGCAATCTTCTCACACCAGTGCGAAAACTAAAGAATTTCTCAAAGCGATAGGTGTTGAGATTCGATATACACTGCTGAACTAACATTGTACAATAGGGTACGCCGAAAGAAGATAGGATATCTCCAACAGGTTTTGCGTTTTCTGAAAAAATTGACCATTCATTATGGGCAGAGCATTTACCTACTGCGACCGCCAAAGTAAACAAGACTGTCATAAGCCAACTGTCTCTTTCTCCTTTTCAACTTTTGTACGGAGTGCCCCCCTATATTTGATAGAGATAGACTTTTTCAAATTCCTACTGAAGACATAGATTTACACGATAGGTTAGCGAAACTTAAGATCTCCGAGATTATGTCACTTACAGGAGACAACAATTTGAAAAACACCCATCCAAAATTCACGCTCAGAAATTTCCTACTGATTTTCTTCCCGGTATCCAAGTAATGGTCAAAAGATTGTGTACAAAATCAAATGAAGATGGTACTCTTCGTAGTTTATTTGATGGCCACTATACTATTATTTCCCGACTTGAAGGTAATTCATATATTCTTGACATCAATGGACAGCACATGCCTATCGCTAAGAACAGACTTAAACTCTACTATGAAAATGACGTCAACCCACAATTTGTGACAAAATATCGCAATTACTTGTAACCTGCATATTTTTTCACACGAACGTATTTTGCTTCCAGATTCCAACTTCGTCTCTCACTGTTTCGCAAATACATTTTTTCTAATTAGTGCATTCCTTTCATTTCATGATTGCCACTTTAACCATTTTAGTGAAATGTATTATTTCTCTTATCATTCATTTTAACATTAGTTACAACAATATTGTATATCTGTTTTGTGAATTTATTCTATTTTTGTATCTTGCTTTTTGGCAACGGTGCTTAAAAGTACACAATCTGTTGTGTAGAGGAAGAAGAAAAGAAGATATAGGTCGTTGATTCTAAATATAAAGAATCTTAGTTTAATATTAGTAGCTAAAAATATATGTTGATTTTATATGTATAATCTATACTCAGCAGATAGTTGTTTATTTAAAAGTTGCTATGACAACCGAAAAAGGAAAATTAGTATTATTAATGGAGATGTGGAAAAGAATAAAAAAGGTAATAGTGATTCAAGGTCATGTGTCTGATTTAATGTTATGTATTGAGAATTTACGTATTAAGGAAGTGTAATTGAACGTGTTGACATATTTTAAAAATTACGCGAACTGTGGGCTGAATGTAACGTATAAGAATAGTAAGTTAATCGTTACATTTTAGATGGAGGTTCCGCCCAGGACTACCTTGAGATTAGTTTGAAATTAAGTAAAGCAGTAACATTATAGCGTCCAACACGGAGTATACTTTACTCAGGAGTAAGAAAAGAATTTATAGAAACATTGAAATGAATGTTTTTGGGAATGAAAATATAAATGAGGAAGGTGGTGATGTAGAACTACCAGGTACGAACTCATCAAAAAACGTGGCTGATCTTATAAGACAGCTTGGTCAGAAAATATTGCAGCAACAGCAAAAAATGGATACCAAGCTGGAGCAAATGTCATTTCTAACAGAACAAGAAATGGATACCAAGCTGGAGCAAATAGCACATCTAACACAACAATTAGCACAACAGATGGATGCTAAGTTTGAGCAAACAACTAATCAAAGGGACACTAAAATGGATAGTAAATTGGAGCAAATAAACCAACAAATACATTTAAAATTAGAACAAATAGATTATAAGATGGAACAGATTTTACATCGATTTACTGATGTACAAAATTCGGTAGAAGTTGTAGAAACTTTAGTTAATGGGCATACTAGTCAGATCAGGGAATAGCAAGAAGTAAATGCGATCAAAGAGAAGTTTAGTACTGCAAATGGTGATCGAGTTCCAGCTGTCAACGTTGAACCTATACCATATGAATCCAGAGTAGTAGTGGAAGATAGTAATTCATCCGAAGGATATTCAGAAAAGGACGATAGTGAAGCTAGTATAGAGAAAGATGGGAGAAGAAATCATTCATCTCACCGCTGGAAAAACATTCCCGTAAATTCCAAACATTGTAAGCATACTAGTAAAAGTAATCATTTTCGGTTTAGTAAAATTAGATCTCTAACAAAATTTAGTGGAAGGTCAGATGACATTCCGGCCAGCACATTCTTAGAAAAGTTCGAGGAAGAATGTGATTAAATTGGAGAAGACAAATCTAAATTTTTGAAAATTCTGCCGCATGATTTATTACCACCGTGTTCCGTATGGTTCAAAGCAATCAGAAGTAATTTACGTAATTATTTAGATTCAAATCCTTTTGAAAACGATTTCATGTTGGCCAATAGAGACGCCTTAGTTAGAAATAGACATTATAACCCAAAATTGGATAAGAGTCTCACTGGTTTTGTGATATGCGTATATAATGAATTGAAGTTAATTAATTCATACCAACAGTAATCAAGAATACTAGCATCAATCCGAATCTTGTTACCTTTTAAGTTGCTACAAATGTTGATTTCTGCACAATTCGTTAATTTCAATCACCTTATTATGATAGTGCAAAATTTTGAAAGTCAATCTACGCTGCACGCTAATAGTAATCGGAATCAAGCCAATACTAATCGTAATCAAGTTAGCTATGTACCTGTTCGCAACCTTAGTGTCAGGGAAAAAGGCGATTTTAATGCGAGAAGTAATAATAGATTCCATTGTAACGAGAATAGAACTGAACCTAATTTTACCGCTAATAGAACTGAATCTAATTTTAGGAAAAACAGGAACAATAATCGTAATGCATTTAGGAATCAAGCGAACAATAAGTTTAACTTTTCACGAAATGGATTTCATAATAGATTCATAGGTGGCAAAAATTCTCAAAATAGAAACCAAGGTACCGTGGAAGCAAATAATGGGCAGAACTGTATACAAGATTGTGGAGTGCAATGTAACTTAACCGAATTCTTGGGTAATATAACAAGCTAATGTTGTGGCGTACGAGAAGATATATTCAATTGATTTTTGTTTTATTTCATTTTAAATACCGTAATGATTTCATTTGTCATTCGTACTTTGTTTGAATTCTATACATATAATATAAATAATGTTCTTAATGTAAATGAATACAAATATTGCCTATCAAAGGTATGCTAACTATGCCTTAATAAATAAAACATGTTATCCTGTATTGTAAGCCACATAAATTTTGCTAGTTCTTAATATAATAATTTCTTTATTTGTATTATTCCGTTATATTAATTAAGTTTTGTTTTATTTCATTTAGTGTATTGTTATGATTCCCTTGTATTTTTTTTACTTATCAGTATTGTACTTTTGCCCAAATGGAAGAAATAAGTTATATAGTATGTCAACGTATACTGAGTTGATTCGTCAATGAGCTCCAATGATATTGAACTAAAGAATATGCCTTAGGACCTGAATAATTAAATAAGTTAATCGCGTTTTGAAGTGAGTCCTCTTTGTTGGTAAATTTATAGGATCAAAATGGAATTAATTGTTAAATGAATATAAGAATGAGATAAAATGAAATTAATATATACGTATTATAATTTGTATATATGAGGGCTACTAGGAAAGTAAGGTAACCATATATGTAAAAATATGTAACGGTCCAGGATTCTTTCTTAAATTTATTTATTTATTTATTTATTTATTGAGCAAATTCCCAGATACAGCATAACTTTGCCATTTTACACAGGGACATGCTAACAAAAGAAAGAAAAAAACAAGACAACAATAACAACAACATAGAAAAAAAGGGTGTAAAAGTAAAACTATTCCGTCAAAGCTCGTTTAATTGCTCTTTCAAACACTGGGTAGCTCGAAAAAATGTCCACATCAGTTGTTACTTGATTATAACAGTTTGGTATTCTATAAAAAAGAGACCTCTGTATAACAGCCAACCTAGGACGGGCAAGATAGAATAGGTGGGTATTCCGGGTGATGCGGGAAGGGACACGTAAGGATAGTTCCTGAAGTAATATTTCCGATCTTAAGCGTCCATTAACTATTTTATGTAGACATTTCAGGTCAGAGATAATTCTGCGTACTTCAGAAGTCTGAATATTAAGATGTCGCAAGAGCTCCTTCTTAGATAGTATTCGAAGTGCAGGAACACGAAAACGGACTATAGCGATGAAGAAATTGAGAACAGAATCAAGACTGGAGAGATGTGTAGGTGGTGCCATGGCCCATATGGGAGAGCAGTATTCGATCTTGGGCGCTATTAAAGTCTTATAAAATGTTGCTAATGAAGAAACAGTGCGTAGTTCGGTGAATCGATAAAGAAGTCCCAACATGCGCATTGAATTCTTTAGCATTGGGGAGATGTGGTCAGAGAAGGTGAGTTTTGAATCAAAGATGACACCAAGATCGTTATGACTAGCAGAATGTGTGATAGGGGAATCGTTGATATGGTATGTGGAGGGAACAGGAGACTTTTTCAAAGTAATAGTAATACTGTTACATTTCTTACTGTTGAGTTTCAAATGCCACATTTCACACCAGCCTGTAAGGTAATTTATGTCTTCCTGTAGAGCAATTGTGTCATGGAGACACGATATTTCTCTGTATAACTTATCGTCAGCAAAAAGCAGAAGGCCATTACGTTGAGCTGATAAGTGCGTGTAGAGATCATCCATATACAGGACAAACAGCAGAGGCCCAAGTACACTTCCCTGAGGCACCCCTGAGATCACGGGTTGGGGGTTAGAAGTCACCCCTGAAAGAACAACTCTCTATTTACGGTCCTTCAAGTAGCTTATGATTAGAGAGAGAAATTTGCCATGTACATTAAATCTATTGGAGAGTTTATGAAGAAGATGAATGTGACTGACAGAATCAAATTCCTTCGAGAGATCAAAGTAGATAACATCTAATTGAGTATTGTTATTCATACATTTGACTTCACAGGAAAGAAGAGTACTTTGCAATTCAAGAAGTCATCGTCGGGAGTCATATATACAACGATATTGTATATCTGTTTTGTGAATTTATTCTATTTTTGTATCTTGGTTTTGGCAACGGTGCTTAAAAGTACACAATCTGCTGTGTAGAGGAGGAAGAAGAAAAGAAGATATAGGTCGTTGATTCTAAATATAAAGAAAATAAGGTTTAATATTAGTAGCTAAACATATATGTTGATTTTATATGTATACTCTGTACTCAGAATTACAGTAACAGCAGATAGTTGTTTATTTAAAAGTTGCTATGACAACCGAAAAAGGAAAATTAGTATTATTAACGGAGATGTGAAAAAGAATAAAAAAGGTAATAGTGATTCAAGGTGGTGTGTCTGATTTAATGTTTTGTACTGAGAATTTACGTTTTAAGGAAGTGTAATTGAACGTGTTGACATATTTTAAAAATTACGGGAACTGTGGGCTGAATGTAACGTATAATATAAGAATAATAAGTTAATCATTACATAGTATTTTCATAATAATTAACTTTCTTAAACTACGTTTCTCCCAAGTTTCTCTTACTGTGTGTTGGCAACGCTCCTCACATGTTTCCTCATTGCATACTTTCATTTGCACATTTTGCTTTTCAACAACCATCTGGTAATACACTCAACACAAGTGCATCACCCTTAGTGACGTTTTGTTCTTTTATATTCTCTGGCATGTCATTCCAAGTAAACAAATAACTTTTTTGTTTTCTTCTAGCTATCACTGCTATCACTTTTACTATCATTATCTGAAGTGTTTCGTTCATTCATGAATCCCCATAGCATAACAGTATTTTGTTTCCCGTCACAAACTAGTGTGCCATTCTTCCATTTACGACAATATTCTTAGGTTGTAAGATTTTTTAAATTTTTTGTTATGGATAGAGTTACGATACATCCCATTATGTATATACATGCGTTCATATCATCTCCTTGTGTTCTTTCCCTCACCTTGAAGAAGTCATAATGCATACGTATCTTCCACTTTCATTGAAGTATGTGCCTGCATGGACTTGGCTCACATGAATGCGCAAACAACGGGAAAATTACGCACATGCAATAAGAAAAAGAGGCGTACATGATTCTATTGCTGTGTTACAAAGGCCATATTGATTGTTAACATGCTGCCTAATGAAGTCAGACATCGAAGACAATGGACTTTCAAAGATGAACTGATAACTTTCCTGTTTTCATTCATTTCATTCATGTTTGTAAATATTTTTTCTTTTCTTTGTGCGTAGGCTAAGTTTAGTTTGTAAGTGCATTTCATTTGTTTATTGCAAGCTCGACCAGACATTCAAAAATTTTTGAAAAAGGGCGTACCAGGTGTCACTACTAGATTAGAAGAGTCACACTTTCTACATTTATCAAATACTGAACTACCGCGAATTTCAAAGCATTGTGTAAGGATTTCAGCTTCTCTGAGAAACCACACACGCAAAACCTTGATTAGAAGATCGAAACGTAACATGTAAAGTATTTATTTTTATGAATAGTACAGTCTGGTTCAGCAGTTCAGTGTTTTATTTCTGTTCTTATTTGCAAGACGTGCAGCAATGTTGTGTTGTTATGAGAAAGTATATGAAGTAAATGATAAGGTGAAGTGCAATGAGCAAAACACAAGTTGATGTGTTAGTTTAAACAAGGATGTTCTCTTCTGCTCTGACGACCGGTGTGCCAAAGATATGAAATTATATCGCAGCATGGCACTGTTCGCTACGAGAATTTGGGAACACAGATTTGGGGTTGAGTTACACAACGCTTGAATAACCATGCACGGTTAACCATTACCCCTTTAAATCTTGAGTATTGTACATGTTCTGCGTTATACTCGAAGCAAAATCAACGAATTGGCATTTAGAGATGTCCGTGTTACTTTGTTGCCACTTCGTGATTGTTTCGTTGACAGATCCGTTCATGGTCGCCAGATCTTACGTTTTTCCCTTAAGAGGCCCCATCACCGCAAAATTAAAATACCACTAATTTTACAATAATTATGTGATATCTTCAAATAGACAAAAGATAATCGAAAAGTGGAACAAGATCTCCCTAGACAATGTTATTTTGCATGAGGTACCGTTATTACGAGTCACCTAGTAGCTTTCCGTTTGCAGTTAGACTATTTAAAAACGCGAAAATAAATGCTGATTTTCTAAATGGCTGGAAATATAAAGCAGATAAGTGAGTCGTGATAACGGTATCTCACGTAAAATAATATTGTTTAGGTAGGTCGTGTTCCACTTTTCGATTATCTTTTATCTATTTGAAGATATCACATAATTACTGTAAAAATAGCGGTATTTTAATTTCGCAGTGATGGGGCCTCTTAAGTTATATGTTTTGAAATCTGTGTTAACCGCGACATCGGATCCGTGGTTTTGAAGTATACGTTAAAATGGAAGCCATCCTGCGAACACTGGCCTGCGTTAAAACTGAGCTGTATAAACACCATCCGCCTTATGCAGAGTCGTTTTGACGTATGGTTAGCGTCACACTAAAGGCCTGACTACTGCACGAAACATATGTTAGTCGAACTCTTTAGTATGACACTAATCACGCGTCAAAACGACTCTGCATAAGGCCACATATATTTATTTTTGTGTGTACTAGAAGTTCATTAGATATAAAGTTCCTCAAGAGATAAGGCGAGACAGAACAGAATTTTCGTGATGAAGTACGATCAAGACAGAGCTCCTCCGAAATGAGACACCACTTTCACTATGCTTTATCGAGACGAGACAGCCTTAAATCTTGTCCCGTGTAAGCAACCGAAAAAAAAAAGTTTTATAGAATGACTTTCACATACACTGGACAAAGAGAATTTTAGAGACATTTGTTAAATTTATAGAGAATTTAAATTATTACTGTTTTCATATTTGTATTTAAATTGCCGAATTGAGAGTATTAAGCTAATTAATTGTTCTTTTCTTTCTGGCATGTCTTTATATACCCTCAGAAACTGTTTTTAACTAGGCATTACTAAGACACGCAAGGACACAGTTTAATCAGCACACTTACATATACATACACACAGAATACTACTTAATATTTATTATTCTGCACTTCATCCTTAGTAGGTAGGCAACTTTTCAAGTTAAGAGAAAGCGCGTGCAGTATATAGCAAAAGTTAGTTTTGCTGTTTTGTTAGCTCTGCTACACAGTATCATCTCTTCGTGTTAGCAAAGTGGAAGGAAAGTATAGAGTAACATAGGCGTCCTAGCGTAGTAGCTATGGTGTGGTACAAGAACGAGAGAGAACAAGTCAGAGAAAGAGAGAAAAAGGAAAAAGGTGTGGGGCCAAGCGTTAGCGTTACGAAGTTTCTTTGCCGTGAATTAACACTCCTGTTACTCCGAGTCTTGCTAATCACCTCCTAACCTCAAACAGGAGTCTGGAGATACGGCAGAAGATCGGACGAGGGATTCCCTAAGGAGTCGTTCTTCTTTTTAGGCCCTTCTGAGCATTTTAATGTTTTGGAATGAGAGAGCAGCAGCTCCACGAAAACTAAATGCACAAAACAAGATGATGAAGAAGAAGCAAAACGCAACTTCTCATTCTGTGTTAGCTTCATTCCTCTTCTTTTTTTTTATTTATTTATTTCTTCGGAATGGTAACAGTGGTAATGTTTCTTCTTGTTTCCACCAAATTTCTCATCCTATCCTTATTCATCATTCTTCCCTTCGCTTGCGTTCATTCTTATACTCTCTAAGCTACATATTTCGTTTCGTTCCTTTCGGAAGAACATAAAATGTTTCTCCCAGATCTTCTGGGAAGCACATGTTCTGTAAAATATCTAAATAAGTAAAATATAATTAATTAAATACATGTAGAAAAGAGCATGTACTACTGTCACATATACCTCAAATTAAGAAGATAGACTTGTATGGCATGATTCGTTTCTCAATTAATATTGAAAGCAGTGGTAGTAGATTTGTAGAGTTTTACTAGAGAAATTAGATTGGAGATGAAATATATTGTAAAATTGTGCTTGTGCAGGAGTAGGTAGAGCAAATTATATTTCGGAAACGTTTCCCACTACTGGTTTTTATGATAAAAATCCTCTATAAACAACATTTTATAGAAATACTACAATAATGTAAATTCTATAGTATAAGGTAGGAATAGGTGCCCTTTGAGCTGACGGTCTCGGGGAAGATTCCTCACTAGTGAACTACGTGAGGGGATGTAGGACACTCGCTGTTCCACTGCAGGTAAAGAGGGGTTAGAGATCCCGACAAACCTTCTGTGCAAGCTAAGCCGGATTGTGATTAGGATTCTCACGCTGTTCCACTGCAAGCAGAAAGAAAGGTAAAATTTCCCACAACGCTCCACTGCAAGACAGGAGGAGAAAGAACAGTTAGCTCCACTGCAAGCTAAGGCTTTGGATTTCCGCGAGGTGCTTCCTAGGCTCCATTGCAAGCCAAGAAAGAGGATTTGACTAGTCGAAACGTATGGGTGTCCATGGAATTCTCTCGGTTATGTAGGAGTTCCAGGTGAGGTGATGGCGCTACTGTTCCCCCGTCGTTATGTGACCAGTGGCATGGTTGTCGTGTCCGTCGTCTGCAACTCTAGTAGGGGAGACCGTGGATGGTTGGCAGCAGGGGCTGGTTGACGAACTGCATATAACTCCTTCATTAATTAACATAATGAGCTGTTGCTGCTGTCATAAAAGAGCGACCTATGGATGCAGCTGGCACTTTCATATGGAATTTGTAACTTGCGGATTATGGCGTCTATTAGATAAAGAGTGTTTTTGCCAGTCTGAAGTATTTTTTTTTTCAGTTCTCCGTTACAACATCACAGAATCATCACTACTTGGAGTAAGAGGTACCGGTAAGTAATATATCATTAGTTAGATCTGAACTTTGTTTTTATGGATATTCGAACAATAAAACGTAAATGCCAAACAATTGTTGAGTAATTACGACTTTGTTGCACAACATGGGCTTGGGGTTAGTTGGCGAATAGCATTTGGGGTTGGTTGGCAAGTGCGCCAAACAACCCCGTGTGGAATTTTATTTCATTTTACTTTTATTGTTACATTGTTTGTTTTATTGTTATGTTGTTTACAGTTCTACAAATCTTTTACTTCAATGTTATAGAATAGCATGCACGTATTAGATTACTGTCAAAATTTAGAAATCGAGATAAGACTGTATGCCGGACTCTGAATTTTCTGAATAGGCCTAATTCTCAGGATCAAGAATATTTTGTATGTGCTCTTTTGTTACAAAAATAGAGACCTAGCTATTGCTTTTTCTTTCTTTGTAAAAAGTAGGAAATAAGCTGAATTTCTCGATAATTCAGCTAAAACATATCTTAGTTTCTCTTAGTTACTTTGTGAACAGCGGGAAATAAACTACGTTTCTTGATAGTTCAGTTATTTTAATTACATTTTGAAATAATATGAAGAATTAACCTACAGCAAATCATATTTAAACTGATGTGGTTTGATAATCTTGTAGTTTTCAATGTTATGACAACCAAGCTAGAATGAAAGAAAGACGTTTTCATATTTCATAATGCTGATTCTTTTAAATGTTGTGAATAAAAGTAATTTCAAACTTGAAATAGCCTACTTCATTGCAATATATATAATAGAATTTAGAAAAATAACGTTTATTTCTAATAAATCCAATTTTTGTTTGTATTTTGCTATATTTCAAAAGTATGCAAACTAGCCCCACAATATCAGCCAACCAGCCCCTTACTAGGGGTCGGTTGGCATACTCCGTTTTAAAAGAAAGAAAAATTTATTTCTCGAAAACTGTAAGCAACAAAACAAAAACAAAAATTGAATTTATTAGAGGAAACATTGGTCTGTCCGTACACATCCATTATATTGCAATACCAACTGCTCATAAAAAAATAAAGAATGAAAAGTTCGCCAACCAGCCCCGGTCTCCCCTATTCGTACTCCATAATAAGGTGCACGTGGTTGTTGTTTGAAAATAGGAGCACATGTTAGGTGTTTGTTACCACAAGCACGTGGAACATTACAATATTCTTGGAAGGCTTAAACCACTCGTCGATGTCTATAAAGTCTTTACTCAATAGCCATCAACACTAAACCCGAACGTGGTTGATTTCTGCCACTTTCGGTTTGAATAGAAATTCAGAGAAAAGATCGTATCTATTCTTAGAACGCAAAATGACTAGAAAATTCTCCCTGTCTCTTATTGTTGTACAGACGTGTTCAAATTATTATTAGACTCACGCTCGAAAAATGTAAAATTGATGTAGGAGTCCTAATTTCAGAGTTCTAAAACATTTAATTTAATGGTTAAACCACCATATAGGATCTTTCATTTGTTTACTGTACAGTTGAAGTGGTGATATCGCCTTTGAGCAGCAGATGGTATTAGTGAGATGGGGGGGGGGGGGGATACTGAAAGTTATATATAGCTATAGTGGTTCCTATCAACAAGTTACAGTCTGAAGTTTCGTGGTTGCTGTCGTAAGAAGTTAACGACATTCAAAGCGTTCAACAGTTTGAAAGGGCCAGTTTAAAATGATCGTGACGTGTTTCATGTATTCTGTGTAGTCCTGTAATTGCAGCATAATGGGAAAAGCAAAAGACCTTTCTCCGCGTAAAATGGAAGTTAACAAAATACTTCTAGTGGAAATAAGATATAGACCCCACACGGCAATACATTGCTAGTAGAGTTGGGATAGAACAAAAATCTGTATGTAGAATCTCTGTTGTAATGAACAAGAGCCAAAATATGGTTGGGAAGTGCGGGCGGAAACCAAAACTATCGCTAAGAGGCATAAGAAAACTGAAAAGATTGGCTCTGGGAAACAAAAATGCAATTTCTAATATACTTAAGCATAAAAATGTCTGAGTATAGCGCAGATATTTGGCCTGAAAGTGTTCGAAAGATTCTTTGTGCCGAGGGAATAAAAGCACACGGTCAAGAGAGAAAACAAAAATGAAAGTCTACCCCAATCATGGCAAAGAAGCGTCTCGAATGGGCACGAGGCCTAGAATATTGAACTGCTGACGATTGGAGAATAGTGTGTTTCAGTGATGAATCATATATCTTTGTGCCTGATGAATGTTCACAATATGTGCGACGTTGAACTGGAAGGAATTCAAGTTGGAATGTCTTTAATAAACCGTGATGCATCCATCCTACTTCAGTCATGGTCTGGGATGTGATCTCTAGTCTTCGGACCTGGAAGACTGTAGTAGAGAGGACAATGAATCACGACCAATACCTACAATTTCTTCAAGAAGAACTGCTTTCCGAGACTGCACTCTAGTTTGATAACATACAGTACATCTTTATGCATGATGGAGCCCGATGCAACCGGGCCAAAGCTGTGACAAAATTCTTCGAGGACAACGAAATTAGTGTTCTTCCGTGGCCAGGCACTAGTCCTGATAGAGCCCGACTGAAAACTTTTGGAGCTACATGAAAGAGAAGCTAGAGAAGAAGCACACTAGAACAAAACTTTAATTGATCAAGGAGATCAACAATTTGTGGTATCACGATGCTGACTTGAAGCCAAAATGTGCTAAACTCGTACATAGGATGCCACAAAGGATAAAAGACAATAAAGAATAAGGAATTTCATAAGAAATATTAATCTTTGTGTGAGAGAGAATTTTCTTGTAAGTATTTCATTTCATTTTTTGTTTCCAATTTGGACATGCACACTTTATAGTAATTATATTTAAATGTTACGTACGCATTTGTTTTATTGAGATTGAAAAGCATATGCCACACCCACCAGAAATTAGGACAGAGTTACAAAGTAGTAATTTGGACTAAGTTTGAACGTATTTTCTCACGTAATATTGTAAGAACAGTAAAATATTCAGAAACTGAATGTTGAGTCTAATAATTTGAACACGTCTTTAGCTGTAGGTAATCAATATTGAAATCGGAAGTTGTAGTGCATTTCTGTCACTTCCGGTTTCAGTAGATAATTAAAAAAAACTGAAAAGAAATCTTCAAGGTATAAGTCCCCTGATTATGCCGTCTAGGCAAAAAGAAACGGTGATGATGAGAAATGAAGGAAATGGTGGAATGAAGAATTATATTATTATTGAGTATTCTGTCTTTAGGCAGGTTCTGGGACTAATGAGGATTTTTTATTTTATTTTTACTTTTTTTTTTTCAATTTTTAGATTTAGTCCTGGAAATGTTTTTTCCACTTTTCTCGAAATTTAGGAATGAAGAAAGAGGGAGAAAACGCTAGAACCCTGATAAAAGCTACGTACCCGGTGTTTGTCCACCACAAAGTTCACTTGGAGTAACCATAGTTTGCCGCTTTATCCAGTGTAAAGTAGGATCGAAGCCCATTTTGTGTCATTACTATTTGACCTAGAGTCATGATTCAAACGCCATTTTCTTCAGTATAACGAGCCCTTTCCAACGGTATCACTCACCTGTCTATATAATACACCTGAACCGGAAAATTCGGGAAAAACCCGTATGTTTTTTCGAAAAATTCCCCCGGAATACTTTGCCCCACTGGTCCGGGCTTGGGTCACGTAGGAATCTAAAAAAAAAAGTTTTGTATATACATAATATACCCTACGTGTGTGCGTCATTACGAATTGGCCTAGAGTAGTGCTCTCAACGGGTCGGGTTGAAGACCGACCCGACCCGACCCGTGACCCGAATTGACTGACCCGACCCGATGACCCGACTGACCCGAACCGTGATCCGACCTCATTGACCTGACCCGACAACCCGACCCGAACTCACCCGATTGACCCAACCCGACCCGAGTTGACCCGACTGACCCGACCCGACAAACCGACCCGAGTTGACCCGACCCGACTGACCCGACCCGTAACCCGACCCGTTTGAGAGCACTAGACTAGAGTCATGGGTCAAACACTATTTTCTTCGGTATAACAAGCTTTTTCCAACGGTACCAGTCACATATCCGTATCGTACACCTAAAGCGGAAAATCGGGTAAAACAGTAATTTTTTCTGTAAAAATTGCCCCCTCGGAACACTTGGCTCCCTCGATCTCGGCCCCGGGTTCACGTAGAGATCTAAAAAAAGAGAAAAATGAGAAGTACCCAAAGGTCCATATGCAAAATTTCAATCTGATACCTTGAAAATCCAAGGCGTGAGATTTTTTTTTGAAATTTCCCTTAAGAAAAAAAGTCACACTCCTGCGCCCGCACGTGGCACCGCCAAGTTGACCATCCGGTCCCGAAACGCATCTGAAGTGTTCTTTGGTCCATCCTTGACTTTAACGGTAAAAGACACCCGGCTTTAAATACCTGTTATAGAACCTAAATAAGCGATCAATGACAACACAATGCCATGGTATCTAATGATACCATAAATCCTAAAAGGCTTAATGATTAATCCACTCCTGTTGTAGATTATTATTGAAGATTTGAGAACTCAATGTTGTATTTGAAATCGCAGATGGGATCAGACAAAAAAAAAAAAAAGTATGAAAAACGAACGGGAAGAGGAGGGAGGAAGGAGAGTGCAGTATGCAAGGTTTACGAAAGGGAGTTCCAGGTAAAAAAAAAAAGTTAGGAATCACTAATCTCGACCATGTTTTATAAATTGTAAACTAATTTTTTTAAATAAAAAAAAAACTTAATTTAATAAAAAAAAATCCGAAGAGAAACTGGTTGGCATATCGCCTGAGAGGATGAAAAATGGAGCAATTGATGAATGTTCTTAAAAAGATAATTGCAATAGGCCTAATTGTTATGTCGAAACGAAGAGGTCAATTGAGGACATGAGAGCTTCTCAGTTTCTAACAAGTGAGTTGTGAACTATGGCAGAAAACGAACGATGATAATGATGACGATTGGATCCACAAAGATGAACGAACTTGGCTGACTTATTCATATTTCATCCCGCAATTTGTTATCCATTCATAAGATATTGTACTATGCAAAATTTTAATGAAGTAGTAACAGAGTTATTTATATTTACATTGCCATTTTCTTTAAAACTCCATCTCCTGAAGTTCAATGACGGTGCCGCCTGCAGGGGAAAGTTGACATAGGAGGCCAAGTAACAGAGTAACAGCTCGTAACAATTTCTTTTTCTTCTTTTGTGTTCTTCAAATGTGTTTTGAGAAGCCGGCATCTTCAGATGTTAAACTCCCTTTTGGATTCATCTTGTGTGGAACATCCTCGATTGTTTATTTTTGTTTCTCCGGCTATTGTCACCAGCACACAGCGTTTTTATACTCAAACATAACAGACTGCGAAGAGAAAGACAAGCAGCGGCATGCTTCAAAAAAGGGTTAGGAAACATTAAACCCATGATTCACAACCTACAACTCGCATCTCATTCACTCCCCATACAGCTTGTAGTATATAGTATATTTTTCTCCCCTTCCCTGGAGTGAATCGTAATATATTTTTTTCGTTCGCTTGCTTCATCTAATATTCTTAGGAACCAGAGCCGTAACAATCGGTAGTGCAAACGATGCAATGCATCGGGGCCTCCGGACGATGGTGCCCCGCACCCACTGTTTGAAACTCAAATTGGTTATTGCTTACTATTTTAAACAACCTCGTTTACTCGTTTTATCTATGTGAGACTTGTACATTGGGATGGAACGGGACAAAAAAAAAATCGATTTTTTAAATTTATTTCTAACTAGCAGCGTTCACCCCGCTTCGCTGCGGTCACCCCGGAACGCAATAAACTTTGTTACTTAGATAATTTTTACTTTTTCGCTTTCAAGTGATATGATAAAAACCATAGAAGATTGCAGTAAATGTTAACATTATATCGCCTGTCATTTATGTTAACCCGCCCCGCTTCGCTGCGGTCACCCCGGAACGCAATAAACTTTGTTACTTAGATAATTTTTACTTTTTCGCTTTCAAATTGCAGTAAATGTTAACATTATAGCGCCTGTCATTTATGTTAACCCGCCGAGTCACATGGTCATGCGGGTTGCATATAAATACGTTTATTTTTACCTATGATGAACTAATAACAAAGGATTTGTACGTATGGACAATTGAATGGTCAATTATCTCAAGACACTGGTAATTAAAAATTAAAGTGATATGATAAAAACCATCTAGGGTCCAAATCCTAATAACCCCCCAAAAAATGAAAGAAATTGGTTCAGCCGTATTAGCGTGATGAGTTCACAAAGGATTTGTGCGTTCTCTTTTATATATAT
The DNA here is from genome assembly GCF_964235325.1 of Thermobia domestica. NCBI lineage: Eukaryota > Metazoa > Arthropoda > Insecta > Zygentoma > Lepismatidae > Thermobia > Thermobia domestica. The sequence goes on from NC_137463.1 coordinate 182,320,871, forward strand.
AGATAGTCCGAAAAGTTGCCCCTTGAAGTAGAAAAGTCATAATAAAATTTTAGGATAATCGGACCATGCTTTGAGGTGCCGCAAGTATGATAAAATTTCATAAATTGATATTTCTTGTTCTACAAACATTTCAGTTTCCTGCACTCTTCTTTCATTTACACTGTAAAAACCTTGATTGTACTTGTTATGTCTTTTTATTGGGGAAACAAACTTTCAGGAGGAAGGAGGAGGTAGGGTTTTGATTTATGGTGAGATGAAAAAAATAAATCATAAGCCAGAAGTGTATAGAAAATCAACTTTTTTTTTTTTTTTTTTTTTTTTTTAAAGAAATACTGTACATTAAGAATTGAAGCGGCTCGAGAATAAAGATGATATGTAACAAACTGCATATACATTTCGGAAAAATTGACTTTAACAACTATGTCTGTTAACATACACCCTTCATCGTTTCCAAATATCTTTACTGGCACGAAGACTTACTAAAAGATGTGTTACGTAGCATGACTAACATACAGGCCCGTATTTAGGTAAGTGCTATTCTGTGCTCGAGTACAGGGCGGCAGAATTTAGGAGGCGGCAAATTTTGGATTTTTTAAAAGATCCACAATAAAGTAATATTTAAAACTAGCAACAAGCAGAGTGCCACACAAGCGCGAGAAAATATGTTAATGTGTTTAATTCGCTCTAATTACTGCAGTTATTAATTAGCTAGCTTATCTGACTATTTTTTTTTTTAATCATTCTCTTCCACCCCCATGCCAAGGAATGAGGATGAACTTGAACATAATGAAAACTGATACCGTTAAACTCAGCAACCTCGAAAACTATGAATTCAACACTAATATCTGTCGTTTTCGATTACTTTTAAAATCTCACCTCCTCTCTGAGGAGTGGAGTATGACCTTGAAGTTGAGTTGGATTAAAATTGTTACTATTCATCCCAGCGACTCCAAAAACTATGAATTCAACTTTAATATTAGTCGTTTTCGATTATTCTTAAAATGCCCCATCTTATTCTTATGGGGAATTTGCACCCCCCATATCTCCGCTCAGGTGTGAGAACTTATATTTCAATTATATTATTCGTCCGGCTACTTACTTTCGTAGCGAATCCGTAAATAGGTTGAAGAGGTATGTTGAGAGTCTATGATGGCTTGAAGAATGAAAGAAAAACTTTAAACTGACAGCGGTGGTATTCGAACCCGTGCCTCCGAAGAGACTGGTGCCTTAAACCAGTGTCTTAAATCGCTCGGCCACGCTATGATATTGACCTGGGGACCTGGAACAGGTTATTTGGATAATTTTTCTGAGAGCTTTAAAATTTCGTGTTTCTATCTGTTATGGCTCTCAAGTTGAAAAGCGCTACTGACAGACACCTTATTGTAGTTATTATTATTAGTTGCTAGATGCTATTAAACCATTACTGACGGTGAATAATGGAATCAATTATTTTCTTATCAGTTATCAATGATACTGATGCCTGGGGCGGCAAATTATTTAGAGCACAGGGACGCACAATATATAAATACGGGCCTGCTAACATATAACAGATGCAGGAATCGCGAGAATTCAACGTTTCAAAAAATATAACTTAATACTATTATCCTCTAAGCGCTTCAATTATTACTCCGTTATTCTTCCATTCCCTCAAAAGTTTGTTTCTTCAGTAAAAGACGTAGTAGTACAATCAAGATTTTTATAGTGCAAATAAAAGAAGAGTGAAAAAGGCGGAAATAGAACAAGAAATGTCAAATTTATTATACTTTATTCTTTATCCTGCTTGTGGTACTTAAAGCACGCTCCGATTATCTTAAAATTTTATTTTTGTCTCCTTCACATCATAAGGCAACTTTTTCTCACTACTAGAATTTAAAAAATCGAGCTTTTTCATTTTGCCTTATTGTAGACTAGCTGAATATACCCATTCTTCGCATGGGGGCTGAATTTGCAAGTCATCACTAATGGAAGTGTCACCATTGATCTCAGCCACCACGAAAACTATGGATTCGACACTAATATCGGTCATTTTGGATTATTTTTACATATCTCGGTCCCCCCCCCCCGGAACCCTGGCCCGCAGCCGAATGGAGTGAATTTGGAATTTAATGCGATCAGAGTTTCACCATTGATCTCAGCGACCGCGAAAACTATGAATTTGACACTGATATCTGTCATTTTCTACTAAAGCTCCCCCCTGAGCCCCCCTCTTGATTCGAAATTTAGAAAAAAAAAAACGCTTGTCTTGATCTGCAGCCTGGACGAAGGTACCCGTGACCAAAATTTGATAACTCTCGGTCCATTCGTCTCGTCCCCAGACCGCACACAGACAGACAAACACAAAAACACTTTATTTTATTTATATTAGATAGATTATAAAATTTTAGATTAGTAACAAACTGTCCTCCCCCATTGTAAAAATGAAAGTAGGGCCTAATATTCATAAAGTAAATATTTAAATATTAAAACGATGAAAACAGTTCGTATTATACCATGCACAATATATGATATTGCTTAGACTACACTCTTAAATGCAGAATAAAAAAGATTTTGAAATGACTAATCAATAATACATCATTGTAATAACTACTCAAGCAAACTTTGTATGTAATTTTTCTTTGTTGGCGTTGCAAGATTTAATAGCCTAATTTCTTTTGTTTTAATGTTATTCATTCATGGTTCCCAGAAGAAGAGCTCCAGCCATTGCCACATAAGAATCCCCGAGAAGAGAAGGCCCCCGTATCCAACAAGGGAATCATACACAAGAGGCCATAAAAATCAATTCGAGGGGGGCAGTTGTTATGGCTTCTGGCCAGTTCCAACTATCACACCTTCAAAATAAGTCACTGATTGGGGGCTCTACAAATATCCCCCTGCATCAAGACCCAGAAGGCACTGTAGCAAAGTCATCTTCTAACAGCAGTATACTAATTGCATAGATTACACAGTAAGATTAATACAATAGCGTAGTAAACAATAGAATAGAGCAAATGAATAGTGGAATTTTGCAGCATTAGTATAATTGATTGGATTAACATTAGGGTGATACAGCATATTTGTAGCAATTATTATCAACGAACTTAAAAAGTTCGTTACTGAATTCTCTATGTCTGTGTGTCTATCTGTCATTAGCAATTTTTTTTTTCAATTTTGAACCCTCCATTCGATAGAGCATCAAATACTATCTGAGAAGTAGACCCTAATAGAATTTTTCGCGTCACTCTTACGGTTCCCGAGATATTGACCAAAAAATGGCCGATTTCCGGAGATTTAAGGAGATAGAGAGATGATATTAGTATTGATCAATACCTAAGAGGATGGTGAATATTTTGGCACCAAATAGTAACCGGTGGCCACTGTACAAGTGACACTGGTTTGGCCAGTGTTCACCAGTTAATATCGGTACCAAAATGTTTATCATCCTCTTAGGTATTGATTAACATCAATAGCATCTCCCTATGACTTATAGTTCCCGAGATATTAAACAAAAAGTAGTTCCGATTTCGGGAAATTTAAGGAGCCATATCTCGGGAATCGTAAATCATAGAGAGATGATATTTTGTGAATTTTTGCGACAAACAGAAGAAGGTGCGGATTAAAAGATTTACTTTTACATGTAGGAACAATCACAGTTATCCTTCCCGCGTCATCTCTCCCTTCTTAAGTTCGTTCCGGCAATGCTCTTGGAGCATGCTCAACTGGTTTTAATACTATTTTCTGCTACAATTCAACCACTATTTGATCTTCTGATCATGTTTCATTAAATTGGCATAATTGTGAACAAGGTACATACGTTTATCCAAATACGGTATGCAGCGTAAATTTCGATACTATAGTATTATCTGTCTGTTGAAGGAATACATTTAACAATACTACAGGGCATACAGTGGAACGTTTCTATACTTCACTAGTATTTGCTTGTGTCTGATGAAAGAATACATTTAACAAAAGCAGCATATAATGTAATCTGAATATACGTACTTCACAAAACCTTCTTGTGTCTGATAAAGGAATAGGCCTACACTTAACAACGGCGCCGATTTCTCTGTAACTTTGAGGGGGGGGGGGTGCATTCATAATAAAATACATACAACAATACATATTCTTACAGACATACATATTCTTACAAACATATTTATATAAATACATGGGGACCCACATGAGCTTTGGGGGAAGCCGGCCCCCCAACCCCCGCATGACCGGCGTCCTTGACACTTAACAGAAATAGTATAAAGTATAACTTTTTTATACTTTAGAAAAATCTTTTTGTGTCTGATCAAGGAATAAACTTAATGAAAGCATAAATACGTTTCTATACTTAGGAATCAGGGGCGTCATTTAGGAAGGGCAGGAGGGGGCAATTGCCCCCTTCCCCAAGAGTTTGGGGAATACATATACTTTAATCGATTGTCTACTAATATAGACCTACTAGTACAAAACCGGAAAGTCTTATGTCTATGGTCCTTTTGGCCCCCCTCAAGCGAAGTCTGAAATGACGCTCCTGTTGGGAATGTCTTCTTATGTCTATTATCAGTACTTTCTTGTATCTGATGAAGGAATACACTTAACAAAAAAAAAAAAAAAAAAAAAAAAAAAGTATAAAATGGAACGTTTCCATATTTTAGCAGTACCTACTTTTCTCTCATGCAGGAATACACTTAACAAATTGATGTACAGTGCAACGTTTCAATAATTTAGCAGCATTTTCTCATATCTAATGAAGGAATTCACTTAACGAAAACAGTATAAAATATAACGTTTCCATACTTTAGCAGTATTTTATTCTGTTTGATGAAGGTATTATTATAGTATCGAAACGTTACGCTAGATACTATTTTTGTTAGAAGCACTTCTTCATCAGACACAAGAAACTACACTAAAGTATAGAACCATTACACTCTTTACTGTTTTTTTATTTTTATTATTATTATTAAGTGCATTCTTTCATCTGACAGAAGAAGATACAACTAAAGTGTAGAAACATTCCACTCTATCCTGTTCTTTGATAAGTATATTCCTTCAGTAGATACAAGAAGATACTTGTTTAGAATCGAAATGTTACATAATATACTATGTTTATGTTAAATGTATTCTTCCAGCTTACAGCCGTATTACTGTAGCATCGAAATTTACAGTACCTTCTTTCAGCAAACAGAAAAAGATATTGCTATATTATCGAAGCGTTATACTAAATATTATGTTTTCTTAAGTGTACGTCATGCGCGGCGACTACGTGGGTGCTCTGAGGCTCCAGCACCCACACAAATAATCTTGTGGTTGCGCCACACCCACAAGGTTTTGTTACTTTGATAGAAACAGAATAAAACATTTTTCATTTGCCATTATCAAAAATAATAAGCAATTAAAATATTTAGATGGCAGTTAAAATTTTAACCTCTAAAACATAATTGTTTCAAATGTGTGTAAAGGCAGCCAAGCAACACACTCCCCCTTCCTTGCCTTTCTCTAATCTAGTCAACAGAGTTGCGTGGGTCAATGAAAACTTAACCCACGACCCACTGACCCACCACCCACCGTGAACCAACACCCACCATGAACCACTCTCTACTCTGACTCACCAAAATTCATCATCATCAACTCTGAACACGAACCACGGCCTCTTCTGTACTGACTAAAGAGTTTACACTTGTAATAAAACAAGACTGTGAAATTGTCACTAATCGGAGTTTGAATTTCTGCTCAAGCGCTCAAGCACCACTCTGTTACAATAACGGTGGATCTGACTTTTACGATATAAAATGGTAAAGTGTTTGTTAGTGGGGAAATTGAAACAGTCCGAGGTGGGGGGAAATTAGTGTGACCCTAAAATATACTTGTACTAAGAGAGTATTCTTGCAAGTGTTAATTTCTGAACGCATTCTAAAAGAAACTTCTATTCACAGGAAAATACCCCTGTACAATATGGAAAAGGTTATGGTTTCTCAGTTCACAGTATTTTTCTCACAAAAGACTTGAAAAACCAGTTTTTCATAGTGTATAAAGGTGCTCGGGTACCTTATGTGAGAGCATCTCCATAAAGTATGCTCATAATTGTAATTTGTGTAATAACTAAAACACACGTTAAATTTAAGTTACAAATATGCATAATTGCAATTATTATGAATATTTATTCAAAGTAGTTTACCTAAAGCAAAGAAGAAACTTACTAAAAATTAGGTACAAAGTTGAATAACACAAATAAGCCATTAGTAATACTAGTATACATCTTCCATAACTCGTAATTTTCCACCTTAAAACAAATCTGAAATCGGGTTTATTTCCCGTTGGCCTCCAGAACTTTTTCGTGGTAAATCATCCGCAGCGGAATGATGTCCATCCTTCAGCCAAGAAATAACTAGCCCGTCTACTTTGAGCTTGTCTAGCGGTGAGCCATTAACATTGATGAACAACAAGTTAGACAATGTTTGAGCAATTAGTCTATTTCTAATATCAGTCATCTGTAAATTCATAAGGGGAAATTCCCGTTTGCACTCTGTCGTGGAAATTGATAATACTTCTACTCGATTTCTGCAACTCCTCATCGACAATCTGCTTGTTATACTTAAGTCTGATAACGATTTTTCTTAGTCAGTTTTGAAATACTCAGCAAGAAGTATCATCTCTGTATCACCATACAACATCTTTTCCATATCGACCATGTCAGTTGATAATGTCGACTCATGAAGAACATAAACTTCATCTACCACGCCTTTGATAGGGAATCTTGTGAATGAATTATCAATTAGGTCTAAAGCCTGATAAACTGATGATTTCTTATTTGTTTATAAATTTAATTTTTGTAATTATACATGAAGGTTTGATGACATTACCAAGTTCCTTCCCCCGTCTAGAAAGCGAAGGGGAACGAGGTTCCTGGAAAGTGTTCAGAGTTGAATGGGAATTTCCCTCCTTCTTCCCCTTCAATTACCACAGTGAGGTTTGCTATGTGCCAAATTACGATGAATTTCAATTAAATTATCATAGCATAATTATTTCCTTGTTGAATTATCGATACTTTTCAGTGGAAAAAAGGATGAAATTTGAAAGTTCCAAATCATACATACGTTATTACAAAATAAATACAAATATTATTTAAAAAGTAGTTAACAAGAAACACAGACAGCATGATAAGTCATCAAATTACCGTTAAGTTCATTTTTTCTAGTCGCTGCCTTATAACCTAGATTTTTGAGTAATTCAAATTCTGGTCACACTGAAATTTCTATGGATGGCAACACTGAAAATTCTTCCGGTTCGTATTTTCGGGTGTAAAATAACATTGTCTACTATTGAGGTAAGTTACATTTCATTATCTCTTTTCATTTACGAAAAACTGTCAAAATAAAAATTGTTAGCTTTTGAAAAATATTTAGTAGTCTGCCCCCTTAAGTATGAAAAATGTTGAGATAATTGAAAATGGTTTAGATTTGAAACACATACTTGTAGTTAGGCACTATTAGTCTGTGATGGATTTGTTTGCGATTCAGAATGAAATGAAATTATGGATTATGTATAAAGTTATAGTCATGAATATGTTGCAACAGATTTAAAATTAATAAATAGATGTTGATGTTATTTAGGATTTTGAACATAACATCTGAGGCATTCATTAAGAGTATTACGATACACATTAAGTTAATTTCAGAACTTGGTTTGAGACACTTGACCACTCCATCTGGCTATTTAAACTATTTTATGATTGTGCACTTTTTGATCGTTTCCTCAATTTCACAGAAGCGGACCCCTTGAAGGGGCCTTTAGTCATCTACTGCCCACCGTGAGATCATTGCTAATCAAAGTAGTATAGTTTGGATTTTGCCAGGGTTGGATTAACCCATCTGAGGCCCGGGGCTAGAAAAAATACGTGACCCTGCTGACTTCACCTAATACATTTTTGGGAAAGTACAGTAGGAAAGTTAAGGGAATGTATTTCATATTTTTGGTTATATTTTATTTTATGATGATGATTGTGTGTTCATGATTCTTTTTAGATAGCCAGTTGGGCCACATAGAGGCCCGTGGCTCCCTGGATTTTGCAATATTAATCAAATTAGCGACTTTCGTATTGCGAACAATTTATTTTTCTGTAATCATATGCACTATTAGTTTGATGCAGTCTTGGCGCACTTATGTTTCTCTTCTTTCTTTTTGTTTATTTTAATCAGTGCAAGCGATGACAACTTGGGCAATTATACTGTCATGACCACCCCTATACAATCCCGTTGTATTTTCTGTTCTCCCTTTGAGCTCATCCGTGGGTAAGCGGTTAGCGTACGCGTCTTTGGCGTGGGAGTCCCGGGTTCGATTCCCGGCGGGAGCTCATATGGTTCAGATTCCACGTTAATTAGTTGGTCCACGTCTCATATAGCCTCGCTGCTGAACGAGACGTTAAACTCAAAATCAACTAAACTCTGCTCTCCCTTCTCTTCAGAGAACAATTCCAATCTTCAGTGACCTTTAGTTTGCAGAGCTTCGATTGAAAACACAAAGAATACAGTATTACCAAACTACTAGAAAGTCGACTAGCTGGAAACGTGAGTAAAAGTGAAGCGGATGTTATTATTCCTTTGTGGACTTCTAATGTTTATGCATTTTTTTTTTAAATCGTTTAACGTTAAGTACTGTGTCGAAACTTAAGATATATGACCTCAATTTTTAGCAACTTTTGACCCAAAATTGGAGTTATTTTGTCTCTCGTTAAGCGATATTTTGTGTCAAGGTTGCTCGTTTAGACTACTTATATTTCTATTGTCATTGCAGTTGTTGGTTAGGTTGTTTGATTCGATTTGAGTTTAGCATTCCTTTCAATCAGCGAGGCTATACAAACGTGGGATTCGAACCACATGAGCTCTTCCCCGAGAATAGAACCCAGGGGACTATTTATTTATCTATTAGCGAACTCGGCCGATACAATTGCTCCAGCTATCTATTGCCATAGAAATAGAATTCAAAAATTCTCATTCGTTCAAGAGTTATCGTGGGGAGCAACGGACATACGGCCATACTGACAATAACAGCCTTATAAGTCCCACTGGCTATTATACGAGGCATTCCTGGAAAGTGCGTAGCTCAACCTAGAATGAATGCACATGGATTGACGATATTTTACAGTTATTATACATATTCTCCCTGAAGTTCGATACACTTCTTTGCACGTCGCTTCATTTTTGCAGACCAGTTAAAAAAAATCTGAAGACTGATCCTTGCATCTTTATTTCATAGCACTAATCACTTCGTTATCAGATTCAAAATGGCATCCTTTCAAGTGTTGTTTGGGTTTGGGGAATAAGCATAGTCTGACAGAGCTAGATCTGGGGAATAAGAAGGATGATCTAGACATTAAAACCCTAGATCATAAATCTCAGTTGTGTTTGCAGTGGTCAATTTCTTTTTCCAATTTTCTGCGGCATTGCACTTTTAATTTGTCTGTCAGTTTTGCGAGTAATACAAAGTAATTGCATTAAATGTCTGACACTTGGGAACATAGTCTATGAGTACGATTTCATCCTTATTCCAGTAGAATATTGAGTGCACTATACCAGCTTATTTCTGTCTCTTGAACTTCTTTTGGATAAAGGAACCTAAGTGTCACCACTCCATTGACTGTTGTTTCGTTTCAGGATTCTAGTGGCACAATCATGTTTCGTTCATGGTTACTATTAGTGACAGAAATTGATCGAAGTTAATTAACAGAAATTGGTCTGAATAATTAAAATAACTGGAAAGAAAATAAAATAAATTGAATCCTAGCTCAAAATTGTCTGCTGTTTACAATACTTTTGATATATCACACAATCAGAGGTGGTTTACTCATTTTTCTCCCTTGTATATGCCTATGACTACAACCATTCAAGGACAATTGTTCCACCAACTTATAACGTAACAATGCACGAATTTTGAGCAAAGATGCTTTAAGTTTCTTTTTTCTTTTCTTGTAAATATCCGAGTCGAGACCGAGACTGGGCTTAGTTTTATCTCGAATATCAATCGGTATCTCGAATATCAAGTGTCTGTCTTAATCTCGGCTTCATCTCGAACAAGTCTCAGTATGCTGAATCTCGATCTCGTCTCGACTTACAAACGTCCGTTCCGATCTCGATATTATTACATAATTACGATTAGCCTACTATTATAAGCACTGAATAATTGTGTGTTGAATATACAGATATCCTACCTGCACATATCAGTTACTACTCCTCGAACAGAAGATAGTCTGACTTCTTATAGAATTCATGTAATCACAGTCATAATAACTATTTGGCATTGCTGACAAATCACTTGTCACTGCTGGTAGATCATTTGTCACTGCTGCCAGGTCATTTGTCTCTGCTGGTAGATCACTTACTTGTCACTGCTGGCAGATCACTTGTCATTCCTGACAGATCACTTGTCATTGTCAGCAGATCACTTGTCACTGCTGGTAGATCACTTGTCATTGTTGGCAGATCACTGGTCATTGCTGAAAGATCACTTGTCGCTACTGGCAGATCGAACTAACAAACGATTATGCACCATGGTCTTTATATAATCTTTACATCTGGATGTTGTATTTCTTTTAATTATTATTTTAATGCTATGGGCGCCCGAAGGGAAGGGCAGGGAACTCCCCCTCTGGTTCACGAAAATGTATTAAATTTCTTAACATTTTCTTAACTCAAATAAAAAATACCAAACGTAATATAGCAACCAGGGATTTGAGCCCCCCCTAGAAAATTTTCTTCGGGCGCCCATGTTTAATGCCATGCATAAATTGGGTAGTTCAGACAACAAGGGAATTGAGTCCAATTACGAAAGTTGTGATAAAAAGAGATAGTTTGTACAGTATGATTAAACGGAGTCTACGTGGAAAAGTTAACACTGTTCTTTTTTTCGACATAAGAGCGTACATCTTTGATGCAATAGGTCATGGTTCGATTTCCGGGGGGGAACTCAAAAGAATTTGATGAATTTGATGATTTCACAATCATTCATTTTTCATTAATCATCATTCTCCTTTAGCCTAAGAGACATTCATGGCATGTTAAACTAAAAAAGAAGAGATGAAAGAAAGAGAGGAAAACAGAAAGAAAATGCGTTTTCACATTAAAAGTGTTATTTACAATATCTACGCATGATTCATTTAAGCCCTTAAAGGAACTTCGGATATAGGTTTCAAAGATGAAATATATTCAAAATTACCAAAAAAGTGGACTTGGTTTCCATGTGAACTGATTGCACCAATTGTAGCCTCTTTCATCTCCTCCCTTTATTTTCTTCCACAGTACCTTCTTCCAATTCTTTCTCAACGTCACTTTCCAAATACAAGGGAAATCATAAATTTTGCAAAATTTCAACAACCCAAACGGCAGGTGGGCCGTGATCGATCGTAAATTCAAGGTCAAACTGACTGAGCCAAGAGGTACTGTGCCAATAGGACCATTCAACCAGGGGCGTCATTTAGGGGGGGCAGGAGGGGGCAATTGCCCCCACCAAGAGTTTGAGGAATGTATATACTTTAATCGATTGCCTACTAATATACTAGTACAAAACGTGAAATTCTTATGTCGGTGGTGCTCTTGCCCCCCCAAGCAAAGTCTGAAATGACGCCCCTGCATTCAACATGGAGGCCGCCCATACGTATCTTCATAATGTGAACTCAATGAAGCAAAAAAAAAAAAAAAAACAACCGAGCATCGTCTGAGCCCGAACGTCTAATTGACTACTCTCGTTTCCGCCATGATTGTTGGCTCGAAACATTGCGATTTTAGTGGTGCGGAGTGGGCAGAGTAGGTGTGGTGAAGTGTTACTATATGAGTCCGAACTTGGCAGAAAGCTGCGGCAGCAACCAAAACATTTGCCGTGCTAAAGGGGAAAGTACAGTGAACCACAACACAGAAACTCATTGGCTCAAGAAATTTCGAACAGGTTGTAAAAATCTCGAAAATCAGACAAGGTCCTCCCACCCCAGAGTAACAAATGCTGAGATCATACGACATGCTACTGAAAAAAAAAATCCATCCACCAAAACACAACGATTGTCAAACTAACTCGGCATGTCCCAGTCTTCTGTACTGTGTTATCCTCACGAACTTGGGAAAATCATTAGGAGCTCACGCACTGTGCCATATGAGTTGACCCAGATCAGATCCAGAGAAGAGTTGATGTGTGCCAACAACTGCTGCAAAATCCACATGATGTGCGGTTTCTAAAACGAATTTTCATGGAAAGTGGGTGATTTTCCGAAATCCAAATGTGCGAAAACAGTGGTTGTGCAATGTCCAACTTTCAGAACCTCTCGTCAAACATTGCCGTTTTGAGTATAAAATCATGTTCTTTGAGTGATGGAACTACGAAGGGGAACAGAGGTTGATTCAGTTACATTGAGCCGAAGTCAATGTAAAAGGTGCCACGCATGTGCAATCCATAGCTGTGTGGTTGCCACGAGGCAAGCAAGAGTATCTTATTTGTCACGTAGTAGAGCAGTGTGGTCGAACGTGATCTGATGCTGCCGAAACTGAACAGGTTTTGAGAGAGATTCATTGTGACTCTTTCCTGTGCAAAGTTAACGCCTTCGGGCGTTGTAGAAATGTTTTAAGTGCGTAATTTTCGTGTAGGTTCTGCCAGTGTGAATCGTATTATACGGGAATACGCAGCACATACTCCCGGGCCCACCACACTAACGGGAGCAGCTAGGTAAGTTCGTACATGGGCAAACCGAAAGATGGAGAGAAAGTCAAAATCAATGCTGCACTACCAGACTCATATCCTGACTGAAACGTACTAGCATGAAACTCCAGCATTGCATGGACGTGAACTAGGTTGAACTGCACCAAAACGAGGCATGTAGCCACACCAGAAAACATCGCCGGAATTTTCTATCGAGGTATGTAACAGGAAACTGGAATTCTGGCAATTTTATTCTCTGACATTCCAGTCAAAAGTAAAAACGCCAGCTCAATGGACTGTTGTTTTCGGAATTATGAAGTGGCCTGTCCCACCGTCGAGTTCGCGCCTTCGCTGGCCTGTACAGAGGAGTAGTTTGCTATCCACGGTCCAACTACAACACAATCTCCTACAATGGAAATTCCAATGGTGGTCAAGAGTCAGTAGAGGTAGACTGCAGATCGAGGACAACCAGTGGTGGAAACACTCTTTTTTTTAAAGGTAAGTTACACATTCAAATTCGACCAAATCAATCTCTGTAATTCACTTCAAGTTCATTCTTAGCTATCGTATCATCAATGCCGACCTTTATTCCGAATAATTGGAGTGCATGTACGCATGCTGTACGTCAATAGATTCTACATTGGCGAACTGAAAGTTCGTTGTGCTGCAACAAGATAACGCAAAAAATACATTTAGCTCAAAAAACGCAACAAAATGCAAAAGATTTGATGGCATCGAACTGATGCCATACCCAAATTGCAGTCCTGACCTTGCATCTTCAGATTACTATCTATTTCGGTCCATGTCGCACTTCCTGAAATCACGATGCTTCATCGACCAGCAGGAGTGGAAACAGCAATGACTGACTTGTTTGCTTTTAAGGACAAGACGTGGTATTGACGAGGATTCGAAGAATGCAGGAAGATGGCTGCAGACAATTCAATGCGGAGGGCTATATCTTGAATGATAAAGTGCTTTCATTTTACTATAATAGATAGAGGTATGTTCTGTATCAGGATATTGCAAGACTTATGATTCATCCTTATATACTTCTTTTCTTCCTAAATGCTTGCTTTACCAATCTTATCTTGCTTTTCACTTTACTTTCATGTCTTCACTAAAATACTGCTAACGAACCGAAAACTAGTCATCTGTTCTACTTTCTCCCCTCCTACTTCTACATTGGATACCGACAGTTCGTTTCAATCTCAATTGCTTCTGTCTTTCTAACGTTTACTTTCATTCCATGTTCTTCTCGACTTTTCCTCTAGTTCCTTACAACATCTTATTAATTTTCTTTACAGATTCCACAACAAGCGCCATATCATCTTAGAATAGAAACACAATCCTTGACAAGAGTGTATTAAGAAACAATTACAGCAAAACCCCTATAATGAACTTTAAAAGTGTATCCATGTTCAGTAAACGAAAAAAGAAGTTCGCGAATTGCGAATTCCTTTCGTGTGGTAAATCAATTTGTAAAGCACAAAAGTTTGAAGAGAAAGAGAAAATAAAAAACTAGACGAAGTTGAAGCTGTGAAAAGGGGGAAAAGTTTTTCTTTTTCGTCTGCCTCACGCGACGGACGGAGAAAGGAAGAGTAAAAAGTTTTGAAACTTTTCCCGCGAAGAAAAAGTAGGAGGAGCCTCTGCTCTCTTTTCGCTTACTTCTTGAGTCGAGTTCTTTTTCTTCCTTCCTTACAAGTCGCCAGCGCCAAGCAGGCTGCGCGACCCGTACGTCCGGATTTTTAATCTTTCTTCACGCTGACTCCGCCATCTATTGGTGCCCTGATGGAATTAATAAGTGTCTGCAGAAAAGAATTGCCGACGTCGAGCGCCTTCGTCTGGAAGTTGCTCGAGTTACTTTAAGAAATCTTTCTATGGGCGAAAAGAAAAAGGAAGTTGGGTGACCGAACGGCACGCGGCGGTAAGACGCTCGACCGATGCAAAGACAACGGGGCGAGAGCAGTGTTTGCAGCTTGTAGAATTTTCCACCAAATTCACCTTACAATTCTGTTCTCGTTTGTTGTGTCTGGTAGTCATTCTTATTACTGTTTCTTCTTCTACAATAATAATAATAATAATAATAATAATAATAATAATAATAATAATAATAATAATAATAATAATAATAATAATAATAATAATAATAATAATAAATTAAAATGGTGAGTGAGGCTGGCGATCTGAAGTGAAACCCATTTGGAGGTCAAAAAGAACGAAACGAAATCTTGAAGTTTTACGTTCCACAATAATGCTGGCTAGGCTAAAGGAGACTGTGATGATGAGAAATGAATGAAATAGTGTAATGAAGAAAATGGGAAGAAACAGGAGAACCAGAGAACCCACGCACATGGTGTTTCTCCATCACAAAGCTCACTTGGCGCAAGCTGGGATCGAACCAAGGACCCCATACAACAGAGGTGAACGCTCTACCACTGAGCCATTGCGGCTCGCCCATTGGGAGTTCGAGTCCCTTCAAAAGCATGGACACTAAACTATCCTCGATATTTCTGTAATTGCCCCTGTCGCATTTGATTAAGTAGAATACTATATAGACAAATGTCCTGGTTGGTGCGAGTTAAATAAATAAATAAAAGTGGTAAAGCGGCACCTCTGGTTTGAGAGGTTCCTGGGTCGGTCCCCGGCCAACGTGAGTTTGCGGTCAACAACATCGTATCCGTTGCTTTTCTCGGCGTACAAACCGTTTCTTCCAGAAACTTTCATTCACTTACATTAATAACCTATTTTCTTTAGCCCAAATAGATCAACAATGGAATGTAAAACTATAAATTTAATTCCATTTCATTTTGTTTACCTAAACTTAAACAATACTCTTGACTAATACCTGTTTTTAACTAGGGAAAGTACCTTAAAGATTTGTTTTGCAAGTGCACGCAAGCAATTTGTTAATAGTCAATCCTATGTCCATGGTCGGATCCAGGATTTTCTGAGGGGGGGGTACACCATAACTACCAAAATAACTAGTCTCATTGAAACTCTTCAAAGTAACATGTAACAATATTCTTTACACCTGACAACGCTGATACATAGAACTTAAGGGAAGGGGGGATATTTCAAAGAGGGTCGTAAGTGATATGCAGGAAAAATTTTTCTTCTCTCTCCCTGGTCTCTGTTTTCTTCCCCTTCTTGACAAATGTTATATTGCTTTACTTGATGAATCCTTTTCCTTTCAGCTTCAAAAAATCGACTTAAACTATTGCTTTTGCATAACTCCTTTTTCTTTTAAGCCCTAAACGGAAACATGACAGCAGAAAGTTTCGGAAAGATTGCTATTTTCACTGCTAGCTTTTCATTTTAGATAGTGTATATTTACAACGAAGGGGGGCTGTTGCACGTGCACCGGTGCATCCCCCTAAATCCGGATTTGCCTATGACATATGTAGAACCTTGAAAGTTATGCAATAATATGAGGCCAATCATGCCCTCATTTGTGTCATTCTAGAGGAGAATTCCTTTGCTCACCCCTAATTTACATAGCTCCTTAAAGGTCTCATGACGTTGAATCAACATCTAGAAGCTCTGTACTCTACGGAGAATCGAACTAATAGCGTCATTTCAAATTTTCTAGGGAAGGCGCAGACTCATTTTTTTTTACTTGGAGGTGTCCAAGCTTTGCGGGGGGGGGGGGGGCTATGGAATCAATACTACAAGCAACTACATCTATGTAGTATTGAACAGATATTATTCTGCATCCGAAAAGACTGTAAAGTAAAAGTAATTGTAAGTACTTCCAATTACATTTTCAGATAGGAAAAAAATGATGAAACGAGATTGACATGTTTTTATTACACATCAAGAGTAGATACAGACGATGTGTAAGATCAAATTTTCATGCTAGATGCTACATCAATTATTTCCCTATTAAACAAGTATATTTTTATTCAGAGAGTGTATTTTATTCAAAGTGTATGTTGAGTTAGGAAGTCTTTGAGGTATCCGGACCCGGTGGACCTTCCCCCCCCCCCCCGCAGTAGGTACGCCCCTGTTCTAGGGGAAGGCAAGATTGTCCACCGACTTTAGAGTTTCACGTTATTTACTAATAAGCCTATATTAGTATACACTTTATTAAAGAGCATGTGTTTCTCAAACTCCGGGAGGGGGGGACGATTGCTCCCCGTTGCCCTCCCCAAATGACATCTCTGAATCGAATCCAAGACTAGCAATTCGAATGCACGTTGAGTAACACCGAATAAATAGTACAGTACACATAGCATGATGGAAAGGGTCATGAACTTCGTTACTCGTGATTCTGAAGCAGTCAGTCTTTTACTATTAGATCGTGTGATCCGGATAGGACTGTGATCCGGTATGACCTGAACAGAGCAGGTATGACTCGTGAGACGATGACACATTTTCATATGTAGCTATACATGAACAGTATGTATGAGGTTACTAATGAAACTTTAACAAACACTATTTTCGCTCTCTGTTCTCACCAAATCTATTATTTTCTTTCTCTGTATTTCAGTGCATCTGAGTGTCAAACCATTACACTGAAAAATAACTACAAGGTCTATGAGAGTATAAACGTATGAGAATCACAGAAATGGAATACTACATGCTTTTCATATGAGGGATTGCCAAAATTTCAAGCAAGCCTGTAAAACGTGTGTATAGACGCGCACCCAGAAATTTTTGTTAGGAGGGTTCCAAGTTTAGGAGGGTCCAATAGCCTACTACAAGTCAGTATGTCTATGTAGTATTGAACGGGTATTAGGGTCTACTCTACACCCGAAAAGACGATCAGTAAATGTAAAATACTTCCACCCATATTTTCAGATAAAAAATGATAAAACTACATTATTTTTACATCGAATTTTCATGTTACAACAATCATTTCCCTGTTAAACAAGTAGCCTATACTTTTATTCAGAAAGTGTACAAATGAATGTTGAGTTAGAAAGTTTCAGGGGTCCGGACCTTGTGGATCCTTCGTGGATGCGCCTCTGGTAGTGTACAAATTAGAATAAAAAAAATCTACTGAATCAAAACAATATTGTGTTAAATCTTTCTCTGGAATCTGCCATCTTCCATTCCAAATTTTTATCATGAACGATAAATGGCAATGTGGTATATTACTATGGACTACAATTTTCTCAGGATGTAGATTATGCAATCAGATTTCATGTACATGAGAGGTGAGCCCATACCTTAACGTGGGATCAAAATCACATGTCCTTACACCGGGAATCGAGCCCAGGTCTATAAACACTACAACGCCACGAGATAACCTCTTTTGAGAAAAAGAAAAGCGTTGTTCCAGATTGTCAACTTCAAGAATTGGCTCCTGCACTATCCTAGTAACACACTTGGATAATGCACGACATAGTCGGAAATTGATAATCACAAGAATAAAGTTGAAAAATATGTTGGTCGAACGTCATTCAAAGTGTATGTTCGCCAACCAAAAAACTGTCGACATCTATCCAAGTCTCCACCTCATATCCCAATTGCAATTTTACTTCTTTGGGTTACGTTAACAATCGAGTTAGTTAGCAAATGCTCGGCATAGAAGCCAATTACAACGTCGGCCAATGTTGGCAGTTGTGTAATTGTTTACGTACCCTTCATACATGCCAGATTTAGAACCCTCTGATTTGACCATATCAAGATGCAAAATAAGAATGAACTGTCCGTCATGAACAGAACCAGCAAGAATAGTATATTTGATGTTGCACTGATTTGCGGAAAATTACCCCTAGAAGTTCCTCCACTTGAAGTAGAGAAGGCGGATAGATTTATACTGGTAGAAGAAGATTTTTTTCGAGGGTAATGGAGACTATTAAAATCTACGATGATTTAATGAACTTTCCTTTGAATTACGAATTCTTACTTAGGTGAAAACCAAACACATCTACTTGCTCTAATTCTTCTCTCGTGCCTTGAAAGTCAATCATAAGTTTGCGTCGCTGAATTAGTCATTAGTAAAATACACATTTTATTAATCTTTATTCATGAAAGTAGCAGGACCACACATAGATATATAGAGAATAAAGTATTAAAGTATCTACATTCTGATCTTTTTGATTGCATTTATTCTTATTAAACTTTCAAACTATTAAATATGTTATGAACACGAAACATAACTTACATAGAACAGGTATTCCTGTTCGTCTATTCGAATGTCTGTCGGTCTATTGACATGTACCAGAGCGGTAACCATAAGCAGTAGTGTAACTAAGGATGCATGGGTTTCCCTGGAAAAATATCAAAAGGGCTCTCTCTTTCCACGTTCATTAGGGATGCGCATGAGACAAGATTTGAGGCTGTCTCGTCTCGAAAATGTGCTGTAAAAGTGATGTCTCGACTCGAAAAATGTATTCTTTTCTATTGGAAGAACTGTGTCTCGACTCGAAATTTGTCAGGAAAATTCTGTCTCGACTCGTCTCGTGCGCATCCCTAACGTTCATAAAGACACGTAAAATTTACTATAGAGAACATACTCTTGATATTGGATGTTTCATCTGCTCTGTTACTACTTCCTCATATTATGGAAAATATTGCATATATTATTATTATTATTATTATTATTATTATTATTATTATTATTATTATTATTATTATTATTATTATTAAGCAATGCATGGAACTAGAAAAGTTTCTTAAGAGAATAGCTTCTTTCTAAATAAATTAACACATAAAATGTTCAGAACTGATATAATAGGTCTACATGAAAACTCACCCAAACTACTAGATACTGCTCACAACTTTCCAAACCAGTGAACTATTCGGAAGAGGAATTCGTTGGCAACTTTGTGAATATTAATATGACGACTTTCTTGGCTTTCAATGCTCAAGATTGAGCACGAATCAACCATCTGCTACATTATACTACGAATGTAGACTAAATGTTAGTCTACGCTAACCAACCAGAATATTATGACCTCCTATTTTGAAATCTGTATGTCCACCTTTGGCTCACCGGACAGCAAGAACCTAGGTTGATTGTACCTTCTACCGTGGTTCCTCCACCCCTACAGTGGTTCAGTTCAGTAACGTTAACTGGAAGGAACGGTGTTCCACGCTCTCTCCAAATGAATACAGGTCGACAGTTACTGGCGATAGTAAACCGGGATTTGTCTCTGAACAAGAAATGACGCCATTATTCCTAAGCTCATGCCTGGAATTCTCTGCATCAATTCAAATGGGCTTTTCTCGATAATGGGGTCGATGAAACAAACCTTGCCGTTGCTGGTCGTTTGGCATACATGTGTTCCTCAGATAATCAGATAATTGTTTGTACACTGTAAACCTCGAAAAAGTGGTCCCTGTAGAGGCTGCAAGATCCTTTTCGAAGTCTGAAGCGGTGCTGTCTCTGACCTTGGCCAATATGGTCAGCAACACGAATGTGTGTACACTGTACGTGTCTTCTCGAACCTAACTGTCATATCTCAGACCTCAGAATACTATGAATAGTTCAACTCACATGAGTGGTTCCGTTAAGTATATGTACGCAATTAATCATCATGCACCATGAAGATTAGACTCTAGAGTGTATTAGTATTATTTGCACCAAGGAAAATCTTATAACAGCAATTTATACGGTCGACTCCACATTCTCAATCGGCACGAAGTCTGATACTAGGACGAGTGACCATTTAGGATAAGCAGATGGCATTGCCCAAGTACAGTATTCACACGGAATAGTGGAACTCTCTCGGGCTATGTGGATTGTGTACGCTCCTTTGGCGTGTTGATTCTGGATGGAAGTTTACCTAGTTAGGATCCCATGTTAAGTTATAGATCCACGTCTCATATAGGCTTCCTGTTGAAAGGGACTGTAAAATCTAATCCAATCCAAATCACCCGGCATAATACAGGCCATTGGAGACCAACTTGAGTAAAAGAAGGAGCAAAATCCTGACAGTATGGCGATGGAATCGACCACACATTCCCCAACTTCAAATCAGAGCCTGAACGGCTTAAGAACCTTCGGAACTTTTGAGTGCCAGGTAGTTTTAGTGGAAAGTTCAAATCGAAAATTGTGAAGTACAGGACAAGATGTTGCTCTACTATCAGCAAACTAAACACACGAGATTATTTTACATTTACTGTTTGACAGTAAGATGAAACAAGATGAGACGAGAAATTAAGTTTGTAGCAATCTCGACTCATTTTGATTCTCGAACACTCTTTTCGTTTCGTTTTGTAAATTTATGTAGAAAATCTCTGCCCCGATTTTCTTCTTAATTTCATTCAGAAGTAGGTCTAATCGATTTTCTTTCACGTCACGTGAAGTCCGCGAAAGGTAGACACGTATAACAACATTTAAACTATATTTATTATTGAAATATATTGGTTAATGATCTGCGTATTTTTAAACATTGATAAATGGTCTTCATTATGTTCGTATACAAATATTTATACAGTACTATGAATCATGTAACACTAAAACAGTGTTTGAGATCTAACCCACATAGCACACTACGTCCCTGGGATGTCCCATTTTGATCCCAATCATCCCATTCGGTTCCCGGGATTATCGGGACAATGAGAAGACATCCCATGGACGTCCTGCATGGGACGTCCTGAAGGATTCCCATGTAGGATGTCCACGGGAAGTCCCAGATGGGACAGGAGGTCCGAGGGAAAATCAATAGACATCCCTTCGTGGTCTCGTTGAATATCCCGTATCCCGCGATATTAGCGGACATCTGGATCTCCCGTGGAAATCCTGTGGATGTCCCAGGAGCACATTTGGATAATCCCGGGATGTCCCGTCGTCCGTTGCGGGCTCAGTCTCGGACATCCCGTGGACGTACTTGTGCTATGTGGGAATATTTCGGTGAACAAGTGTTGCTCAAGAGATTCGAGAAATTTCTCATCTTGGGGTGGCACTATGTACGGTCACAAGAGAAAAAAATATACCTAT
The DNA here is from genome assembly GCF_964235325.1 of Thermobia domestica. Classification (NCBI taxonomy): domain Eukaryota; kingdom Metazoa; phylum Arthropoda; class Insecta; order Zygentoma; family Lepismatidae; genus Thermobia; species Thermobia domestica. The sequence goes on from NC_137463.1 coordinate 182,342,406, forward strand.
ATACCTACACTAGACTATACGTTATTTTGCCAATATATTTGCATCGACTTCAACAATTTAGCTACTTCATTCTTTTTCTTTAACGTAGAAAGAACATGATTCTCTACTCACTACCAAATAATTGTCAAATCAACATTATTAGTGTCTTCAATTACTTCTCATTCAGCTCTGTAATTTCATTTTTAATTTAATACTTTTACATTTAAAATGCCCGAGCTGTGCAGTTAAAGAAAGCTAGCGTCTGACAGCTGAACAGAATACTTGATACCATTAAATTGTTGCTTGTTTCTGGAACAATGGAGGCAACAGCCGTGCCGATAAACTTAGAACGTTCAACAGCCATAATTCTACGTATAATCATAATAAAAATATGACTTATATTCTAATTTATAATTTCCATACAAAAAATAATAGTATATACTTGTAATTTGACAGAAGATTCAATATTAGACAACTGACAACAGCACGAAGAGTGACCTTGGTTGCCTAGATAGAATGTGGAAGAATACTGCAGTGATTGGGGAACAACTCTCCATTTCGTTTTGTTTGCAACGCGTGGAGTTTAGCTCTGACGCGAGACCCCAGGTTACAAATAATGTATGAGGTCACTATTTTCCTTAATAAAAATACAATAAAATCGAATTTATATACCTTTTAAAGTTAAAAGTGGATTATAGACCGTAGGTGTAATAGTATCCGGGAAAAAAAGTGACATGCGAAGGTGGTACAGAATCAAAAGTTTAGGAATTCCAGTTCAGTAGGTTAGGAGAGTGCTTCTCAAACTTTTTTCAAGTGGAACCACATTTATAAATCAGAATGCTCTACGGATTACTCTACTCTTGTCCACTTCGAAAATAACTTTATTATAATAGAATAGAATTACTTTATACGAAAATAACTTTATTATTATAATTAAGCTATAAGCAGTGGTAAAAGTGAAGGCGAACTCGGAGGGACGTCGTCCTCCCACTTCCAAAAATTATGTACGTCGTCCCTCAGTTCCTAAAAAAAATTACAATGGGCAAAGATTGGCAGGGGGATGTGACGTCATGCTGCTACCTTACCTTTCCAGATCTACTTGTATCCCTGGCTATATATATTGAAAGCTCCTCGCTGGTCTACTGAATAGCCTGTGCGCCTTTGCTTTGCGTCATCCCTTGTTCGATCCCAGTATGACACCATTATAATTTGAACGAGTTGCTGTAATTTGGGTTTAGGTTACACTATAAATCTACGTCCCATATAGCCAATTATAGCGTGAGATACGCACTTCAGTTGGATTTTATGTTTAATAGCTCTGTAACCAATGTTTAACCTAAGAAGACCACAGTGGCAGACATCGAGGACCACAGTTTGAAAATCGCTGGGATAAAGAAGGTAAGTGATGAACCTAAATGGAAATCACTGATAGACATTATATTGTCCAAAACACACTTTCATAAGTTTGGATTGAACCAGAAACCCTTCGCACAAAAAGTAGTAGCTCTATCACTGAGACCCCATTTACAAACTTTGATCACCAAGACTTATCTTAAGAAACCATACCAAAATTCTTTGCACGGGGGGAGGGTCAGTGGTAAAACTCTCGCACTTGGTGCGTAAGATTCCTGGCTCGACCCCAGCACACGCCAATGGGTTTCTATGCTGTACGAACACCATGCGTATGTGTGTTTTTTGGGTTATACCGTTTCCTCCAAATTTTTTCATTATCATAATTACCCATCCTTTAGCCTCAGTGCACACACTAAATTCAACAAAATTGTGCTTTGTAGTAGACAAACACCGTATGCATGGAGTCTTGTTGGGGTTCTCCCGTTTCCTCCCGATTTCTTCATTCCTCAGTTTCATTCGTTATTGATTCATAAACTAAAAAAGAAAAAAAAATGATAAAACAAAGAGGAGACAGTTACATTGCTCATAGTGAATAAATCCCAATAAATTTTTCCTACTGTTGGATGACGCATATGGGTGTCTTCAACTGAAATATTTTGAAATTGCTATCACTATGAAGATTAAAATCCAAAGCTACTTTGGAAGCAACTGATTTACGTTCATCCTCACTGTTCCAATTAGATCATAAAATGAGTGAAAATGAAGAAAAAACTGTGGATATTCGTATCCGTAACTTCAGGAAAGGTGGAAACACTTAGCAGTGAGAGAAGGAAAAGATATAATTCCAGGACATTGATGGCGAGGGGCCTAGGGACGAAAGGGGTGGAAAATTTTCTTTTATGGAGGCCGCGCACATCCTTCCTCACCAACTCTTATTACCGCCTCCGCCGCGTTGCGGTTGGAGTGGGCCTGGAATGGGCGTTCATGGTGGGAGGAGTTGAGACATTGGCTCCTTGGTTACGGCGCAAGACATTCTCCAGAAGAATCTTGGAGACGTCTTGGGCAAACGAATGCTGCAAAGAGGATGGGAAGCAGGTATCTACTATGGGGGAAATGTTCTCTGTTCTCGTTCCATCATTTCATTGCTGCAGTCTCTTTTTAGCCTTCTCATTTTTCTCCCCTGCGAAAGCTCTGACACTCAGATGATGAACTTTCAGGTGAGTGGCGAAATATTCAGTGAATTTCAGGGCATATCACTAATGTTAACCGGGCAAGCGTAGGAAAAGTTCCTGCGGAAAACCGTGCAAGCGTTTTGCTTCGCAGTCGACAGGTCCTGGGTTCGACTTCGTTATCGGTATTATTGACGTTTTCTCCATTTCATTACGTGGATGTTTAATAACAGTGGCGTAGGGAAGGAGTGGGCCCAGGGGGGCCGATCCACCCCAAAGGGTTCCGACAATGTACTTTGGTACTTTAATGTTCGTAATTTTTTCTCAGAAGAAATAACAATTGCCTTTCATATACTCTGTGTGAAAACAAAATATGTCACTAAACAGTTCCTAGACAAGCTGTGTTCGCCAACGTCTTCTTTATTCTTTAAAAATGTTTGCATTTGGAAAAAGTATAGAAATCGAGTTTTCCAGGAATCTCTACTGTTCTAAGGGAAGGAAGGAAAGAGAGTGAGGGCCTATGTGCATATGCAGGGACGGCGCTAAGGGTGGGCGGGGGTGGGCAACCGCCCACCCGATGGATGGCCTCGCCCACCCATCCGCCCACCCCAACAGAACAGGGGTGTCATTAAGGGGGGACAGGAGGGGGCAATTGCCCCCCGCAATATTTTGAGGAATACATATACTGTATCGATTGTCTACTAATATACTAGTGCAAACTGTGAAAGTCTTATGTTGTTGGTGTTCTTGCCCCCTCAAGCGAAGTCTGAAATGACACCCCTGCAACAGAAGTAGAATAATGAAGGTGACCAGTGCCGGATTTTGGTTTGATGGAGCCCTAAGCTATTGAAGATAATGGGGCCAATTTATTTCTAGCATTCTTTTTCAGCGACAAAATTTCGCCTTTTCTGTTTGAATATATGCTATATGGTAATTTATGGACCTAATACATATCTATTAAGTAAATACGTTTTCGTGTATATTTCGTTAACTTAGTGTTTTGAATACATTACAGAAAAACTGTAAAATTTGTAAAATTAGCGGTAGTTTTATTTGGTACCAATAAAGTCCCTTGCCGATCTTTTTGCACCAACTATGATCAACGCTCCACGCCATGCTTCTACAATATGTGGAGACCGCATCATTTCTCATTTCAAGTTGTTTCTATTCAGTTGGGTAAAGTTTGAAACGTTTCCAGGGATCCGTGTAAGTAAATACAGTCTAAATATCATCCAGGGTTGGTAATTACTGCCTGAAGCTCAACTAATCGTGTGAGCTTTTTCCAGGTCAGGTTACTGGAGTAGCTCAAAATGGAATGCAACCCTCGAAGATTACACAAGGTGTAATACGACAGAAATTCGCTGGAACCAGAGGCGAACTTAGAAGGTTAAAACTGGAGAAGGAGCAACTAAAACCCAGATTATGATAGATATATCGTGAGTTTACTCTAAACTTTCAAAAATATGTAAGTAATGGCTTCAATTATTTTTGTCACTCAAAAAACTGGGATCGTAGACCTCGGCCCCTGGCTAGATACATCTCTGGCTGAAAATCATAAAAACATCGTTAAAAAACCTAACTGTTGCACTAAAATTATTATAAGACCTATAAATGTAGGTAGCATCTTTTTACTGCGACGTGAAAAGATGTTGGTACCTTGCCTTGCTATGTAGTAACCAGTGGCGTATTTAGGGGGGTGGCTTCCGGGCTTAAGGCCCCCGAAATCACTTAGTATAGTAAAGTAAATGAAATATCTTGCAGTAAATGAAATATCTTGTTCACATTTCCAGGTAAAGGCCCCCCGAAAGTTAGCAAAGCCCCTCCCGAAACAAAATCGTAAATACGCCACTGGTAGTAACTAGTGCCGATAACCTAATGGATTCAGCCTGTTGCTACTAACTTACACAAGGTAAATTCGGGCAGTTCTGAACGTAACAATACATAAAATACTGTTAATATATACAAACGAACGACTCATATGCCTAGAACGAATGGCTGAAATCACTACGATTCGTGCTCCTATTCTTTCCTTTAGTCAGGGGCGGATCCATTCTGAATGTTTAGGGGGGGGGGGCAGTCGTTCGAAGTCAATAGGTTTTATTTTACGTTTATAATACAAAGGTGAAAATTCTTAGGATAGGTTTTATTTTTAAAATAAAAACATATTCAATTCTGTGGGGCGATCGCCCCCTGGATCCGCCCCTGCCTTTAGTGATCCATTATTGCACTCTATAGATCACTATATGAGCTCCTCCGTGGCTAAGCGGTTAGCGTACGCGCCTTTGGCGTGGGAGACCCGGGTTGGATTCCCGGCGGGAGCTCATGTGGTTCGGATTCCACGTTAATCAGTAGGTGCACGTCTCATATAGCCTCGCTGCTGAACGGGACGTAAAACTCAAAATCAATCAATCAATCAACCGTTGTTGTATGTGCGTTTTATCTTATTTGCTTTTTCTTATTATTTGGAAATGACATTACAGCAACTTTTTCTTTAAAATTTTTTGGGCCCCCAAGAGAGCTATAGCTTGTTTAGCTTATACGCAAATCCGGCACAGAAGGTGACATCCTGTACTTCACAAGCAATAGGTAGGCCTATTACTTTCGATTGTAATGTAATAGGTTCTATGACTCTGTTTAACTCTGCAATGGACAATGATTTTAAGACAGATACTTGTAGTAATATTATAATGATGCCAAAAGTCGTGATTAATGAATTGAAGTTTAACACACACGCACAATCGTGCTATTGAAACGCCAGTGTTTGTATGTGCTGCACTGAAAAAAAAAAGTGCTTTTTAAAAAGCCAACTAAATAATGGTCAGAGCTGGCCAGTATTATCTATTGTCTCATTTTGAGAAAGAGAGGGAGGAGAGTAGTGCTTTGTGTGAAGGGCGCCGATCCTGGGGGCCCAAGGGGGCCCGGGCTCCCCCAAAGCCCATGTGCGCCCCCGCAATTTATTTATGAATATACAATATTTGGCATAATTTGAACTCAATTTGTCTTAAAATCCTCATGCATGCCTTCTGCATCTGAATGCCCCCCTCTCCCAAATTTACAGAGAAATCGGCGCCCTTGCTTTGTGTTGGCGCGATAGCTTCTTAAAAGAGGGTTCCAACTTGCAATTGTTTACAGCAATGTACCACATGTCTTACCCGTGTGGCATTAAACAGATTTGTAAAAACTCTTATTATAGCATTGTTGAGTTGATCTGTGTTGCGTTCAGAAGTCTTGGCGGTCGGTGCTTGTTCAGCTAATATGTCGAAAAAATTTAGCGATTTCTTGTCAGGCTCGGTGTCTTTCTCGTGTTCAAAGAAGCGCGATTTTCAATCCGTTGATGTTAGTGATAATCCTTCTTCTTCAATGGGGAAAAAGACAAAAAATACAAATACATGTGACAACCAGGATTCGCAATTTGAAGTGTTCGATTTCGAGGAAAGTGAAAATGAACTAGATGTTGGAGAGAGCGAAGACGACAGCATTGCTTCTGAAGTTACTCATTTATAGTTTTGTCTCTTGCTTTCTTGTAATAAATACTTCAAAGATAAAAATGTTTGCAGCAGCCTATTTTATCCTTGTTTTACTTTACCTACTTATTGTGTATTTTATGTTATTAACGAAAAGTAGAGTATTATCTGTTAGTCTGCGTTGTTTGAACCTTCTTTTATTTCTATGCATTCATGTGCATTCTTGGAGGGAGAGGAGGTAAAGCAGTCTTGAACTTCTTCGACTACACAGAACACACCGTTATTATTGTTTAAAAAGCTGAAAGTAGAGGTAGTGTGTGTGCCACGCGGAATTCGGTAGGTCGAGCATATTGCCACGAACTCCCGCAGCCCATCCTAAGTCCTGCATTTCTTCAGTCTTACCAGGTGAATTCTGGAATGGCACCTTCTATAAGGCCAACACAGCTGTTTTCCACATCCTTGTTTCTCCCCTATTTCGGTCTGAGCCTTAGCTAACTAAAGAGTATAAAAATTGAAATTTAATTATTGTCAAAAAATGTCTACATTGCCCAGTTCTCATTTTCGTTGTCCGCCCACCCAGCAACTAGGTCCGCCTCTTTCCGCCCACCCCATCAAGCGTTCCTGGCGCCGTCCCTGTGCATATGGTAACCTTGAAGTTATTGTTCTACTGTTTGGCACAGCAAGGCCAGAGTTTTCACGTGTCTTCTTCGACCCAAAGCCTTTCCAGAATGAGTCAGGCAATACTGAAAAGAATCAGTTTCTTTCTGATCATAAAAGGAATTTCCGAAAAAAAAAAAACTTTACTTTAGTTAAAGGGTTAAGAGGGAATGGACATGTTTGAACACAAGAAACCATTGACCTCGATAAAAATAACAAAATGCATGATTTGTCATCTTCTATTTTGAATCATTCACCGCCGTAACCAATAGGAATAACTATAAGAAACCTCGGTTTAATACCATTAATACCATTCGCCCCAAATGACATTAAATAAGGCGGTGATCAGTGGATTTCGGTAAATGCTCAGCAGCTAATTTAGTTTTCTTAACTTACAAGAAGGAAACTTGTGTGACTATGTCACAGCTATCTCTCATGTTTGATCAATTAGAGCAGTTCAGCAGATTTGTTTGAGTTAGACTTGTTTATAGTGTCCAAATAAGAACTTACTTCCCAGTTACAAAATGTCGGAAAACATTTTACAATAGTGGTTAAAGTGGAAAAAAGACAACTGTGTTAATTCGATTAGGAAAATATGCAATCAAAGAACTCCCCCCCCAAAAAAAAACACAGGAGAAAAATCTAATCAAGATATTAATTCAGAGAAAGACTTGAAAAACGCTGTAGAAAAGTGGCTTGAACGAAAAAAAAAAAAAAAAAAGAGAGACAGTAGTGATGCTAATTTTGGCGAAGAAAATGTCCAGAAACAGCAATCCAGAAACAACAAAGAAATATATCTCTAAAGAAGCCGGCACTTCAGGGAAATATTAAGAATAATATTATATATATATACACAGTGGCGGGTCCAAGGGAGGTTAAAGGGGCTATAGCTCCGTTGACGCTCAGGTATACACTGGATAAAATAGGCTTCAATCCTGCTTTATACTGGATAAAACGGCGAACTACGGTTTAGCCCATCCCTTCACCATGTCCTGGATCCGCCACTGTATATATATGGCATCAAAAGCATCAGGTACCAATGTATTAAGACTTGAAATGCCCTTCCCCTAGGTATCAAAGAACTACAAACTTTTAGCAAATTAAAAAAAAAAAAAAAAAAAAAAACAGCTGAACGAGTATTTAAAAAATTGAGACGATACCATGGTAATGTGTCATTATTATTGTTATTATTTTTATGATGAACTAATTAAGTATTTATAACCTCATGTAACTTTGTGTTATCTACATATATTAAGTATTTACCCGCCATCCTATAATATGTAAATAATCTCTGAAAGTGAGAAGGAGAACCAGAAACAGCAGAAGCTCGGCCTCTCCCTGAACAGATATATATGCAGTGGCGGATCCGAGGGGGGCTATAGGGGTCTCAAACAAAAGTCCTGGCTACACTACTGTTTGATAATACGAGTATAGGCTGTGGCGATTTCCTTTTGAATTTTCCATTGTGAAATGGTCACCATTAATGTATAGTGGACGCAGTTTCTTCACAGCTTTACCCCATCGACTCGGTCAGTCGCACTTTCTGTTGGTAAAGATCATCTGACAAAATGTATGACCAGGAGATGTCATATCTTTATCCCAATTGTTAAGTATAATAAGTGAAAACACTACCAAATTGTCTTCATATGTGAACAGAAGGGAGGCATGGCTACTCTGGTGTGTGAGGTCCCTGGTTCGATCTCTGGGCAAGCAAGTTTGTGGTGGACATCATCATGTCCGTTGGGGTACTCCCGTTTCTTCCCATATCATTCCATCAGTTCTTCCATCATCATTCACCTGCCTTAATAATCGTTTCCTTAGCCTAAAGGACATGTTCGTGGGACATAAAAATGCAATATTTCATTTCAATTTCATTTTTGACTTTATATGTTTCACTGGAAGAGGAAAGATTTTCTGCTGAAAGTGTCACATAATAAAGCAATTCGAATAGCTCAGAGTTTCGCATTTGAAGTGACAGAGGAGAGTAGCTATTACTCACTCCTATTCTGACGGAGGACTGCCTGCTAATTTGAATCTGCTGGGAACACAGATTTTCGTAGAAAATGCTTGTTTCATTACTACGTAGTGCGCGGAGAAGGTTAATAGGTACGTTTCCGGACAACACAATGAGGTGTTCAAGGTACTGCAAAATCTATATCCAGAACAATTTTAAATAAGTTTATTTTATTTTCAGTTCGGCGTCCCTTTCAGCAGCGAAGCTGTGGGAGACGTGGACCTACAGCTGAACGTCGGATCCGAACCAAATGTGATCCTGCCGAGAATCTAACCCGGGTCTTCCACGCCAAAGTCGTGTACACCAACCGCTTAGCCCCGAAGGAACTCTTTTAAATAAGTTTAACCCTGTGACTCCAAAAAGCCAAAGGTTCATCGGTACAGAAACAGAAGTTCAGAAACGATTCCACCCTTCTGTGAAATTCAAACTGTTGTACGTTGCAGTGATAGGTAGGATAGATCATCATTTTTACCCAAGTCATCCCGATCTAAGTCTCGCTTTTCAGGTCCGGAAACCCAAAAGGACTCGTTAACCCGGAAGTAGAATACATGCATTCATATCACCTCCACCTCATTATTGTAAAATTTCATAAAGAGTTAACGATGTCCATTACTCGAGATCGAATACTCACGTTTTTCACTTCCGATTTAACTTTGTATCTTAATCTATATTCCGTGTCTTTTCGATACCGAATACTTCAAATATAATATCATGTTTCTGTCCCCTGCTAGCATAGTTGCTAACTCTCTCTCTTTTAGTGCGAGCGGTCCTAGGTTCGATTCCCTGTTGGGACACTCGGAGAAGAAGTGTAATAGTTTTTCAGTCTAACCATTCTAAGTGAAGTTTTTCCTGGATTTTCTTCATTCACCAGGCAAATGCTGAAATGGTACCTAACATAATGAATGGTGCTAGGCCGTTTCCTTCCTTCCCTAATTCCCCGGATAACTGATCGCCGGGGAAGTCATTCCTCATACGTGACAGGATAAAATAGCTATGGCTGCCTAAAGCCCAAAAATATAATTTCTGATCCTAATCCTAATAATTTCATGTTCACACTGTTCTACCGAGAGAAATACTGTTTAATCTCTTCAATGTCACTAGTAGGACAAAAGAGATTTGTCTTGTAAATTTTACGTGTTCGTAATGCTTTCGTTCCATACATGCAAACAGTAAGAGAAATTAAATTCTCTTTTTGCACAGAATAGTGACAACTATATGTGTCATATAAGACACATGGGAACTCTATCAATAAAAAATGAGAAACTATTTTCTGGTAGTAGTCTGTCCACCTTTCCGCCCCACTTCGTACGCCTATGTGTATTACATACTTAATACATCTATGCAATACAACAATAATATTCAATACCTAAAACAAGGTCACAGGTTCAAAAAACCCAAGTGAAAAAGTTGAAAACATGAGATATCTCTAGATTATAGATAATTATCTTTTGTAACGGTTGGTTTCATAGTGTCGCATACGACACATTATAAAACAAAAGGTCTCCATTTCCCCCACACAATAGAATTACAAAATAATCAATTGCGTATTTATTCCCAAGGCTTTAACAAGATAAATCAACATGCATTACAAAAAATAACGCATTAAAGAAAGAGAAGTAGAATACTTATTCAATCGTGTCATTTTTAGGTTTTTGGAACATTTTCTTAACTCCAAAAACACTACCTAGGACCAACGGAGAGCATTCTTCAATTGTCAAGCTTCTATCAAATGCAGCGCCTACTCTGGAGACAAGGAAGAGAAGCAACGTATGCATTTCGTATGTGCCATGTTTTCGCTCTATGAAGACAAATAATGGTAATTTTGTGTGTCGTATACGACACTCGGCGTTCGAAGAGGATAGTGATAAATAATGCTAATTTTGTGTATCGTATACGACACTCGGCGTTCGAAGAGGATAATGATCTTGAATACATACTATACTAAAAAGTTTTAACAAAACACTGTTTGGGTTCAGCGGAATTGCACATTATTCTACATCAGGGGTTTTCAACCTTTTTAGTACTCGCGGACCAGTGAGCTGAGAACCGGCAAAGTAGAAAGCACCACACTCCATTTAGGTATTTAATTCTAGTATTTATCACTAAAATTTTTCATTAATGAGACGATGAATTAAAAAATTATAAATGTTAAGAGTCACAACAGCATTTTATTTTTAAATTTAAAATTTTGTGGACAGACAATTATTTAATTTATTTTTACTGAAAAGTCAATTTTATAAGTTTTCTATATTAAAGTTTTCTGCTCAGATCGGAATATTATTTACTTACTAGTTTAGTCACTTGTTATTGAATCTAAAGCTTGAGAGCTGAATCAAAATTATAAATTTTTGTAGAAATGCCGAACGTAGGATATTTATATTGTCGATGAGTATGACGTTTGCTGGTATTGTGAGCTGCTGTGTTACATGTATTCTTAGCTATTGTTAAAATTAATATGGTGGAATTCAAACAACTTGCAAGACATACACACAAGATCGGGTCAACCGGAACGAGCACTAAGTTGTTTCAATGCACAAGAACCTAACTATCTAAGTTTGCCAATGACATCGCAACTGAGGTTGACAGACACGAACAGTCCAAGGTTTCTGCATTCTGCAGGATGATTTGACGCGCGTCGAAGGCAAAAACTCTGCTTTTAAATCACAAATGAGACTGAAACACAAATAAGCCACCGCTGTATGCAACAAATCACAAACAGGTCACCATTTCGAATCTTGCTATGTTCCCTGATAAAAGCCGATTTGCCACTTCTCGGGACAGCGATCGACAGTCGATGTAGAAGTGATCGATTGTACGTAACACAACTTGCATAATTTAACCCCTTATGGTGAAGTATGCCGGCGTGTCATGGGGCAAGGTGCAATTTGGAAAGGTGGTCGCAGTAACTTTTCTATGATCACTTACCAATCATAGGTAAGCTAACCGTCCAAAGGAAGAAATGAAATGGAGATCAAACTCCGTCATGGCCTGGAGAATCCCCGGACATGAATCCTACAGAAAATGTTTGGCCACACACGCGCGCGCGGAAACAAGCTATAGTTAATTGAGGGAGAACGTGACGAATATTACCTACCACCTATTACAAGAAATTATCAATGACTTACTGGATACCATGCAACGTAGGGTTGAATGAAGCATTATGAGCTACCAAAGGGAGATCTACCTATTATTAACTCCAGAATCAGAAGTGATTTCACCTCGCACACAGATGATTTTAATGGTGCCTATTTACTTATGTTCGGGTAATGTAATTGAAATCCATTTTCTAATGTGGACCAGTTTAAAACCAATGTTTTTCTCGACAAGGTTTGGGGGCAGGTTCGTTACATTTCGACAACCCTCATGATAAAAAAATGTAACTTTCATGTTTTGCCGTTCTCATTGCTTATACCCTAATGGGCCATCATTTTTAAGTAATTTTTCAGTGTAGTGCTTTAACACATATATTCACACGTACACGATAGAGAAAATGATAGATTTAATGAAGAGAGAGAGATAGAGGGGGGAAAAGAGAAGATTCGCCTTGGTTAGACTTATGTTAGGAGACTCTAGAAGTTTGAAGAGTGTACGATAAATTTTGCGATCTCCATGTCACACGTATATATGGATCACAGGGTTTCCTGGATCACTGATTTGACTACTTCTAGGTCTACAGAATTAGGGTTCATGAAGATCATGACCTGTTCTATCACTAGAACGTATTCTCCATCAGAACGTATGTATCCAGAACAACGTACACATACATATGTATATATTAATGAAAGACAACCAAGTATAATCACAGCTAGAACGGTATTATATCTTAGTATTCCGTATTTCTAACATAAGCTGGCAGATAGTCAAGGCTGCTTCTTCGTTCTGCTTAAATTTTTGTGCTTTAAATATAGGTTGCCAACTTAACACAATCTAGCACTGCCCGAAAATGCAACACATGTACTGTCTCAATATACTCGATATTTATTTATTTATGCACTAATTATTAAACTATGTCACAACTAAATCATTAATATACAAGATTTTTTATTAACTTCCGTTAAGCTACCAGAGAAGAATGACCTGAGATTATGAAATGAGTATAAGACGAAGTCGTCCATAGAATGTCGCTCATCCCACACATTGATGGGCATAATCTGCCATTCAATTATTGCGGGATAACAAGCATGAAAACATACCGAGTGCAATCGAAGCGGCCGCCAAGTGTGTACTACGTGTTGCAGTTCGATTCCTCCAGATAGAAAGGCATAACACAGATGCAATTCAACGTCGTACGAGTGAGGTTTACAGGAGAGAACTTTATAAGCGATGGCTATGTGCACGAGTGCTACAGAGAGTTTACAGAAGAACTTACAACATACGACGAGAGTAGTCCATAGTGGAAATCAGTAGCACAAACAATGCGTAATGAACACGTGAATCATGTGGTTCCTTGAAAGGCGTAGGTTAGGATTCGTAGGCTAAGTGTAGGATAGGTATAGGCTGATCTTGGAATTTCATGAAGTCAGCAGTCCCTGAAGAAATCAAATTACACTATGTAGTTCACCCTTGCCGGGCGCTTTGATTGCATTCAATATGTTTCCACACTCGTTACTACATAATTCTTGGACGAAAGAGTCTGTCTTTCGGTGTGAGCGATGTCCAATGAACAATATGTCTTATATACCCGTTTCACTATCTCACTTGGTTCTTCTCTGGTGGCTTAACAGAGGTTTCAAAGTATCTTTCATAAATTCACTGTGAAACGTAAAGCATCATTCTATAAACAAGTGTCAACACATCTTTATCTTAGATGTGGGAACATGTTGCTTCCTAAATTAAACACTTCCCACAATGGTTCACATTCATTCAATCCTAATAGCTGTGTTAAATTTTGAAATTGTTTGAGTCAAATTGCATGTCATATGCTGCAGATGTCCAGGATAATAATCAATACAGATCATTAGATAGACTGAATTCTAAACTTCCATGCAATTGCTTTAAATATACAAAACTTGTTTTCGATCAACCCCAACTGAGAAGGTTACATAACTTTGCCTTTAGATATCAAATACACTTATTGATTCTTAACCAAGATAGGTAGGGAACGTGAATTCACCATGCCTAAGAATGGTATAGCACGTGCGGTACAAGGCTCAGAAAAGCGAGACGTGCAGAGATTCCTGGCGAGCAAAAACAAGACACCCAGTTTTGCTACGAGTCGTACACCCATTGGTCTCCGGAAGTATAGGTTCTCGTTACAGGGAAGAACATAGGTAGCTACACAGAGTTATGTTTTAAATCACGTTGGGAAACCTTTCAAGACAATTCATACCAGAATTCATCGTAATCTGGAGTTGAAAAAGCCCCAAAAGAAATGTATTCCGAAGTTGGCACCACTTATCGATAGCTCTGTGATCACGGTAGAAACACGTTGTCATATTGAAGTAGGCATATGCGAACCTAAAGAAAAGAACGACTATAACTGGCTTCGATTACTTTTCTACATAGAATGTGGTGTTAAAAACTTCCAAAAATAGTATCGTACGAGAAAAGGATTTGAGAAGGGACTCATGATTCTTGCTATGTTAAGGAACAGTTATGCCATTTGAAGGAAACATATTGAGTTTTCTCTAAACGCTGTTATAAAATGGTAGGGCTGCAGTGTTGCCAAGTCAGTCACGTCTGCTTACGAACAGCTCTTTACCATACGGCAACGTCGCGCCACAGCCCTAGTTTTAGTTTCTGTTACAATGGGAAGTTAAATATATACCGTGTCGACAAAAATGCTAAGATGAACTCAAATTATTTTCAGATTAACGTTCTGACAAGAACTTATCGCTATGATATTTCTTGTCTATGGATATATCTGGTATAAAAGCATCAAGACGACCCTCTTCTTTCAACAAATAGTACATATACTCAAGCGAAATTTTCGAATACCTCACCAATGGACTATTGTGCCTTCGGTCTCAGTCAAACGGGCTTTGATACAGCAGAGATTCCATATCATTGACTATGTGGGGAAAGTCTGTGAACAGGACTACTTGCGATTGGTCATGTCTACACTAGTTCCAGCCTCCTCTAATATAATGAAAACTTTGATGTTGAGCGATAGCCAGAATGCAGAGCTCCATAAGCGCTGCTAGGGTTTGTCCAAAGTCTAGAAAGTTGGATCTTATCCTTGGTCCAGTTTTTGGATCTCTTATGACATGTCCCAAAAATTGACTATTTAAGTTAGAAGCTGGACTGAACTATGTTTACACAGTCGCGAACTTATGATTTGACGAACCTCCCAGTTTAATAAGCAATAAAGTTAGCATATTCAATATTTCAATTCCTAAATATATAAAATACTGTTCCTAATATCCAAACACACACACTCAGAATATTAAATTATAAATAAATAAATAAGTAGATAAATACATTACCTAAGTTATTTTCCTGCTTTCGGCTGGATGTCTTCTGCCATTCCTCTTCATAAGGAGTCCTTATTTGAGAGAGGAAAAAGAAAGGAACTGTTACATTAACGTAAGTAAAGTCATTAAGTAAGCTTTGTCATCAGAATTTAATGAATTCCATTACAGGGAAATTTGTCCTTTGGGGTGTCAAAAGACAACGAACGCTAAACCTGTGCTATAGAATGGCGATAAGAAACAACAAAATGTGAACTAAAAAGCCGCTTCTGCCTCTGGAAAAAAAAATCTCGTTTGCTGTTCAAATACAATCAAGTTGAGCGAAGTATTCTCTTACAAATGAAAGTCAAACAATTTTGTTCTTAGATATATTGTCAAATGGTGAGAAATTCAAGGATAAAGTTTGAGTTGTATTGTTTCAGAAAGATTTCTTTAATAGAACTTAGGAGTTTCATCAAATTTGAGGCCATCCATTGTAAAGTATGAGCAAAATGAAGTGACTTTCTTGTTTTCCAATCGTGAATTAAGCATTCAGTCACATAAAAGGAACATGCAACTCATTTCGAGTCGAAAAAGCTCATGAAATTAGAAAATACGTCGTATGTCTACACTCTACTACCAAGTTCTTTTTTCCTTTCTTTTCCATTCTTTTCTTTTGTCTAATACATGTATGGTATATAACAGGCATATCAAACTAGTATCTCAAGTAGACCAATTAGTTATCAGTGTTCAATAGCGCAGGCTGCAAAAACAAAAACTAACTTCAATACTTGAGGTGATGAAGTTCGCGCACATGGGTAGGTAAGATCAAGCACGACGGTGGTAATACAAAAACAACTTAATACGATGAAGAATAATATATAGATGTTTCATTATTATTTACAAACATGTTTCAGATTAAAACGAAGTAACTACTATCCCAAATAATAACCACTATGATCATCACAAATATACAAGATATTTCGCGTTAGCTTCATTCTACACACAAAAGATGAATTTATCTTGCCTCGTAAATTATATCAACACATGGAAACTGACTTCTCGATGATTCAATACTGCCAGCGTTCCGTCTAACCATGGACAGGAAGACGAGCTCTCTCAAGCAGGCATTGTGTGAGTAATCGCCACTTGTGACATTGCCAGATTTCTCATACAGTACTTCTAACAGAAAATTTTGCACTGGACCTTATTTCCCTCTGGACCTTATCTCTATCTATCTATCTATCTATCTATCTATCTATCTATCTATCTATCTATCTATCTATCTATCTATCTATCTATCTATCTATCTATCTATCTATCTATCTATCTATGTATCTATCTATCTATTGATGGATGGATCGATCAATCGATCGATCGATCTATCCGGAGGGAAATAAGATATAGTGCAAAATTTCCTATGTTAGAAGCACTGTATGAGAAATCTTGCAATGTCACAAGTGGCGATTACTCACACAATGCCTGCGTGAGAACTCGTCTTCCTGTCCATGGTTAGACGGAACGCTGGCAGTATTGAATCATCGAGAAGTCAGTTTTCATGTGTTGATATAATTTACGGAGGTAAGATAAATTCATCTTTTGTGTGTAGAATAAAGCTAACGCGAAATATCTTGTATATTTGTGATGATCATAGTCGTTATTATTTGGGATAATAGTTACTTCGTTTTAGTCTGAAACATGTTTGTAAATAACGATTTATAAAATGACGAGTACATGGTCGGTAAATAAGGTCCACCAAAACTCTACTGGCCCTCTTTACCCTACAAAACATGTATACGTTGTTAAATATTTAGAAACGGGCAAGTTCAATGTGTATTAGATTGTTATTCTTTCCTGCCCAATGCCAGCCTATGTAGTAGGGCGGGCTCTCATGTTCGCGCCTAGTTGTTGACTATTGGAGTTCGCAAGTTCGAGTTCTACATTGGTGTCTTTCATAATGTAAATCTCTAATTATAATGCATTCGAATGGCTAATATCACTGTGTTCGAATATATTCTAAGCACATTTTCGTGCGGTTCTGAGCGTTTGAGGTATCGTGATATCGTTCATTATGGGCCAAAGAATAGATTGGTGACATGCGAAGCTATAAAGGGTGTGAATGCATTGTCTTGATCGACGCCGATGATGAGGAATTCATTTGCTACAAGTGTTATCAAGTGTAAACATTGTTGAAAATTAGTGTGAAATATGTTTCCAATGGTAACTTCTTTATTATATGTGCAACCTTATTTCTTAAAATTCAGTTACTTGTCACGACTTAACTAACGACTGTAGTCAGAGCATTAACACAATGGAAGCCGAGATAAGTTTTGAGGCTGACTTGAGTTCATCCCTCATGCATATGGGCTACATTGCAACAAACAACTGAAAGTTTCAGAGAGGTCTGAAGGTGGTCACAGGGGAGGGGATCAGCCCCCTGGCCACTCTCTAACTAAGCTTCTGATATACCTACAGAAAACAACTGTAGTTATTGTATATATTTTCTTACCGTCTCTCGTATGACGTTCATGAACAATTTGTTACTTATCCTATATGCGTGATCATTTTTATAATTGCGTATAGTGAATGTCTACGCTATCTCTCCTACTTCCATGATTGCACGAACTGTCCTATTTGAGTAGGAGATAACGAACCCATATACCTTAGGTGGAATTTTCCAGACCGGTGGTAAACTACATATAATGTTAGTTTCGAAAATGAACTAACTTAAGTACGCATCATTGTTAGATTATTTGACACTACAACCTTCATATGAATTTATATAGATAATTTATATAGATTGTTAGGGAAAATGTACGCGTTCACTTTGCACCATTTGACGAAAAACATGGATCATATTTCTCAGCAAATAGCTTCTACAGTCAAATGAATTTAACTGACTACTCTATTTGCAAAGTTGCCAATTATCCGTTTATTAAATCTTGCTATTCAATTTTCTTCCCCTCCAACCATTTGGCCCCCACGCTATCTGTCCTGATCCTACCTTACATAAAATCTTACCTAACGTCGTACTTCTTTTCTCTTTGCCAAAAAAAAAAGAAAAAAAAGAAGAAGGATCATAAGGAATTTCCGGTAACAGAGGATACTTGACACCATTTTACTGAATGATTCTTTCCCGACACATTGTATCCTTTACCAACGTCAAAGTTTCGCATGTCTAGACATACTGCTCTCATTACTGATTTTGAGAAATGTTAGAATACCTGTTAAGGTGGATCTCACTGGGGATTTCTTCCACTTCGTGTTCACACTTTTGCTGATGAAAAATTGTTCACATTGCAAATTACTTATACATATATATATATATATATATATTTTTGTAATGAACCCGAGGGCCACAGAAAATTGATTCAAACGCCGGGAGTTTGACATTTCTAATATATAAATATTGTTGGTACTCACAAGCAATATCTAAGAGATACAGTGGTGTAGCAAGTGGAAAAGGAAAAAAAATGACTGATCTAAAGTTCCCTAGTAGTACAATTGAAAAGGGCAAGAAAGAAGAAAAGAAAGAAAGAAAGAAAAAGCTCTGTAACATATGTGATGCATGGTATAAGTCGTGAGTGGGAACCCTTCACCCCTGGTGGGGATATTCATGAAGCTATCAGCTTATGTCTAATTATATTGGAATATATTATCCATTTCTTAATTTCGAACATACTAGGTTCGATCGAAATGAGAAAACTTTTTATCGGACTTCTGAAGAAAATAAAATAAAATAAATAAATACATGACCGTGTTTATTATATATGGAATTCCCAGTCACGACCCCTTTTCAGTTTTATTAAAAAATAGAAGTAAAGAAGAGAAGAGAAAATTGGGATAAAAGAGAAGAAAAATAGGGAAAGTAAGAGGATGAAAAAAGGCACTGTTACTGGATAATTTTGAGAAATATGGTAAAGGAAAGTGAATAATTATGGAATTGGGATCATTTCCAATAGCTATTGGGTGATCAAAGGTAGACACATGTTAACCCATACCTCTCGGACCTAGATCCATTTAACCCCAACTACCGAATTATCCCAATCTAGCTCTGAGATAGATGAGAAAGTTTAATTTAACAGTATATTCAGTATTTCCGAAAGTTCTCGACTAATATCCAACATTTGAAAGATAAATGATGAAGTTGATGGCATGCTAGAATCGACCACAGAAAAAAAAAATCAGAGCAACACACGTTTGTCAAAGATTCTGACTCTCCAAGTTCTCCCATGATGATCGTTCGTTCAGGTTACTACGGTCCTTTTTGCTTCCTTTAAAAGTTAGTATTGACATTCAACGACTTTAATTACCAACTACCATTAACTATAGTAAGTCACGAATTGGTCAAACGAATTGGTGCACTTAACACTAAGCCTACATCTCACTCACACACACATTCATGCAGGACATTGTATACTTCAGGTTGTATTTAGTTGAATTAAACTAGCCTAACTACATTTCTATAGACATTTATTACATTTCAAGAAAAGAAAAAAAACTTAGTTCGACATAACAGGAAATATTTGGCATATGAATAAAAAAATATATATATTAATAATGATGCATAGGCATGCACAGAAATCTGTTACCTTCAACAATATCAAATAACATATTTCTCTTGTAGAGATATTAAAAAATTGGATTACATTAAAAAAAATCGACAAAACGAAAGACCAAGAGAGAAGGAAAAAAAATCAAAGTTAAACACTAAACATATTTCAGGTTCAGTACAATGAATACATATCATGGTGAAAAAGAAAAGAAAAAAATATAACTGGTTAATTAATCTTAAAAAAAAAAAACTTTGGTAGCATTTTATTGAGTCTCTGTCCCAATAGGAGAAATTTCGACAATTTTATGAGTCTTTGTTCTCACGTCGATAGTAACTACCTTTTCAACTCTCTTTATTCACTGTGATTGGTGTCCATGAGAGTATTTAATCGTTTGTCTTAACGACAGACAAAAAATTTAGTTTCTTCATATTATATATATAATTTTCATTTCGTCACTTGACGCACTTGATATAAAATTTCAAAGTTAATTCAGATTTACAAAAAAAAAAAAAAAAAATTATCGAATCCAGTCACAGACATTGGGAACATATTGCCAAAATACTATATAATATTTCAATGGAATTAGGTCTTTGGACCTATCTAGGTCCCGTATTCACATTACTAAATTATTAACCAAAATCAGTTCAAATTAAGATCACTGAATTTCTATTTGTAGTATAGATAATGGAGTCAAGAGATTTTAGTCAATGAACTGACGAACGACAAATGGTTATGTTTCCGATCGTAGGGGAGGATTTGTTTCATAGTTTAGTGATAGAAGGACTTGTTGGCGGGGCGCACTGTTTCGTAGTTTACTGATTTCACTATGATCTCGCAAAATAAATTTGGATAAGGATTAGGGTTTTGTTTACTTTTCTTACGACCTGCTACTTGTTCTATTTACATGCAATATTTAACATGTTATTAAAAATTTAATAGTTACTAACGTTATTAACTAATCAGTAAGATGTCATTAATTATAAGTTACGCGGTAATACTTTACATCACAAATAATTGGTCAATGTCGGGTGTCAAAAATCTATGGCAACCTAAAACAACCAGGGTAAATACCGAGCCCATGCTAAATATATTCATTAATATATTCCATATAACTACTTATTATATTCATTATTACTTAGAAATCAATAATTATATTATCGTCGATAAATATATTTCATATACATACATATTCATATTCATGTCAATATTCACTAAACATTCACATTTCTCTCTTTGGCTCACATGACCCTGACAAAACACATTTTTCCCAAATAGGTTGCAAACTTTACAAGAAATCCCGACAAAATAAAATTTTCATTAGTATCCGCGTATAGAATGATATTTAATAAGTTGACATAAAAGGTGTAAATACAACAAAATAGAGCAGGCACGTAACTTTTCAAACTGTAAGTACATATATATATATATATATATATATATATATATATATATATATACAGAGAAAGAAAAAATCAAGATTATTTGAAACTAGTGGGCCCAAACGACTAATACATACACCATATAACCAATCAAAGAAAGAAAACCAGAAATCAGTCGTCATTGGATATAATTTGTACGATCGATAAATAACAAGTAAGTTTCTGGGAATCTGAAATTATAGTGTATCTTCTCGTCAGTTTCTCCCGTGGTGGATTGAGTATCGTCGAAAACGGTAGTAAGTTGTTCTGAAATACCTCCACGAATTGTATTCCTCGATGTCTCAGTTAGTACATACGATCGAAATTAGTGATATGAATATTGTACGTTTTCATGAGTTTCAGAACCGGGGGGGGGGAAGGTTGAAATTTAAAAAAAAAACTTTAGAGAAGAAGTAGAAGAAGGATAGGTAAAAAGAGAGAAGACAGAACACTACAACTACGAAAGATAAGTGGTCGAATTTACGTATACAACATACTATAACCAAATATTCTCTTTTATGCCAAAAGGGGTTCGGCTTACCAAATAAATAGCCGAAAAACAAGTCTGCAACGTCGAGACGAGTCTGTGTCCTCGATGGGATTTTCGGAAAGACAAAGGCTTTAGGGAAATCCCACCACTCACCGTATCTGGTTAACGCCTTTGCAGATTCCGGAATCCACCGGAAGGTTAGAGAAGGCGCTAATTTAGAATTTCAAAAAAAATCATCCTACCTCTCGGAAACTAAGAAAGTCCAGAATAGTAATGAAACTAGAGTAATAGCTAAGATATCCCTAATGATAATTTGCCAAAATAAAAAAAAAAATAAAATAAATTTTGGATCGGTGATTTCAGTGACCAAACATCACCGATGGCTACCCTGCGCAGACATGCCAAAGTCTGGGACGTCGTTAATTTCCATCAACTAATTAAACTGAGAAAAGAAACGGAAATACTTAAGAGGGTCATGGGTCGACGTCCGGGTACGCGATGGACATAAATATTAATTTAGTAGCGGTTGATTTAATCAGATAGTCCGATGTAAGCTATATGAACACTGCACGGAAAATAAGGTAAGCAACGAAAAAAAAATCTCGGAAAGTCAATGAATGTTACAGGTACAAATGACCAAACCTGTACTTTTCGATGATCACAGGATATAGCAGTTATTTTTCTTAATTATCATTTCTGTCAACCTTTTAAAAGTAATTCCCGCATGATGCTACCCTATCTGTTGAAAGGCTTAATATCCGGGGCTGTTAATATGAGGTCCTTAAATGCGAAGTAACACACAATTCCCAACTACACTTTACTATCCAAATAGCAAACTCGGTTAGATGAATGTACTGGTGTAGAAGTCAAAACGAGAGAGATTTTCAGTAAAACATATTCATATTCTCAACATATAATACACACTAGGGCTATCCATTTAAATATAGGTGTCATATCATCTCGTTCACTTCACATTATAATCGTATTATTATTATATCGTTACATTTAATTATTATTTACTCATTTCCACACGAAGTAATATTTTACAGACACCCTATTTCATACATTTTACACGCAGGCCATACACATATTTATATTACGCACTAATAAATATATAATTATCACAATCTGTCGCACTTAAACTACTACACGATAACATTCCTCGAACCACGGACTCTTTGTTTCAAAGCACCCAAATTATATTTACTTCGCAGTTAAAATCCATATGTGTATTCACTGAAAGTTAAATTGTCAACGATGATTTTATTTCTGATTTGCTGATAAAACTAAAGCAACAATGTAATTTTTCTACGCGATGGCGCTGTAGTAAGGAATAATCCGCTGTGTACTGAAATATATACTTGTACTTATTAATCAGAAATCTAATATTTACTCTCGTTTAGTGTGCTTTGAGTTAGACAAATGGTATTAAACTAACGCATGTGAATTACATTGTCCTAACAGTAGAAATCACGCACTCACACAGAACTACTAACTACACACCACTATAAATAACACACATAAAAACTACTAACTAGACAAGCACCATTTAATTACATGCATATTGAAGAAAAGTACTCCCTTGTTGGTATATAGAGTTGGCTCTATTAAACTTTATGGGGCAAAATGAGAAGAGTTAACCCTAGGTCCAATTGACCTGACCAATTGTTTACTAAATATTTACTAGAATTTGAAGCCCTGGGGGCACATTAACATTTCTCGTCACGAGAAAACTCCCAAACCTCTTGAAATGCATTTTGAAACAAAGTTAGTTGCTTACCTACATCGAACTATTCGAAAAGAGCTCTAAAACTATAACGACTCACCAAGGGTAGTCATCAACCTGGTTCGATCGTTGATATATGAATCTCGAGTGATAGTAATAGTTTGCATGTAAAAATATCTTTACTAATTATACATATTATTATTCTCACCTTTTCTATTAAAATTATAAAGTCGATGAACGGTATCAAATGGTTTATTAGTTGATACACTTTTATGTATTTTCATTCAAACTGTCATGCACACAGACATGATGATTAGGTATCCATAAACAACAATTACATAGCAACTAACTACATAACACTATCCCATAATAATATATCTTTTTTACATATATTAAAAACATTCTTCTTTTGTTATTATTAAATTAACATTCTATTAAGTATATTGCTTATGTATGAGCACTTTCTGCCCAAGGTGCAGGTAATTATTAATCTATCCAAAGTATTTCGTTATATAAAATGTCGCCCGACAATTGGACTGAATATAAAAGTCATAAGCAAGCTTGGCTTTTATCTTCAAGAACCACTGGTCCGATTACAATAATGGTCTTACACTACTTATGCCTTTCACATTTTGATCGCCCCTCGTATGTATCTTCATTACATATCATAGATATAGATACATTTATAACAAATCTTTCATTTCATTAATACTTATTTTTTATTACATTAATTATATTTACTTCATTATCATTCATTACATTATTATTATTATTATTAAAACGTCGTCGCCCATTTATTTAATCTTTGAAGGGTGCGAAGTCAAAATCGTAAGAAGCAATTACAGTTAAAACATGAGTTACCATTATCCAGGGCGCATCATATAATAATTATATTAGGTGATATTTTAAAATAAACATTGGATCAATAAGGCATCAAAATATAGAAGAATTTCATTCAAGATAGTCGTTGAATAATTAACTTAATAGGATGAATCTTATACTTAATATAATCTTTGGCGATTAAGTTTTCAACACAAGTCAATCTAATATAAATAATCTTTGCTTTTAATCAATTATGAATCGAATTATGATTCTTCACATTAACAAGAAAAAAATAAAAATCATTTGAAAATTAACTTTTCCAGTCTATCTAAAACTATATTTAAGCACTTCAAGTATTCATAAGAGTCGTTTTCATTATCAACATTAACTCATAAAATTGAAAATAAAAGTTCACAAGAATCTATAACTGATATGGGTTTAACCTAATTTCATTAACGGTAATCAGCTTACATTCATACTTGCATATGATTCTAATAAAGTACATTGTACTGCACAATCATGATTAGGTTCCACAATATGTTGTACATGTATTTCATCGTGATTCTGATTTTGATACGAAGTGCCATCTCTTGACCTCCAATTACGTCTATCCATGTAGCTTGTTGTATTCTTGTAATTTCGACCTATATTCCGATTGTTTTTATGTCTACTTCTGTTGGGTGATCTGACATCAGGATTACCACGATTAATTAGGTTAGGCTGATTCCCTACGTAACTTTGCCTATTTTGCTCGTTTTGATTGCTAGAATTTACTCGGCTTAGGTTGTGTTCCGTATCATTCACACTTCGGATATTTAGATTCCGAACAGGTACAAAATGATCTGAATTATTTTTACTTTTACCTACTCCTGCTTGTTGACTCATAGCATGGTATTGAGTTTCATAGCATTGGACAAGCATTAATAAATGGTTGAAACTCATACACTGGGTAGAAAACAAGATCTGTTGTAACTTAAATGGGAGCAAATTTCGAATCGATGCTATTATTCTAGATTCCGATTGCAAAGGATTAACGACTTTTAATTCGTTGTATGTATTAACAACAAATTCAACAACAGATTTGTGAAAACGAGGATTGAAATGTTGATTTCTAATGGTGGCATCTCTATTTGCAAGCAAAAAGTCATTTTCATAATTCGCGATCAGTGCTGCCTTAAATTCCTCATATGTATTGATGTGATCACGTACTGCTTTAAACCATAAAGAACATGGTGGGAGTAATACATGAGAGATTAATTTCATATATTGTGATCTATCTATACACATTATATTGCATTCGTCCTGAAATTTTTCCAGGAAAGAAGTAGCGTTCTCATTACATTTACCACTGAATTTACTCATAGCCCGTATTTCACTCATCTTAACACTTAATTTTACCTTCCTTTTATCATTCCGTGTACTTATTGGGTGACAATTCCTATCCATGACGTGATGTGTCGTTGCACCATCCCTTTTCCGCCCATCTGTCCTCTTCGGATGAATTTCTTCCAAAATAATATCCTCATCAGACACAGGTGAAGGCGAAGTCATCTTTGGTGAGTGAGGAAACTCCAAGCGATCACTACCCATATTATTGTGGCATGTGTTGTCCTTAACCTGTAGCGTTCTAATTTCTTCCTGTAGAGTAGCTATCAATTGCGTATTTGCACGTATGTTGTTAGAATTATTGATGACCTGAATCTTTTGCTGTTGAACAGAAGATTCTATTACTTCTAAATCCTTTTTTACATCACTGATTTCTTGGATTTGGTGGTTGTGCTTATCCTGACAATCCTCGGATATTCTTTTTAACTTTTCCTCGAACTGCGAGGTGATGTCATTCATCGCCTGGACAATTGACTGTTTCGTTTCATCTGACTTCTGTTCCATTCGTCTACTTAATTCCTCATATTGCTTGTTAGATTCTTCGGACTTATGCTCTATCGTCTGCTTTAACTCCTCGTATTGCTTGTTAGATTCTTCTGACTTCTGTTCTATCCTCTGCTTCAATTCGACCAAATTTAGTTTCATGGCTTCAAAATCGTCCTTTCGACATTGTTCTTGCCGCTGTAAGGTTAGCAAGATTCGTTCTTCGAATGTCATTCCTGGTGCTACACTATGTTCACCGTTATCACCATCATTTGATTCATTTTCTATTGCCTCACCGTTCATTTTTCTTATAATTATTCTACCTCTTCTCAGTCTGGTGAAATTTGTATTCATTAACTTTATTGCAAAAGTAAATTCACCCTTACTTTGCTTCGGGATATGAATTTACAGCAAATCCCGGGTGAGGTAAACCAAAATTTTTAGCTAATCCCGGTGTGAAGGCACCAAAATTTTTATAACGACTCACCAAGGGTAGTCGTCAACCTGGTTCGATCGTTGATATATGAATCTCGAGTGATAGTAATAGTTTGCATGTAAAAATATCTTTACTAATTATACATATTATTATTCTCACCTTTTCTATTAAAATTATAAAGTCGATGAACGGTATCAAATGGTTTATTAGTTGATACACTTTTATGTATTTTCATTCAAACTGTCATGCACACAGACATGATGATTAGGTATCCATAAACAACAATTACATAGCAACTAACTACATAACACTATCCCATAATAATATATCTTTTTTACATATATTAAAAACATTCTTCTTTTGTTATTATTAAATTAACATTCTATTAAGTATATTGCTTATGTATGAGCACTTTCTGCCCAAGGTGCAGGTAATTATTAATCTATCCAAAGTATTTCGTTATAAAACTCAGCTAGATTTAGAATAACTCCCTGCCAAACTCTGAGTTTTCCTTCGAACAAAACCTGAAGTGCCAATACTTCCGTACTACTCCATCACATAGGTGGATCGAATCGTATTCTGAGAGCGATCTCAGCGTCTTCCTTAAACGATGTTGAGTACACTGGTCATTTTCGGTGTTCAAGAACTTCTTGATGCTGAAGAACTTTTCATCCGTTAACAAGATGAGGTGGTGTGAATTATCTGAGAACTACGGAAGAAGTTGCTGTGTTCTTATGACCCTGTTCCACAATAGCTAGGAAACGTTCTTTTGATTTATTTGCAAAACCCTACAACCTTCACGCATTGGATAGAAACTCCTTTCCTTCGTCAGGAAACTTTGTTTCCGGATTTCGTTGCAGTCGGGTGCACACATTTCTGATGGACTGTGGAGTTGTTACAATACGTGGACGATCCATACCAATAGGACAGTTGCTGGTACTTCTCTGTGATCCGGTAAACAATCATACGGGTAATTTCATTTAGTTGCAAAAAGTTGAATATCTCACCTGCCTTATGGAGACCCACAACTCTTACCGTATTCTCGTTTTCATCTGACTCCATCTGATACAACAAACGAACGGGGATGATTAAACCATTGTGATCTCAAACCATCATATTCTGCTGGGTCCGTTGATTCCACTTCTTGTGTTAATGTACCTTGCATACTCTGTACTATGTACCTAGTGGCTAGCACGCTTGACTTCAGTTCACATGGTCCCGGATTCGATTCCTGGTGGCGTACAATTGAACGACCAAAGTGGGTTGGATTCCACTATAATCAGTAGGTCCACGTCTACTTTAGCCTAGCAGACATAACCTTTGGATGTTAAACTAAATCAAACTAAATGTCTGTTTTGACAGCTACTACCTGAATACTTACGATGATGTAAAGTTTGTATCAACATTTTTGTCTTGACTAGGTGTAGAAAATGATTAATTCTTACAAGGACCATTTCCTGTTTTGATATTAAGCTCACAAAGGGAAAATATTATTCGTAATTTACCTCTTAAAGTAGAAATATAGTATACACTTTAAATATGCAATTCAGGAACTTCCAAAACTCTTGTTAAAATCAAGGAACGTTACTCTGGAGATATTCGTGGCCAGGCGTTCTTTATCTATACACTATCGTGCTGATGCCTCGTTTAATGAAGAATAAGTTATTATAAGAACCAATGGACAACGGAACAGCTTCTCTATGATAGAAAGAGCACAAAAAGAGATGATAATAAATTGAAGACAAGAGAAAAAAGGAGATGAAATACGGAGCATAAGAATAAAGAATGAAGAACCTTGGTGCAGCATTGTCTGACCGCTGCAAAATCTTGTAATATGTGTGTGCAGTGCAAGAGAAAAGATAATGAAAAAAGAAAAAGAAAAGAAAGAAAGAGACAGAGAAAAAGATACAGGATTCATTTATCCGAAACACTTAGCGAGAAAAACCCTGAAAAAAGGGAGTTAGCAAGAGAATAAAAAAATGAGCACAGCAAACGACGGCTGTCATTCACAGAAGCAGGGAAAGTAGGAAAAGTGAGATAGATAGATAGAAAGGGAGATGAGAAGGTCTCCCTCGTACAGATTTAATTACGTCAAAGTCAGCTTTGATTTGGGTGAGAAACAGAGAATGAGAAAAAGAGAACGGTTTCTCCTTCGGGTAGACTCAGAGGAAACGGTTTGGGCCTTGGCATCGGTTGATGTCTGCCCTTTTTTAAAAAAGAAAATAAAAATAAAAAGAATTAAAACAGAAGAGAAGAGAAAAATAGCGTGACGAGATGTTGTACTTCAAAATGAGCAGAGATTACAAGAAAAAAATCACATGAACCAGGGTTGCCAATAGCTTAAATGTACTTTTTAAATAAAATAGTTAGATCTATAGTTTGCAGTTACATATACTCAGGGTGTTAAAAAAAACAATAACAGATAACTTTGCAAACTGGATCATTACACGACAACATGAAAAAAAAAATATAAAAAGATAGATCAACTTGAGTGCACAAATATGTCACTTTGGAGGTATATCCCACTGAAAATTGGTCAGAGCTATAGAATAAATGGTCATAGTTTGGCTCGGCGAATGTGAATGGCAACACTTGTCTCTTACAGAAGCCTAACAAGGTGAATTTTCTTGGATTATTTCCCGTTTCTTGCGAAAAGAAAGAAGAAAAACTTGAACTATTTACAGTACATCAGGCAAAACAATATCTGGATTTGTCGAGTTGAAAATTTCTTAGATGTTCGTATGTATAGGGGTGTCCATTTCCTAAAGAGACCTAACCACTGCGAAATTAAAATACCACTAATTTTATGGTAATTATGTGATATCTTCAAATAGATAAAAGATAATCGAAAAGTGAAGAAGAGCGTCCAAGACAATATTATTTGGCATGAGGTACCGTTATCACGAGTCATCTTCTAGCTTTCCGTTTGCAGCCATTTCGAAACAAGAAAATAAATGCCGATTTTCTAAATGGCTGGAAGTCGAAAGTAGATAAGTGAGTCATGATAACGGTATCTCATGTAAAATAATATTGTCTAGTTCGCTCTTGTTCCACATTTCGATTATCTTTCATCACATATCAATTACTGTAAAATTAGCGGTATTTTAATTTTGTCGTGATGGGGTCAGCCGAGACCAAAGGGTGCTCCTGTAATCCAAATCTTTCGGAGGCGAAATGGTGTAGTGGAAACACTCTCTGAAGGCTGATCTTGCGTGATGGTATATGTATCCGTTAATTGCACTGGATTCAAGCTGTAATAGTGGTTTGGAGTCCAGTAACTAGGGTGGGGCTAATTGGGCTCGTGCCCCAGGCGCCGAATTAGGAGGGCAAAAAATTGGGCAAATATTTGAGAGAATGTTTTGGTTTGATTGGTCAGGGGGGCGCTTAAGCGGGATCTTGCCCCGGGCGAGAACTAGCCTAATTACTTCGTTGTTAGTAGTTTTTCTCCTTCACAACTTCTGTGTTGCGTAAGGACGAAACACAAATGTTCAACTCAAATCCTCAAAGCTCTACGAAGCACACCAAGAAATTCTCATCTCATGTATCGTCACAAAAGGATTAATCTACTTGTTTAAACTTTCACCATGATTCTGGTCTTCAATACTCTTCTTCCTTCATATTGTACAGCTTCGATTAAAAGTGTCATTATTCTATAAATTTTACAATTTTTAGACATATTAAACACTTCTTCAAACAAGTTACTGACTAGTTGAAACGCATTAATTTTGCTTCTCATTTTTGGTTGAGTGGCGGCAATTCAGGGAAGTAACACCGGTGGAAACTACAATCTTGTAGCTGCAAAATAAAGTTTTTAAAAATCTTATGTCCCAATTTTTGTAGACTACATAAGACCTACCACTCACTGCCGACAAAAGAGTTGAGCAATTATCTCATTACTGTCACCTACGATCAGCAACCTCACAGAGACAAAACATTTTTGTTGCCACACCCTCGCTCACTGGCGACGGCAACAGAAAAGTTGCTGGGCATTGAAATCACAATTTGGCAAAATTGGACACAGTACAATGGACTTCGAAGAATGTGCTATTGCTTGTGTGCAAGATGCAAAATTTAAGAAAGAAAAAAGAAACGTTGGGTGCGAGATTGATGAAAGAAAAATTTTACACGCTACATAGCGATTTACGCAAATATCCCTCGAAGCTCATTCCAGTTTCTTATAATAGCGAAACACACTTCCTCCCACAATTTCTTTTTTATAATTTATATCTGAATATTCTTGCAAACATTTATATATATATATATATATATATATATATATATATATATATATATATATATATATATATATATATATATATATAATACTGGACGTCTCTCTATTTCCTCAATTTGTTTTTCATTGTCTTTATTGCTAAATAAAGACAAATTAGCTCCCATTGCAAACACTTCTTTTCACGTGTTGCACACGGAACGAACTGTTGTGAGAAAAAAACTTGCAAAAAACATTATTTCTTTTATCTCCCTGCTTGGAGGCACCTAGGTAACGTTTCTGTTGCCGGCGCCGCTGACTCCTATAAGACTCAATGCATTTTTAGTTGTTGCGCAACTAATGAGTACTAAGTTTGTTTTGAAGTGTTTTATTTAGTTTTGACTTTTCCGTTTTACGCTCTTATGCAATACCAAGGTTATCAATCACTGAACCTACTAAGAACGTCCCTCCCCACGTTCGAATCGGAAGGCAGCTGGATTACAGGACCATGCCTCATGCGACTTCAATTAAACAGTTGAATACTCAAAGATTTAGCAGCAAATGATCAGAATAAAAATTAGTAATCTACATTAAGAAAGAAAAAAAAAAATTAAGAAAGTACTCTGCCAACACTGACTGTCATGACGATGTGAAGAAACAGATCTAGCAGGAAAAAAAGAGAAGAAGAAGAAAAGTGCACAGCAAAGAGGAAAAGAAAAGAGTATTTCGAAATTACTGATGAGGACAGAAAAAGTAGGGAAGAGGAGGAGATGAAAAATCCACACCTCGAGAAGTAGAACGTTTGCCTCTGAAAAGGAGAGAAAGAAAGGTGAAAGAAAATACACTTTTAAAAAAGAAAGAGGAAAAAAATCAGAATTAGGAAAGAGGGGAAATGAAATCCTTAAGCAGCAATTCTCCCGGGAAGAAAAAGGTAAAAATTTGTGAGGGTAAGGAAGAAAATGCTTCCCACTTATTTCGTATTTTTTTTTTTTAATTTTAAAATCGACTCTACTTCTCTCAGACTCACATAAAAATTAGCTACATTTTTTAATATTTATTACGTTAAAAGCTGTGGCGTGTTGCGTTATTAGAAGGTTAATAAGATGCTTCGCTACCATCATTAGTGATAGAAAGAGTATTTTCTCTCCCGATCCCTTATTCTTCATGGACGACTTTTTTTTTTTTTTTTTTTTTTTTTTGCTTTCGACGTACAGCGGGGAAGAAGAAGGAAATAGGAATAAAATGTTCATTAGCAAAGTCTCCTACTCATTGTTTGTTTCTTTCTTTTTCTAAGTTTCAAAATGGTTTTTGATAGAGACGGTGTGCGCCAATGAAAACTTGACCCATAGTGTGCTAGGGACGTCATCCCTCAAACGTGACGGGCTACATAGCCATAGATGCTGAAAGCCCAGAAATCTAAATCCTAAATTCTAAATCCTGAAGAAAACACCAATTTGAGGGCTGATAACTCATTGTATGTACTGTAAAGGATTTTGTAGCGTTGGACACGCTGAAAAATTTATGGATTTTGTTAAAGTAATGCCACAAAGAATGTGAAAATACAAATAAAACGGACAATGTTTTGTGTAAAAAATCCTGCGACTATAGTGTAACCAGAGTTGTAATGTGGTCATATTAAAGAATATTCTTCTAAAATGTCCAATTTCCATTTACTTTAGAAAATTTAGCCATAAAGGTTGTATTGAACTCAGCAAACATAACCTGATCTTCTTAAATTATTAATTGTGTAGTGGAAATGGAAAAGGCTGAAAGTGCCAAAAAATAAAAAATCGATTTTTTGCATGGAATGTGTTGTAAACGACATCGCCAATAACCTAGAGAAGGTCCAAAATGCCAGAAAAAAACCTACTAGTTTCTAGAGCACTCGCAAGGAGCAACACCTTAAAGGATAAAGTACAGTTTTAGGAAGTTTTTATTGAATACTGGAAATTTTACTTTGGGGCACTTTCAGCCTTTTCCATTTTCATTACACAATTGTAACACTTCCTTTCACAATACACACGTATTCAAAGTGTTTCATTATTGACAATTTTGAGGAGAAGTGAATGTTGGTCATCTTATACAGTTGGGCTTCACTCTCCTATAATACAGGCCGACGATTTAAACTTTTGAAAAGTTACAAAAACAAAACTCAGATTCTGACTAATTTTAGGTCCCTGAATATGAATATGATATCCATTTTACTACATTAGCTCGCATTTTTGTGTAACTCATAGTTGCCAGATTTACCATAATAGGGAAAATGAGCTATCATGAAGTATACCGGCCAATGAGCTGTTTGCGTGCCGAAAAGGAATCAACTTCATTTCGACAGTTGGTCAAGAATGACAGTCAGTTTTAAAAATTCTTAAAATTAATTTATTGAATCAAACCAGTTAAAAAACTATATATTCTGTTTGTGTATTAGCACTAAAAACTATATATATTGTTAGTATGGGCCTATTAGCATTTACATACACAGGGTAATTTATAAAGTCTAATGTTTAGAGCTGCAAATAACACCATCTGCTTTATTTTTTTTATTAAAATGAAATGTTGGGACCTCTCTCTTCACCGACCAGCAATAGTCCCCCATCATTGCAGGGTCCCAACGTCCTTGATATCGAATTTCCATCGTTCTTATATCCTGGGGAAACCATTCTCCCATTTCGTCACTTACATCTGCAAGATTATCTGGAAAGAAGTTGAGGTGGGAGTGCAGAAAGTGGATTTTCAAAGACATGCGACATCCCAGAGCTTCATATGCGACCAGAAGTTGCTGCATCAGAGCCTCGTAATTTTGAGCTTTAGTTTTTTTTCAAAAACCCTTTTACAACTTGAACAAAAGCACGACAGGCATTTAACTCTGTCGTTTAAACTCTGTTCAAACAATTCGTCATGGATAAGTTTGCGAATATCAGGTCCTGTGAAAACTTCTTCTTTTAATTTACAATCACTTAGTTTTGGAAAACACTGTCTAAGATACTTAAATCCTTCACCTTCTTTGTCCTTAGCTTTTACGAAATTCTTCATGAGGCCCAACTTAATATGAAGAGGTGGACGCAGCACCTTGGCTGAATCGATCAGAGACTCATACTTGACACTGTTGGTACCGGGCTTAAATGTCTCTCTGTGGGGCCACTCTTTTTGTGAAAAATGTTTTCGTGTGGCTCTTGAGTCCCAAAGACACAAAAAACAACAGTACTTTGTAAATATTGCAATAACTTTCAAATCTCTGCAAATTGTATTGCAATAACTTTGTCAGACCAAGTAATATTGCAATAACTTTCAAATCTCTGCAAATTTGCCAACCATATTCTTTGTAGTTAATACGATTTAAAATGAGTGCGAGATTCTCGTAAGTCTCTTTCATCGAAACAGATTGTGAAACAGGAATAGACGGCAGCTTATTTCCTTTATGAAGTAAAACTGCTTTCAGACTGTACTTAGACGAATCTATGAAAATACGCCAATCGGATGGATCATGTTGAATTTCTAATTCATTTATCAGACCACTGATGTCCGTGCATACACAAAGGGAACCTTCCATTCTGTAGTATTCTGAAAAGGTCTCGTTCCTTTTCCTGTAGTGAGTGTAAGTAGTTCCAGGAGCCAGTAATTTCCACTCTTTGAGTCTAGCACCCAAAAGTTGAGATTTCTCTTTCGAAAGTTGTAACTCTCTCATTAAATCATTCAACTCATGTTGTAGGATGAAGTGAGGCTCATCTTTTACGTGGAAGGAACTGTCTCTCGGATCTTTATCTGCAGATATTGAGTTGGTGTCCTCATCGCTTCCTTTAGGCGCTGTAATATCGATAGTTTCCCAATCTTTCGGAGGAGTAGGTAGATCTACAGGTAAATTTCCTCCATGGGTCACTGGTCTGATCGCGGATTGCAAGTTTGGGTATTCGATGGCACGTTGTTTCTTCTTGTTACTTCCTGCTGTATTCGTAATACAGAAATAGCAATCATCATAATGATTCCGGGGTTCTCTCCATATCATCGGAACAGCAAAAGGCATCCTTCGTTTGGTTCCTTTAAGCCAGGCAGTCAGAGTCGCATAACACATCAAACAACACACATGAGGCCCAGCTTTTATCTTGATCACCGGTCTTGCAGAAAAAAAAAGCTTTCCTAACGTCATTATTTATCGATCTAATCTGCGACTTAACCTTAAATATGCCACAGATATAACAAAATCTGTCCAGTGAGTTCTTACATCCTCTGAAGGAAGAACTTGACATTTTGCACAGGAAAGCGAAAATTAGAGCAACAGCACAACCACTTATTCCATAAAATCATTAAAAGATACTGAAAACACAAGCAAACAGTTCTAAAAATACGGTAAAGTAAAACTGAAGTTACTGACGTAAAAATTCCAAGTCAATTCTCCCGACAAAATACTTATACGCTTGAGAGATTACTTACTGCAATGCATCACAGTAAGACTGAGCCACGCAATAACGGCGCAGTCGGCGCTTTTTTCGCCCACGTCATCGTGCCGCTCATTGTTGCCACATAGACCCTATTTTTTAAACCGGTTTCAGTGGTCTAAAAACAAACAAAGGAGGGGGAGGAACACAAGTGTCAAGCATGCATTTCTATCATCCCTGTCCTCCCGGTATTCATTGTTATATATATATATATATATATATATATATATATATATATATATATATATATATATATATATATATATATATATATATATATATATATATATATATATATATATATTAGGGTGCATCAAACCCAACACTTTTCACAAAGTGACTTGTTCCTGGGCTAGAAATATTCCATTTGAGCTATAATACAGTCCTGCAATTTTTTATAAAAATCAAAGTATGTTTAGGGGGTCCACCAGAGGCATAAACTTATATGAAACAGGATAGTTATCTGAAAAGTTGCTCAACAGATGGCGCCACGTAGCTTGTATCGTGAATTTTGAATAAAAACAACGAGATATTCTTCTCTAGTATTTGTTCTATTAAGATTTTAAAATTTTAAGTCCAATTTTTATATACTGTTTACTTTTACGCGAAATTCTAAGTATTGGAACCAAGGTTTTGAACTTTCTACGGAAATGATATATATTTTTTTTTTTTTTTTTTTAATATATATCATTTCACAGTCTCCACACCATCCCCCCTAATTCAAAAAAAGAACTGTTTTCGTACTGTAAATGGAGAGATGACGTCTGTGGCAACTTGGATATCTTCTAGTGTGTTTGGATTAGGAAGTGCTATCACTGAGAACGACGCCTTGCTCACCGGATCTCGCTTACCAACATGTTTGCAGGTTTTGAGGTGTGTAATGTATCATGTTGAGGATTCAATACTACATGTTGCTATTCACATTCATATCTGTGTTTCTAGTTTGTACCATCTATGTTTTACAACAACAATAATAATTCACCTGTGTATGAATAAAGTGACTTCCTTTATTATTGTTGTTAAACCTCATAGCCCATATATGTGATAAATCATAACCAATGTCTATCTGAATCACTCCCGAAGAGACGACGTTATCGTCTGCGGTAAAACATACTTAAAAAAAAAAATGTTGAGGATGGACGAAAAATCAATCGGACAAGGTGGGAAGCTGCAACGC
This sequence comes from Thermobia domestica, assembly GCF_964235325.1. Classification (NCBI taxonomy): domain Eukaryota; kingdom Metazoa; phylum Arthropoda; class Insecta; order Zygentoma; family Lepismatidae; genus Thermobia; species Thermobia domestica. The sequence continues at coordinate 182,378,568 of NC_137463.1, forward strand.
TTGTTTTGTCGCATTTAGAAGTTTTGTATGATAAAACAAATATTCCCATGGTTTCAGAACGAAAAACGTGTGAGAAAATAATTTCATTACTAGATGATAATGCTAAGATACGGGCTATACCTAAAAGTCGTCGATCCAGTCCAGCCAATCTATTAAAAATTCAAAACATAGAGAAACAACTAAACAAAACATTTCCGTTATGGCCTGCCAACGTGAATAGTCTTATTAAGAATGAAGAGGATAAGGTTTTCCAGAATCTATGAAAACAGATCGTTCAGCGATATTGGGATCATATGACAGAGTGCTGGCTAACAAAATCAGACGTCGAAAGATTCGTGAGAAGGCACAAGAGAAGAGGAGGAAAAAGGCGCATGAAGAGATGGCCGCATCCGATATAGCTGTTGGAATTGATCTGCTTCAGATGGAAAATGATAGCTAGGACGAGGAACCAACTAAGAGACTATACTGCAGTATCTGAAATCCTTCTGTCACCAATTCAGCAATACGATCCAATAATTATCGTTCAGTGCATACTGGAACAAGTGTTTTTATCAAACGTGATATTATCCAACGACCAAACATCGTATCTTTAGCAACTCGCTTGCAAATGACGTCTGCACAGCAGGCTATTTATACCAAAGCGTTGATAAAGGAAGCTGGTGGAGATACATTGAAAGTCACTACGTCATACTGCAGTGCAGATAGGACCCGATGAAAGGTTAGTTAACAGATATCAGGATCTTTAATGAAAAACTGGACTCCTTCAGAGCTTGCCATCGTACATACATTGGGATTCAAAGTTAATACCATCTTTGACTAATAAGTACGTGAAAAAAAGAACGTCTTCCAGTCGTCGTCGTGAGGAACAAGAATGAACTAAAGCTACTGGGCACACCTGTTTACAAACCTGTGGTTGGTATGAATACTGGGATCATTATTGCCGAACTTACAGTGGACCATGGACTGTGAAAACATCATAGCAAACATGACATTTGACACTACGGCATCAAACACCTGCCATGTTAGTGCTCCTTGCGCGATGTTAGAGGAAAAGCTGAACCGAGCTCTTCTGTGGTTACCTTATCGCCATCATATAGGTGAAATTATAGTTGGATAAGTATTTAAGGACTTGAATATTGAAATCACAAAGTCACCTGATATTTACCTTTTCACAAAATTTCGTGAGCACTATGACGAATTACCTCTTATCAGTGAACATCCTCTCTTACGATTTGATTCAACTCCATTTTACAAAAGTGAACAAAGTGTACTTAATATTTTCCAATTTTTTTTTTTTTTTTTTTTAATTTCCCAATATAATTTCTTGACGCTTCGTACCTACATCTGTTGACAGTGTGAAAATTACAAGGGGTGATGAAAAGGAAATCCTCTTTGGTAGTACTGAATGTTACTATAACCAAAGGAGATTACCACTTATTCCCCTTCTATTAAGCGGTGAAAATCTGTCTCCAATATTGGGGGGGGGGGGCGGAAGGGTAAGACCGTTCCCTTAAAGCGATGTTGAAAATATTTATGATGTTGTAAAACAATACTGTGGAGGATCAGGGGAGCAGAGTTGTCTTGAACATTGTGAGGCGGGCAGATTTGATGCTTATTCTGGGGGAATATCAATTTCATCTCATTTTTCTTTGTGGCAATCGGACACAATTCATCACATTTCTCCCCATAAAACACATTTCAAATCGGATTATTGGGGGCACAATTCCTCAGTTTCAAGATTGGAGGTGACATGTCCCCCTCAAACCCCCGTGCTATTCGTGCCAGTGCTTATAATACACACTGTCAACACACGTAGACACGAAGCGTCAAGAACAATTTTTAGACAACGACTGTGGTAACCATAATATAACTAGTGATATAAATATATTTACGAAATAGATTACATTTCGTTGCTAGTTAACATGGAACATTGAAAGATTTCACAACTAATTTGAATACTTCTATTCTTTTAATTCATTATAAACAAATGGTGAATTAACATTCTACTTGTAGCTACAAGTAGCTACTTTATTGGTTGAAGCAAAAAACAAAAAAAAAAGTTCACTCTAGGGTAATAGAACCCTGGACCCTTGGCATGTGAGTCACAGATGCTACTGATTCTGCCACGCCGTCACTTGATAAATTTGTGCAACGTATGACATATGTGGCGAGTCAAAACTTTAAGACGCTTTTTATCTTCTATATTAGGCCATTGCGCTCTCCCAGTTTGTAATATGAACACTTTAAATGTGCACTATCACCTTGAAAAAAATGGCCCCGAAGTTCATTTATGAAAGTCTGCTTTCTCCTTGTTAGATATACTCATCTCAGGTAAGTAAATAGAAACAAATTGAAAAGGAAGGAAAATGAAGGCCTTGAAAGTAAAATGTGGACAAATTCATCAGGGTTCAGAAGATGCTGTCTACAATGAACTGAGCAGAGTGGGTCGGTGGGTCAGAGTGAGGTATGATGGCTAAAAGTGGGTCACGGTGGATAGTGGGTTGCAGTGGGTCACGTCCTGTTGACCCGCTCACAAATCATGAACCACTAGACCCACGGTGTACTGACCCAGTCCATCTCTGGTTTTTGAAAGGCCAAATGTTCAGAGTTTCTGTGTCTCTGTTCTCAGGTTTAATTTCTGATTAGAGAAAGCTCTTCTCGCTTGTACAGTTGCTAGCGCGCACCCTTGATGCAGAGAGTCCAGGCTGGAAGGACACTGACATTTGAATGCGTTACGAAGGTTCGAGTTCCTCTTCAAACTCCAGGTTCATGTCTCACATAGCGTCACGCTGAGAAGGGGCATTAAACTTAAAAAAGAACACTGATGGGGAGAAAATAGCTAAGGAATTAGACTTTTGGGCTTTCGGCATCTATGGCCATATAAGGGATGATCTCCCTCGGCGATCACACTATTCGGGGAAAGAGAAGGAAGAAAGAGTTGGGGAAGGAAGGAAGCGGCCTGGGACCTGTATGTTAGATACCATTCCGGGATTTGCCTGGAGTGAATTAGGAAAACTCAGGAATAGCTCATTCAGGATTCCTGGCCTTAGAAAGCTTTTACACCTTTTCGACCGAGTGTCTCCACCAGCAATCAAACCCGGGGAAAAGTAACGGTCATGCCACTAGAAAAAGATGGTCACGCTTGGATAAATTTCTGTTTGTGCTTCTTTATACTAATTTAAAGATATTGAATCCAATGAAATTATTTCCATGGGGTAACGAGAAAAATAATCTCAAATTTAAGATTTTTGAACTACCTCTTTTGCCAATGGAAGAAGTCCACACGCTTAGATAAATTTCTAATAGTTCTTCTTATACTAATTTAGGATAGTGAATTCAATGCAACTACATGACAATATCCATCCGCGGGATCACGAGGGAAAGGTATAACAAATTGCCTTCAAATAGTCCGAATATTCTGCCGCGTTCGAACGCAATTGTCCTCAGGTTCTGCTCTTTGAATTTGAAGAGGAAGAGTAACGGTTTCCCAAACATGTTCTTCTTCACATGTGGGTCATTCCATGTCAAATCACCTAATTTTAAAACATGACCGTGCTTCAATGTCTCAGATTCTCTTCAAAATTTTTCATACATTAATACCAATGAAATTATGCTAATTTTTTTCCCCGATTTTTTGGATGAGAAAGGGGCCGGGGTGAAATTTTTGAAAAATGTGAATTTTGTTTCAATTTCACTTTTTGGCAGTCAGCATCATGGAACTAAATTACCATAACTTCCTTATTTTTGAAGTTATTGGGCTCACCCAGGTGTCAAATGAAAGCTTAATTCTTGCTCTTTCAGCAGCTCTTAAGTAACCTTGTAAAACATTACACTGTCAAACATTAATGGGCATATAAATCAAATTTTAGGCTTTTTTTGTTTTTTACAACTTGTGCTTTTGTTCAACAGTTATAACTATAAAACTTTTGAAACTCTTTTTGCACATTCATCTTAAAACGTACATGGTATGGTTAAAAAATAAAGAGGGTGTTTTTTTTATATTTTTGTAATTATTATTTTTATGTACGGAAATATACAGTTTTAAGTTTTGTTACAAATTGTGTCATTGTTCGTAAGTTACAACTATGAAACTTTTGAAACTTTTTAAATAGTATTTTCTTAGCACATAAATGATATGGTTAAAAAATAAGAAGGTTGCTTTTGGTATTTTTGTATTTTTTTTTAAAATTTTACGTGTACGGAAATATACAGTTTTAAGTTTTGTTACAAATTGTGTCATTGCTCATAAGTTACAACTATGACACTCTTGAAGCTTCTTTTTATAGGATCATTTTATCACATACATGATATAGTTACAAAATAAAAAGAAGCTTTTTGCAATTATTATTATTATTATTATTATTATTATTATTATTATTATTATTATTATTATTATTATTATTATTATTATTATTATTATTATTTCTATTTTAAATGTACAGAAATATACAGCTTTACTTCTGTTATCAGATTATGCGTTTCCTCTGAAGTAGTGATGGCCAATTCCGGAATTTTTACTTTTCGGATTCCGGAAAGTAAAATCGGAAAAAATTCGGAATTCGTAAAAATTCCGATTTCGAAAAACACTGGAATTCGAAAAAATTCCGGTAAGTGAAATTTCCGATTTCGGAAAATTTTGGCCATCCTTACTCTGAAGTGACAACTGCCATACTTTAAAACATTTTTCAAATAATCATCTTAGTAAATATTAGGTACGGTATGCTTAAAAATAGAACTGGTGTAATGTGTAGTTTTGGTATTGCCATAATATTATATTTTTGTATTTTAACTATGACTTTCAACTTTTTTCTCAATTGTACCATCGCTTACATCTATCAAACTTTTGTAACTTTTTATAGGATTAGTTTGGATTTAGTAGGTATGATTAAATAACAAAAAGGGAAATATTTTTGTAATAATCTTGCGGTTTTGTGAATGGAAAATATAGGCCTAGTAAGGGGTTGAGTGATTATTACAAACCCTATCAACAGAAATAAGAAACAATAGACTAATGTACATAGATGAAAACAATAAAAACACATACCAGTAATACTTGTTAGAATTACATAGATTTACATACAAAATGTTGTGTCCTATATTTCACAGCTCATTCTTTTCATTAATGATATGATGTGTTCTTTTAATTTTGCTTTCAGTCGCGTAAGTCCGGGCTGTTGGCTTTTAAGATATGGAACAGGAACTTCCAAGATGATATTTTCAAAAAGTATCCAACAAAAGTCTTCATTTTCTGGCCAATAGAATATAGAAGGCCCAGAGCGATTCACGAATTGCACTCTGACATACAAAAATAATAATTACAAAAACACCAAAAGCACACTTTTTACTTTTTATCTATATCATGTTTATGTTAAAATGATCCTATAGAAAGAACGTTCAAGAGTATCATAGTTGTAACTTATGAGCAATGACACAATTTGTAACAAAACTTAAAACTGTATATTTCCGTACATAAAAAATAGTAATTAGAAAAATACAAAAAACACCCTCTTCATTTTGTTACCATACCATGTACGTGTTAGAGATGCAAAAAAGCCGGCTATTTTCCTATTTAAATAGCTTTGTTATAGTATACTCTAAAGTTAAATAAGATTGCATGACCTAAATCCTATATTTCGCTCTGGAATTCACCATCATGACGGAACACATGTTTTATAAATTAAAGTAAACATAAAGTACGTAGTATTTAAGGGCAACTGTAGATATTTAACTTCATTTTAACTTCTGAGTTATCGACATTTTTTTCTTTTCTACATCATTTCTTTTTAGTCATCCGTGTTTCATTTCCTAGAGATTAGTAGGCCTCTAGCTTCTGCCACATAAGTTAAACTTTTGTTATTCAATATATCCGTCAGAGCGTACGTTTGTCAGTATATCTGTCAAAGCGTACTTCCACATTCTTGTTATCCTGTAGCTGTGCAATGATTTAGCAATAACCTTCCGAATACAACCTTGAATACAGTTTTATAGAAATAATCAGTAGCAGATTCAGAAAAGTATTTTGGGATGTGTTTCTCTGCTTAATGTTAGTGTTTTCTAAAATTTCCTAATTTTTATTTGGGAGTTGATGAGTACAAGCATAACTAATATTTCGTTTAATTTGTATATTCAGCAATAACCTTTCGGATACAACCTTGCAGACCATTTTATACTGATAATCAGTGGCGGATTTAGAAAAGTATTTTGGGATGGGTTTTTCTTATTAATGTTTAGTTTTTCTAAAAATACCTAATTTTTATTTGAAAAGAGCTTGAAGTTTATGAGTAGACTTCGGATTTTTGCATATTTGCATGTTTTTTTCCTGATGAGATATTGATATGCTCTTTAAACAGAAATCCGTTTCAGTTTTTTGGGGGGTAAAATAGTAGTTTTATAGTGCATATATTTGCATATTTCGGAGGTTAATGCATGTTTATGTCGTTATTGCATATAAATGCATATTTAAAGAAATGACCATATTGATCATTTTTAATGTGCAATAACTTTCCCCATAAATGAAATTCCAAGTTTCTAATATAAATAGACTGAAGATCTTTAAATAGTTCATTGTTGTTGGCTTAGAATATCTACCAAGGTCATGTGGAAGGAGAATAAGAAAGGGGTGAGTGATTCATCCTCCCGGCAATGATGTATGATTGTCACTTTTTTTTTTTTAAATAGAAGATATAAGTAACGGTGTCAAATCAACTAGAACAAAATTTCCACGTTAAAGTTGCTACTGTTGTGTATGTGTGTGGATTTGAAATTGTGTGGTCCTGTAGCAGTATAAAAATAACAAAAGAAAAATCTTCTAGAAGTGATCTGAAACAGGGCCCATTTAGTTGTAGTGCGACATCCTTAAATTGAATTTTAATTAGCTCAAAAGTTTGTCCAATTTTTGTCCAACTTAGAACAAATTTTGTACCATTCAAATTAACAAAGGGGGAACATTTCAAAATTTGGGCCACTTGGATCACCTTTGATCACTTTGATCTTCAAATCTGAAATTTAACTACCTACGAATTTTGTCCAATTTTTTTCCATTTTTATCCACTCAAGATTTTTTTTGTAAAATTCAAGTAAATGAGGGAGTGCCATTTAAAAATTTGTCCACTTTGATGACCTGTAGTGCAACATCTTCAAATTTGAAATTTAACTACCTCAAAATTTTGTCCAAATTTTCACTATTTTTGTGCACCTAAGACAAAATTTTGTAAAATTCAAGTAAAAGATGGAGGGCCATTTCAAAATTTGGACACTTGGATCACCTGTACTGAGAGATCTTCAAATTCGAATAATTTTGTCCAATTTTCGTCCATTTTTGTTCACCCAAGAAAAAATTTGGTACCATTCAAATAAATGAGAGAGGGTCACTTCAGGATTTGGCCACTTCAATCACCTGAAGTGCAACATGTTCAAAATCTGAATTTTAAATATCTCATAATTTTGTCCGATCTTTGTACGTTTTGTGCTACCAAGAAAAATAATGTACCATTGAAATAAACGAGGGAGGGCCATTTGAAATTTTGGCCACATCGATCAGTGTGACATGCTCAAATTCGCATATTAACAAGCGTAGAATTTTGTCCAATCTTTGTATCACAAACAAAACATTATGTGCCATCCAAATAAACAAGGAAGGTCATTTCAAAATTTGGCTACTTCGATCACCTGTAGTGTGACATTTTCAAATTCGAATTTTAATTAGCACAGAATTTTGTCAATTTTTGCACATTTTTGTAGCACCAAGAAAAAATTAACGCTCAAATTAACAAAGGAGGGTCATTTCAAAATTGTGTCCACTTCGTTCAACAGTAGTGTAACATGTTTAAATTCGAATTCTAACTAGCTTAGAATTTTTACTGTTTTTTGTAAACTTTTGTACCACCAAGCTACTTAAAATTCAAATTTGAAATGTCTCACTAAGGTGAACGAAGCGGCCACATTTTTAAATGTCCGTCCCTGGTTTATTTGAATGGTACGATTTTTTTCCTGGTGGTAAAAAATGTACAAATATTTAACAATTCTGAGCTAATTAAAATTCCAGTTTGAAGATGTCTCACTACAAGTGATCGAAGCGGAAATTTCTCACAAACTGGTATCACTGGCTTTGCTGTGCTTACCTCATGACGTCACACGTGTTCGGCATAGTTCGTAATCTCAGTTTGCGGCGCCCCCCTGCTTTATAAATCTCCCGTAAGGAAGATAACTGAAAGAAAAAGATATACACAGGTAGAAATATTATACAACTAAGAAAAAAAAAACTTGAAGAAAAATTGAATTTCCCGATTGATTGAAACCTAAGATTTGTGTTGTTAATACTTCTAACGGCATTTGTGCCGTATCGCCGGACCACTTTGAAAACTGAAAAAAGCACAAAATGTATTGCATTCGGTTATATTTTGTTGGATTACATTAAGTTACGTTAGATTACGTTACATTAGGCGTGTAGTATTATAGAGGTTGTTCAGTCTACATTTGGCCAATTAAATTTAGAAGAATCCATGGCGCCAGGTCCGTAAGTGCTCGATGTGTTTCTTGGTTCCTAACAATAGCCCGACAGCGTAATTTCCACTTTAATACGCTTCTCTGAAGAACTGGGAGGGGAATCTTGTCCCATTCCCTTTGCACAGCTTTCCAAAGTCCTTCCACAGTTGTCATACGCCGTTTTCCAAAAAGCCCGCTTCAGCAATCCAAATCCACAATAGTCCATAGGACTTGCATCTGGAGATTTAACAGGTACTTCATTGAAAGGTATCACCTGTATACCACTTGCCTCCTCCATCTCCCTGTAGAATGTGAGGGACGATCGTGAGGTATGTGATGATGCCTTGTCCATGTGAATGCACACCAGATTTGCGTCATTTCCGTATATTGTTGGAATCTCATGCTCCTAGATCGGCCGCATGATCTGCTCCTGAAAATACTGGAATTTGTTTTGCAGTTCTTCGCCACCCTACGAATCTTCAGTTTACCTTAGTAACAGTAGCCAGTAACGACCATGAACCCTTTTGCAGGGGTGCCCACAAGGGGAGGCTATGACGCAAACTGCGTCATTGAAAATTTGAAGGGGTTAAAAATTTATATAAATATGTTTGAGAGAGTGTAAAAATTGATCGAAAAGATTTTTTTCATGGAAGAACACCTACGGATAGGCAATTGAGGGGGGGGTGCGTCATGGACATGAGGGGGGTGGGCATCACTGCCTTTTGGGAAGGGTTCTTTACAGACACGGACCCACCTTCTGAAGTTCTTGGCGCCTTTCTCTCGGTACATGATGGCTCTCGGTTGCTGCAGTTGGAAAGGTAAATCCATGCTTCATCGAGCGTTACGACGTACATCCACATTTGTTTTGATAGATGCTGTTCGTACAGCTTCCGGGCGTTACACTTAAGTTGCTTCTGGTGGGCATCCGTGAGAAGATGGTCACGAGTAGTGTTGCCACGAGACGAGACGAAACGAGACTTCAAGCTGTCTCGTCTCGTCTCGTGCAAAGCATGTCTCGTCTCGTTTCGTTTGTCTCGTATAGTAGCATATCATACGAACGAAAGTAAAATGTAGCAGACTGCACCATGCTGATCAAGATACAACAAAGTTATTACTCAGAACGCAGAAGACAAGAAATGTCACGGTAGCTACACCGTGAAACATTCACCTCTGGTGCGTGTGGTAGTCGGTTCGATCTCGGTTAGTGCCATGTGAGCTTTGTGATGAAAAACGAGTGTGTATGTTTTCTAGGAGTTGCCTCGTATCCTACCACTTTCTTCATTCTACTAATTTTCTCATCATCATCCATTCAGCGTGAGCCAAAGTTTTCTAAAAGTCTTAAAAATAAATTCAAAAAAGCTCACAAGGCAAGGACAAATAGTTTACAAAATAATATTTCTCTTCTGTTAGTTGTCTGATTCTCCTCGACCCTGACTTCTTCTTCTTCTTCTTCTTCTTCTTTTTTTTTTTTTTTTTTTTACATCTGAAACATTGAAATTTATTTTACGAGTTTCAATACACGAATATACAGTAAATTTCTCATAATTATTATACATCGAAGACGAAGACACTTGATTCCATATATTCCAGAAAGATATACCTAGGTATATACTTTGATTTCATATATTCCAGCCGTTAGGTTTTGCAGTGTTAACCCAGACCAATCCAAAAACTACTTTCCATTTTAGCATGTTTAGATGTGTTGCAATTATTTAAAAAAGAAAACAATAACTTGGAACAAAATAATTTTATTGAGTAATAAAAAGTATTTAATTGAAATTTTATAGGTTACTGCACAATAAGCTCTATTTAAAGTGCCATAGTACTGGAAGCTGAACGACACATCGGAGGAAAGAATGCTTGGGGGACATTCTACGCCCTCATTTTACAAATCTGTTCCCATACCCACGGGGTCTGTGCCCCTATATGGTGTTTGCCCCGTTTGTGTAACATACTCATGACGGTACACCCAGATTAGCTAGTGGTGTAAAAAAAAATGATTTTTGGGTGGCCATTTTCAATTAAAGATGGCGACTTTTTAAAACATTTTCTTATATTGTCGTGATCTATTCGTGATCGTCGGCTCGAAGGCCCCGGGTTGGGTCCCGGAAGGGTCATGTGTATGGATTTTAACAGCACTTGTCTTTTCGAATCAGTGTCAGAGGGCAAATTCGTGCGGGATAAGAGGATTCCAGTCTGAAAAATTTGGGGAGAATATCCTCCCCAGGTTACTTTTATGGGGGTAAGAAATTATTAAAAATATAGGATATATATTTTATAACAGGATTAAAAATATGGTTTGGTATCCTATTTCTTTTTCGTTAATTATGCTCTTCAGTGTTCAAATTTTGCCCGTTATCATGATATTTTCTGCTTTCAACGGACTTCCATGAATATTATACCAAATGCTCTTTACACTTATCAAGTTAGAAAGGTTTTATGTGAGTGCAGGAAACCGTTTCTGAAGATGATTCAGGTTCTAATTAATATTATTCACTGGGAAAGAGAAATACTCCCCTCCTCTTAACATGGAAGCAGAGGGCAATTTCACACTCTGGTCAGATCCAGCATTTCCGCGTAACAAAACAAAGACAACCTCTTCACCTCCAGTGTTATCGTTAGTATCATAAATTTATTGAATCCAAACAAAAATTTGAAGGGTTCGTCGACAATATGTTGGCTTTCTTTGTCCTTCGCCCGGCTTCCAAACGAAGAGCTGAATTTTACAACATGACTGCTGTATATTGCAGATACCCCTAAGCAAGCGATTGGTAAAATGATAAAAGTAAGTGTGTAAGTGTGTGTGTGCACGCGCGCGCGAGAGAGAGAGAGGGGAGACAAAATTTTAGTTGCAAGATGACGTGCCTCAATTGCCGTTTTCGGTGCATTTAGCAAAAAGAATACCGCCACGAGAGAATAAAGACCACTAGTCTATTCTCTTCCGCCATCTCAGCCAGAAGTTTCAACTACAGCTTGTGAAGAGTGTACCCAGTTTTCAAATTGAATGGATGGTAGTGGTAGTTCGGTTTCTTGAGCTTGTAAAAATTTTTCCTGTGTTTGTTTTGTTCTCATCATTCCAGCCAGAAATGAAAAAAAAATATATAGAGAGAATTCCTCAGTTTACAGCAAAGCGGAATTTGGGACAGGACATTAAGGATGATATTCCTGAAAGCTCATGTATCACGATTATTTTATTCAATAGACAGAGACCACTTTTCTATAAAGACTTTTCAACATGTTTTCTCACAAAGGGGATTTTCCTTTTGTAATCTACATGACAACTGGCAAGTTCAGTCTTGGCCTTTCCCGCCAGCGTTTGCATTTTCGTGACACGACACGAGATGAGACATTTCACGAGGCGTCTCGTCTCGTTTTCAAGACGAGACCAGTAGTCTATCTCGTCACGTGTCTCGTCAAAAAGGGTTCTGTCTCGTGTCTCGTCTCGTGGTAACACTAGTCGCGAGCTTTCATGACTTCTTCTTGAGTTGATGGTGTAATGTAGGGATGGTACCGAGACCGAGACTAGTCTCGGTCTCGTCTCGAATTAGCGAGACGAGACCGAGACCGAGACGGACTTTTAAATACCGAGACCGAGACAGACCTCTATAAATCGAGACGAGACCGAGACGAGACTTAGGTCAGTCTCGAAAGTCTCGGTCTCGTCTCGAATATTGATATTGATAGATGCTAAATTGCCTTCACACAAAATTTGTTTCGTTGCTGTGTTAGATAATATGAGAACAGTTGACTGATGTACAGTGGCGTCAATCGTGATATCGGGCTCAAACCCCTCCCGAAACAAATTTGTGATAATTTTTTGCATTACACGTACAACGCAAATGTTTCTTACTCGCTCCTCAAGCATCTCCCGAAACAAAATCCACTGATGCAAATATAATTCTCTCTCTCTCTCTCTCTCTCTCTCTCTCTCTTATATATATATATATATATATATATATATATATATATATATATATATATATGGTCGCGGTGCCACCCAGGTCTGCCCTGTATGGGTTCCCGGAGCCCAACTTTAATTTTAAATGGAAGCAAGGGGTGAGTGGTACCTCGTTCGATAGATCTTGAAAAACTAAAAACCGTTGTGGGAAGAGATCTTTCATATCGGGCACTGTATTCAAAATGGCCGCCAAGACATGTTGCCTCTATCAGATACAGTAAAACGTGAAGCACCACTAACATGAAAACGGTTGAACATAAATGAACCGAACAAAATCTTAAATAGAAAATGTCATGTGGCACATCTATTGATATTGTCGCGGAGACTCCCAGGGTCACCCTTCATCTGGGCCAAGGGCGCAACTTCAAAATTGTAAATGGAAACATGGGGTGAGTGATACCTCGTTCGACATATCTTTAAAAACTAAAGAGTGCTGTTGCAAAAGATTGTTCATATGGGTCACCGTTTTCAAAATGACCACCAAGACATGGTACCTGCATCAGGTAAAACGTCCAGTATCACTAATATGAAAACACCAGAACAAATATTCGAATAGGATATCACAGAGGGTATTTATCATTCTATAGCTCTGGAATGTTGCAACGAGTGAAAGTGCCATAATGGAGAGGAAGAAATCTAACTCCTAGAAAATTATCGCTCCAACCTCACTCTGTACGTGAGTGAAGCGGGAAGGATCGGTGAAATTGCAAATGAGAGCCTTAGTTTTTGCAAATTGTATCTACGAAACAAAGTTATTTGAAATGTGTTTTTAGAAGAGATAAATGTCTCTGTAATGGGATAAAGTATGTAAAATTCTTGTTAAATGGTACCTTTCATTTTGATTGCGGGCAATGGTTTGATGCAAAAATGGATCAACTGAAATGCGAAACCAATTTGTCGAACAATGCAATTTTAGAACAATGTTTACAAACGTTGGTTTTGTTCAAAAGTCGTCTGCGTGATATTGGTTCGCTTCTTTTCCTTTTATGTCTTCTTGCATGTGATAGAATATGAGTTTCACTAAGATGTTGTCCACAGTTACATTCCGAATAACTTTCAACGGTAATTTCAGTTGTGATCCTTAGTAACGAAACGGTACATACTGATGCAGATATGTCTCAAAAATCTTGCACGCAATGGGTTAAATTATCAGGGGCGAAGAGTCGGGTAAAATGTTGTTAAACTTGAATGTTACCTTATTTTTATTAACTTTATTTCACTTTATGTTTATTCATTATAGTACCAGTCATTTGTGCACACAAGTGTTTCAGACAAACCACATCTATTGCAAATAAAACTGAGGTTCTCATTTGAGATTTTTCTATTCATTCCCGCTTCACCTACTTACGGACAGAGATCGGAAAGATAATTTTCTATCATTTCCTCTTTTGCATCATGTCAATTATACTTTAATAATCTTTTTCTCCGTTGCATTATACTCGAGCCGTGGAATGATAAATACCCTCTGTGCTTTCCTATACGAGTTTTATTCTGTTCATTTATCTCCAACTATTTTCATATTAGGGATCTAGTTGTACTGGACGTTTTATCTGATACAGGCACCATGTCTTGGCGGCCATTTTGAAAACGGTGACCCATATGAAAAATCTTTTGCTACAACACTGTTTAGTGTTTCAAGATTTATCCAACGACGTATCACTTGACCCATATTTCGGTTTAAAATTTCTAAGTTTGGCCCCCTTAAAAGGCAGCCCTGGGAGCACTGCGAGAACATTACTCGACCCGCCCCATGCCTTTCCTATTTCACTTTCTGACTGTTCGTTTATCTTCAACTGTTTTCATATTAATGGTACTGGACGTTTTGTCAGATACAGGCACCATGTCTTAGCGGCCATCTTGAATACGGTGACCGATATGAAAAATCTTTTGCCACAACGCTTTTTACTTTTTAATGATCTATGGAACGAGGTATTACTCGCCCATCTTTCCATTCAAAATTTTAAAGTTTTGCCCTGGTACCCCATGAAAGGCGGCCCCGGGAGGCGCCGCGACAACTCAATTCAGCGTGCCCCATGGCATTTCCTATTTGAGTTTTTGTTCGGTTCATTTACGTTCAACCGTTTTCGAGATATCTCCGTGGAAAGATTAAAATGGGCAATATATATAGCCACGGACCAGTATATGATCAAGGGAGGGGCTAAAACATGGTTTGCCGCTTTATCCAGTGTAAAGAAAGTAGGATTGAAGCCCATTTTATCCAGTGCATACCTGAGCGTTAAGGGGGCTATAGTCCCTATAGCCCTACCCTAGAATCTGCGTTATATATAGGGGCTATGTAAAATGCTGAAATTTTGTAACAAGTTGGGAAATTCTTCTTGATATTCTGCAATAGGCCTATCACTAGATAAACAAACAATGTTGCTAAAGCAAAATAAAGTTGTATTTTCTCAAATTGCGCAATGCAAAGTATTACATATTTCTAATTTAGTTATTTAACAAAACCACAATAGCCCATACATTATTTAGTGTAGCTTGGAAATCTCTAATAACGCAAATGGCATGGACGGTGCAATGCGCATCAACTATACCTTAGCGTCAAATACTGTGATCATGGTATAATATATTTCGAATGAATGAAGAATAAAGTAACAAGAGACGGAAAATTTAAATGTTTCTAAAGACTCTACTTCGAAAACGCGCTGACATATCATGTCTCATCATGCAGATGCTTCCAAAAGACTTAAATGCTTATAACGCCATTTACAACAATTGTTATTTCAAATCGTTTCAGAGATACCAAACACATTGGTAGTGATTGTTATACTGCTTAAAATGACCTATTTGTATTAAATTTTTATAATGATTATTGCTTTCCTTTGCTTCTACAACATTACAACAATAGTTTTTGGTGGTTTTAATTACAACAAGTCGCAGTTACATTATTTTAAGCAGTGTTGCCCACTTAAATAAATGGCTAAATATTATTCTAAATATGCGCAAATAACGTAGATAAACTGCAAAATATTTTAAAATTACTCGTAATTTGTTTCATGGTGCAAGAATGCTTTCAAGAGACGACGTTTTCATAGTCTTTGGACTACTTATGATGTTAATGTTTAAGTCTTCGTTCCAGCAACACATGTAAATGCAAATTGTAACTGAAATTAAATGTAACTGATACATTTTCAGTAACAGTAGTTGTTCCCCCTAAGCCTTAGGCCTGGTGTACATTTTAGATTAAGACCGTGCTTAATTAAAAGTTCTAATTACACCCTAATTACATTTCACTTGTTTTAGTTTGACCACCGACCACCTCAAACTCGATCCATACCATATAGCTATATGCAATTATTCAAGGACTTACAGTTAGTAATACACAGTGTTCACTTTTGTTTTGTTTTGTTTTAGTTTAACGTCCCACAGTTATGCCAGGGCGGCTAAAGGGGACGTGGAGCTAATGATTATAGTGGAATCCGAACCACTTCAGTCGTTCAACTTTACCCCTACCAGAAATCGAACTCGGAACCACGCGAACCGAAATCAAGAGTGCTAGCCGCTAGAGACCAAATGGGGGTCCTCACATTGTGTTGATTTAAATCATTTAGTCAGTGTTGCCAGATCTGAAGATTAAAAAGTAGCGTGTCTGTACTCCGAAAGTATCGAATTCGAACTATTTGTAGCCCAAATATATAGAAATGAATACTGATGGTGCTAATGAAATAATTTAATATGAGCTGGAAAGTGTGCTGGTCGTATTGTAAGAAGAAATTATGATCGACGGACGAAAACAATTCTAGACTGGATCCACGAGACAAAAACAGCCTAGGAAACCTCCCCATACAAGAAGGTGTGACGAAATTAAGAACCACGGAGGAGTAACCTGGAAAAGAATTGCCCAAGTTAGATAGTTGTGGAGAAGACTTGGAAAGACCTTCATCTACCAATGGATTGATAATGGTTGATTATGATGATGATTTTATTATATCTAGACCTCGGAGGTTAACTAAACCAAGTCATAATTTCTTAATTTTACAGGAGTGAAAAGCTGGTTCCTCAACTAAGACTAAATATATAACTTTTACTAGGTAAGGTAGGGTAAAAATGGATCCAAAATTTAATGAAAGTCATAGAGCGAAAAAAAACATATTTTTGACTATTCAATCCATCATGTTGCAGCAAAACTACGTAAATTAATACAAAAGAAATCTAGAAAGTTAAGAATCACTTGTTTTGGCGAGTGAGAAAAAATAGATACAGATAGCTCGAATTACCTATGTACTTATATAATATGTATGTCCGTGTTTCGCAAGTAATTTTTAATCAATATAAAATTTCAACGTAATGAACGAATGAATGATTAGTTTTCTCGAATAAAGATAGCATACACTGTTGAGAGCTCAGGAATAAGATTAATCTATGTTACGCAACTGGATATGTGCTTACCTAATGCATTACGGCCTTATGAAGTTGTATAAGAAACAGAATGCACTTAAAATGAGACGCGAACTATGCGAAACATCGGACTTTGAATTTAACTTGTTTTGTGATCCAACTCGAGACCTCACATAGCAAAGATGAGTGTAGTAGCTCCCACCACAAGGTTCAGGACGTTCGTGTTATAAAGTGTCAATCAAACACGGAGATGTGAAACGGTATTATAGCATTTCATCAATTTCAAACAAAATACGTACATTGTAGTAATAATTTACCCTATTTGTTAAGATAATGAACGTTATATTTTGTTTTTAAAATGACAGTCAAAGCAGAGTGTATTGAATAATAAATGAGAAATTGTACAGTTTCAATTTCGGTACGATTAAATACATTCGTGCTGCTATGTGTTGCGTTATCCGTTAGGAGGTATTGAACAATTCTGATTCAAAGGAAGGAAATAAACTACTGTATAGTACTGGAGTTAATTTAATAGAGTTTAATTGTATACGCAGTTCTGAGGCTATATGATACAAAGTCTATTGCTGAAAGTGAAATATGGGTTCTATTAGGGTTTTAGCGTGATATAAACACTGATCATGGAACCTGGAATACGCGCATGGAAAGCATTAGCACTAGCATAGGCGCCGACTTGAAGAAAATATTGGGGGGGCCAAAACAATGAATAAATATATAATCATATTCAGCCGTTTTCTATCAACTGCTGGATAAAGGCCCCCTTCCCTCCAGATCTCGGTCTGCTGTATCTGCTCCGCTGCTAAATTCATGACCGAAGTCAAATTTGTCTAAAGGCATTAAAACAAATTCAAGTTCAAACTCTGGGAACTTCACTGCACAACATTGATCTTCACTTCTCATATCAGTGTTACCATAGTGTTGGTTGAAGCTTCAGTGCTCTTTTAGAATTTTTGGTAACTTTTGTTACCATGGCGTACTATGGTCTTTTACCTCTTATTTAGGTTCTATAACAGGTACTTAAGTAGTTTTTTATTAGTCAAGTCAAGGATGAATCAAAGAACACCCCAGATGCGTTTTGGAACCAGATGGTCAACTTGGCTGCGCCAAGTGGGTGCGGAAGGGCGTGACTTTTTACTTTTTCTTAAGGCAAATTTCAAAAAATTTTCACGCCTGTACTTTTCACGATATCAGATGGGAATTGTATGTACCTTTGGATATTTCTCAAATTTTTCTGAGATCTACGTGAAGCCGAGTCCGGGAACGAGGGCTTCAAATGTTCCGAGGGGCTGATTTTTTCATAAAAAAATTAGTTTTCCCGATTTTTCCAATTCAGGAATACGATACGTAGATGTGTGTGGTACCGTTGGAAAGGGTTTGTTATACTAAAGAAAATAACGTTTAAGCCATGACTCTAGCCTAAATAGTAATGACGCAGTAAATTTTTATAATAAGTATATACGTATGTGTGTGTATAAAGAGAGAGCCTAAATTCAGACTTTCAACAATTTTTCTGCTCTTTGTATTTAAGATACAAGTTTGGAATTTTGCACACGTATTATGTACATAAAATGTATTATTAGAAAAAAATTCAGATCCCTACGTCAACCCAGGCCTAGGCCAGAGGGGCAAAATGTTTTGGTTGGATTTGCAAAAATGCTTCCGAGTTTTCCCCTAATTATCTCGCTTAGGTGTATGGTACGGACATGTGAGTGATACCGTTGGAAAAGGGCTTATTATACTGAAGAAAATGGCGTTAGAACCATGACTCTAGGCTAAATAGGAATGACGCAATATATTCTTTTAAAATATTTTATTCCTAGGTATATATAGAGGAAGTTCGGGTATTATGGAATACCATTTTTGTTTCGCTTGTAACTCAGTTAATAATTGCACATTGAAACAAAAAGGAAAACAAGTATACGCCTTACATATTTGGCTTTATTTATGTATAGGGCCTATCTTGATAAAGAAGTTTCGTTATAGAGGTAGGTAAAATTTGTAATTTGTAAAGAAACCACTTTGGAAGGTAATATGAATTAGTCGGGTAATATGGAATACAAATGCTATATAGAAAGGAAATGAGTTTTCTGTTGAAAAAAAAAATGAATACAGTGACAGTATATGAAAATTCTGATTCCAAGCCATAACTGAATATGATTACTTGCAAAAGTCATAAATATAATACTCTGCTTCAGGACCGGCACAGTCATTGTGGGCTCACATTAAACATGACGAACGCTGGAACCAAGCTCACCCCTTGTATCATCAGACAATTTGCTGTAATAAAAAATACACTTAGCATTGTTGTCATCATAAATTTATGTTTAATTGCCCAATACCGATAGATATTTTTGTAATCGGAATACCATACGGAATACGGAATACCATGCTTTTCTTGCGGGTATTCCATATTGCCCTCCACGCCAGCTTGGAAACGAAAGAGCTGTTAAACGCATTCGAAGGCGTATAGGATAATGGCGCTTATCAAACTACCACTCGGTATATCCAACGTCATAGTAAATAAAGAATTGTTGTTCTATTACATTTCAATAGGAAACTATAGGTTGTAAACCACTTACCTGTAAAAGTATTCCTGAATAAGAAATCAGATTTTCACGTCTACCAACACAACGATGTATTGTTCTGTGTGTCGGTAACTGTTCTGTATGTCGGTAACTCTTTAACGTGCCTAACTGTATATCACTTTTATTCTCATCGTAAAAAAAAAAAAAAAAAAAAAAAAAAATGAGATCCGACTGTAAAAGACAAATGTAAATGGTTGAGTGGAAGAAAAGGTTATGCCTTAACTCCGCCATTTTAAATAATAAATAAATAAATAAATAAATAAATCACATGGAGACTGACTGTAGAGCATCATGGGGACGTGAGGTGGTAGTTTCTTTCCTCTCCGCTTGGAAGCAACACATCACAGGCGAGCTAATGAGGTATTCCATTTTATCCGACTATTTCATAATACCCGAACAGAAGGGTCACCTTTATATGAAAAGATGGGTCACCTTCAAACTTTCAAAAATTTCTCCCGACCTCAGTTTTCAAGATACAAGAACAGAATTTGGCGCACGTATTATGTATATAAGAAGATTTTTTTTAAAAGATTCAGATCCCTACGTGAACCCCGGCCCGGGCCAGAGGGGCACAAAAATTTCGAATTTTTTCGAAAAATTAATGTTTGTCTTTCAATTTTCTTATTTCTGGTTTATAATACGGACAAGAGAGTGGTACCGTTGGAAAGTATGATCTATCCTGAGAAAAACGAGGTATGAACCACGATCTTACGATAAATATTAAGGAAGCAGTAGCTGTTTGAGTGAAAGTCTAAAATTTACCTCAAAAAGTGGAAATCCTAAAAGGGTTAAACGCCGATTTGAAAACGGTGCTTTTTATCGAATAAGAAGGCTGTTCCTAATATTGAATTAAAGGCACGACGTAAATTACGACAGAAATTCTTGCTCCTCTTGGTAATTTTTCCTCAACTGGATTATATTGGGGGGCGAGGACCCCACCTTTAAATATTGGGAGGGCCAAAAGTGCCCTGCCCCCCAAAGTCGGCGCCTATGAGCACTAACAAATTAGCTACGAAGAGATACACCATACCATAATTTTAAGTCAAAATGAAAGGAAAAAATAAGCGGAAACGACAGACTGTACGAGAACAATACTTTCACTATTTTAATTTCACAGTATTTATTTCGAGACTTTCGAGACGAGACCGAGATTTGGTACTCGAGACCGAGACCGAGATCGAGACAAGCATCTGTTGACCGAGACGAGACCGAGACCGAGACGGTGATTTTTTACTCGAGACGAGACCGAGACCAAGACTGTTATTTATCAACCGAGACGAGACCGAGACTGTACAAAGTCTCGTCCCGTCTCGTATCGATACCATCCCTAGTGTAACGGCCGGCTCACAGTCCCCAAAGACACGTCAAGACGATTAGCCATACACCTTTGTGTTGGCGAATTTTCTTGCATTGCCATTTTGCGAAGTTTCCTCTGCATGGTGGAGGTGGCCTTGTTGTATTCCCGCTTAATAGGCAACATCGTTGGTGATCCAAATGGTGGAGCTTCGTTGCCCTTGTACTTTTTAATAACATTTTTTTATTCCACTTAAACTAATGTTGCAACTATTCTTCTTGCACTGTTTTCTAATGACAGAAACACTAAAATGGGCGTCACAATGAGCCGCAACATAGCTTTCCCAAAACCGGCTTAGTTTGGGAGGCATTTTGGTCATAGAGCGGAAACCCACACAATTGGAAACAAATTTAACACAACACTCACAACAATGGTCCTGTTTTGTGCGTTATTGTCGTCCGTTCCCAGGAAGCCACTGCACAACACTGCAGGACGCCATGGGCTAGGTCGGGTGAGTCAATTCTGCCCGGGAGGGGGAAGGAACGAAATCGGCCAAACGTAGGCTGAACAACCTCTGTACTTTAATGCGGATCCATAGGATAAGTATTAGTAGTAGTAGAAGCAGGAGTAAGAGTAGTAATAGTAGTAGTAGGACGGGTTAGAAGACCGGCAGGGGTTGGTTGGGCTCTGTTCTCGACATGAAATGGGCAAATTAAAGACTTGACAATTTTTTTCTGTACACTTTACAATTTATGGATCCGTATAGTAAAACAAGCGTACCTCTCCGCGAAATAGTACATCCGCCTCCACATAAAGTGTCGCTAACAACATCAAAAACAATCAACAAATACAGCAACTTTCTTAACTTTTACTATTTCCCTCACCTGCCTTGTACTCATTCTTTCTCACAAACTTAAATAAATTCTCCAATTGACCCGGTAAATTTCCTAAAATTGGTCCGGCGATACGGCACTTAAACCCTTCTATCAAACCTAAGTATTTATAGACCTACTTACCTTAAACGTAAAACCCTATGAAAGGAAATCGGTACGTTCGAACATTTTAAACTATCTGCTAACAGATTTTGACAAGAAATTCAGAGATGTTTTAAAAGAAATGTGTATTTATAACATTTCTAATATCATTTGTTTTTGAAGTTTGAGAATTTTAGTGTGGTAAATATGAATGTCATGGTCATGCCTCTAAGTATTTTCAGGACTGAAAATTAATCGCATTCTCACAGCTATGAGTTACACATGAGCATGTTTTATTAACATCAATAACGTAAACGAGAAGCATCTAAATTTCAATATCAAACTATGTATTTTAGCTTTCCTGAAGAAGAAACAGAAATCATCCTAATTCTAAATTATGTACAACTATGTCGAATCTCTTGTATTTCTGTTAAATAAAGACTTCATGTAGCAGTCTTACGAATTCTTAGTAACTATTTCATATGTCATAGAAGACATACATAGTGTGATAAAGTCGTAAAGAAGGTTCTATATATAAAAGTAACCAAGAAGGTTCTGTCGCTTTTTGTGGAAGTCTGTGTTCCATTAGCAGTAGCGTACGCAGGAATTTATTTCGGAGGATCCAATCTCAATATGAGGGTATTTTACATTAAAATTCCTAAAATTGCCCCTAAAATTAGGCTAAATTTACGCAAAAGTCGAAATTTCGGGGGATCTGGACCCCCAGGACCCACCCCCTGGCTACGTCCCTGTCCATTAGCTTTCACACTGTGAGTTGAATGTAAGAGGATATAAGGTGAATGCCAGTTGTTGATGTGGATATATCCAACATACTACCTGGTTGTGGCAGCATCATAAGGGCTTGTCAGTTGTACGAGTTCAAGCTGGGGTCAAACGCCGCTGGAGCGGGGTGGAAGATATACCAGGCCTTTGGTGGGGATGTCGTGACTACGCGGACAGTGCAGCTGTGGTTTAACAAGTTTAAGGACGGTGATGAAACATTCGAAGACGCATCACGTCCGGATGACCAACACATATACAAAATGAAGATCCTCAGGCAGCAATTGAGGCGAACAGTGGTCGGACATGTGAAGAAATGAGACTACAATTCAGTCTGAGTGGAGAAACCATTCGACAGTATCTCCATCATCTTGAAAAGTATTACAAGTTGGGTCGATGGGTCTCACATAATTTGACCCCAGGACAGAAGGCAACGCGAGCAGACACCTGTGTTTCTTTGCTGTCTCGTCTGAGGTAACAGCCATTTCTGGACAGGGTGTTGACATGTGATGAGAAATGGGTCCTGTTCGAAGCTTCACGGCGCCGTCATCATTGGTTAGCACCCCATGAACCGGTTTCAAAACAGCTGAAACCAGCACTGCACCAGAAGAAGGCCCTCCTGTGTGTTTGGTGGACTGCTCGCGCTTCGTGCATCGGGAACTGCTACCAGCATCATCAGAGCATCAATGCAACTGTGTACTGTCAGCAGTTGAGCCGTGTTCAAGAAAAACTGAAAACTCTGGTGCCAGCACTTCTGAATCGCAATGGGATCTTCTTGTTACAGGACAACGCTAAGCCCCACGTGGCTAGGATGATAAGGCACACCATTGTACGCCTTGGAAGGGAAACAATATTGCATCCACCATACTCCCAGGACATTGCGCCGTCCGATTGTCACCTATTCCATTCCTTGGATAATCAGCTTAGAGGACGTAAGTTCAAATCCCTAGTAGAGGTGCTAAATGCAGTTGATATCTTCTTCTCTTCAGGGCCACTAAAATTCTACGGCGATGGAATACATGGCCTTCCAGAACGTTGGCAGAAGGTCATCGATGCTGCTGGGGACTATTTTTGATCTTCTAGGTACGTCGTAAGTGGCAAATCGATGTTCGAAGGCGGCGAGTAAAAAAGCGACAGAACTTTGTTGGTTACCGTTATAGTTTATTTTGGCTCTAAGTAAGTATTGGAAGATTAGTACTAGAATTGAATATCAGTTCAGGAGAAGAAACTTCAAGCCATGCTGTAATCATTCAAAGTAATGTAAATATTGCTACAATATGTGAACATATTTAAATGCACAGGAATGTATAAACATTATATTAGTAATTTATGGAATATATAAATAAAGATCTCTTTAACGAATGCTTACCTAAGTTTAACAGTTGGAACAGATTATAAGTATGATATTGCATGTTTTACGAAAGTACCTGTTCTGCATCATGTTGATATCGAAATATGTTTCTCTACGCTCATCTGTACATGAAAAAACTACGGCAAGTTTTCGAATTATAATTATGACTTACATTAGTAACCATGTCTTCATTCTGGTATTGTATGATCATTTTTCAAGAGCATTATATATACTTTTATAAGAACTTCAATACAACTGTGTACTGTCAGCAGTTGAGCCTTGTTCAAGAAAAACTCGAAACTTTGCACCCAGCACTTCTGAATCGCAAAGGGGTCCTTCTGTTACAGGACTACGCTAAGCCTCACATGACTTGGACACCAATCTACACCTTGGATGGGAAACAATATTGCATCCGCCATACTCCCTGGACATTGCACCATCCGATTACCACCTGTTTCATTCCTTGGACAATCACTTTGGAGGACGCCAGTTCAATTCCCTAGTAGAGGTGCAAAATGCACTTGATACCTTCTTCGCTTTACGACTCACCAAGTTTTACCGCGATGGAATCTATGGCCTTCCAGGACGTTGGAAGAAGGTCGTCTATGCTGCTGGGGACTATTTTTGATCTTCCAGGTACGTCTTAGGTGACATATCGATGTTCGAAGATCGTGGGTGAAAAAGCGACAGAACTTTCTTGGTTGCCTTTATACATATTAATTGAATGGCCCCTTATTTAAGTCCCGTAAGGTTGGCCCTATGGTTGTCACTCTAAACCTGAATCTGCGATGTTTGAAATTAAATATTTTAAAGAACGATTACATGAGTAACATAAGTTAGCGATTTAATAAAATATTGTTTTGAATTATTTCAATAATGATAACAACAATCGTTTCCTTAGAGAAGCAATCAGTCAAGGAAGAAGGTCGTTTATTTAGCAAAGTGCGATAAATATTTTAATTTAATCAAGATTTAAGTCACCAACATGAGTTGGAGTCAAAACAGAGGCTTTAAAACACCTTATAAGCCAAAAAACAACTTTCCTTCTCAGAGACTGGCATCTCTTAGAGATGAAAATGGTACGGAATATGTTGCTCATCACCAGCCTCTTTATTATCTACCATTTTCCAGAGGAATGAGACAACCAGTTCCTCCTGATTTTAATTCTCGTCCCCTTCCACATCAACAAACCTATTATAATCTTCGTTATTCAACAGGAAGAATTGAAGATGCATTTTCTAATGTTGATAAAGGAAGAGCAGCTGTAAGAACACATGGGACGAAAGATCTGTCTCAATCTTCACAGGAATATTCATCTGTTACACCAGTGACCACCTTCAGGAAGCCAGTTCCAATTTACAATTCTCCAGCATATATTGAAAAACGAGTATTGGGAACCATAACAAACCCAAACCAGGAACGAAAAAGGTGCAGAGGAAGAAAGAAAAAGACAAAAAAGATGAGAGCCGCAAGTGAAGAAAAGACAGATGCTGGCGATAATTATTCAACACCAGCCAAAGTAAGTAAAAACATAAGGCTTAGTAGAACAGAAAGCAAAATATCCACCAGCATAAAATTTATTTTGAAGCTACTGAAATATAGTGAAAAAGATGGTTTGGATAGTCTTATTATTTTTCGCCTTATGACAAAAAGTTTCGAAATGAAAGAAGTAAAATTAATGAAACGCATTGTAGATCATTTAGGAAACAAGAACATAGTATTAGGTTACTTGTCTTACGTTAACCAAAAGAGTGAAATTGTTAATGCTTCAAGAAAATCCTCCATACTTTTAGTTAACAGCTATCACTCAGGATTGAATTCTGATGCTGGGATAAAATGTTGCAATACGAATAATGAGTTTACTTTAGCTATAAGTCCAAGGAGAAAGGCTGCTAGAATCGAACAAGACATAACCAATGAGCTACCATCCACATCACTGCTGGAGAATCTACTGACATCTCCAAGGAATTTGGGTGAGCTATATTGTACAGGGAAAAAAAATGAAAAAGTATTTCATTATGATGCCGTGTTAAAATTCTCCAATATGAAGAAATTTTATATTTTTAAGGAGCTGATAGAGAAAAGAGAATGTCTTAATATGAATCTTTTAAAGTATGAGAGGTTGTATTATTGTTTAGAAATATTTGAAGATGAACTAGGAAGAAGAATGTATCGGAAAATGGTAAATCAAATGGTACAACTACGAACGAGTAATTATTCAGTTGAACTTGAAAACGTAAGATGTGTATATATGAATAAAGGGTATCTGTGGGTTTGGGAGAAATTCCGAAGAAGGTTGAAAAGGAAGACTAATATGTTCGTAGAAAACACCATGACTAATGAGCTAGCTTTAGCTATACGTTCAAGGAGATGCAAAAATGTATTTAAGGCTGCTATCCTTAAGACATCACTAACAATCCAACAAGACATCACCCATGAGCTTCCATCGACAACACTGCTGCAGAATTCACTGACATCTCCGAGAAATTTGGCTGAGCTAGACTGTACACTGCATACCAGTGAAAAAGTAAATGTATATTCCTATTCCTACGACATAAACCGAATTAGACCTGATACAAGGCTAAAGATTATCAAAAATTTTCTTCTTCTTAAGCCTATTATAAGAAATATACTTATTATCCATAAAGAAAATGACATAATCACGCCTAATGTTGATTTCTTAGAATCATCTACGCATGTTCCCAAATATCCTGATAAAACTGTAATTTGTAATAGTACTCTTATAGTACGATATGCAAAAATAACATTAACAAAGCACAGGAAAAATTCTTTTTTCGCAATTTTTCGTCTTGCGATGGTATGCAAAAGATACCTCGAGCGTGGTGACTACAAGTCGTCTAAGCAAGATACGTATACAAAAGATGCACCGAGTCAAAGTATAAAGACAAAAGAGTTATCAATAGAATCATGCTCACATGTCAAAATGATGACTCAGAAGTCGAGAAAAATTAACTATAATCTTCTTGCTCAGCGTCTGAAGGCAGTATGTACAGCACGAAACAAGAACATGTTTTCCGTCATTGTTCGGATTGTGGACTTATATCGAAAATGCTTGAAGATAAAAGTTTGCAAGTTGCTTGCTGAAAAGAATCTTGGACAAGATATGTTTGTGACCAAAGAAAGCAGAAAGATTGATCAAGGCGACAAAAGTTCAAAATCAAGACTTGAACTTCTGAGAAATGAATCTGCATGTGAAGCTCACTCAGTAGTCAACCATAGCACTATGAGCAAACGAGATTTGCAAATAATTATCAGTGTACTGTTCTCTGAATCAGGAATTAGAGACTATATTTTTAAAGAAGAATTTCTATATAGGAAGTTTCGGTTAAACAAACCTCCAACAAAAATTAAGCCAATGAATCAAGAAGAGGTCGATCAATACATGCCAATTTTCATTAGATTTGGTACACGTTTCCAATTACTTTTGAACTCTTCCCATATTAGTTTGAGGGCAAAACGAAACGTCATTAATCGTTTCTACAGGACTGAAAGAACACAAAGCTTGAAGTTTAAGAGAATAATTGACATGGAGGATAAACCTATAACAACAGGAGTTAAGTTATTTTTGACGAATGCCGTAATAACTTTCCTTTCAATTCAACGTATGATAGACTTGTTGAAGATTTGGTTACATTTGATTCGTTATAATTTTTTTCACATAATCTTGAAAACGTTTTGGAGAAAGAAACATAAAGCAAGAACTTAGCTTATAGTTCATAAATATAAGCTTTTCGGTTCTCCTTTTCGGCCAACTAAGGACTTTAAACTTCCACATTGTGAAGTGGAGGTTCTACGTCCTACCAGAAATTATTAATGTTATATTTGCTTACTGAAGAAAGGAAATAAGCATGCACACGTTCCCACACTTGAGAAATGTCTCCGTAAAAGAATTAATAAATGGACCCAGCTAATTTAGGTATTCTAAAACTACTAGACATAGTAGTTTGATCAAGAATATTTGTAGTGTGAAAAAGTATACTTTTTTCATTTCGTCAGAAGAAAATGAAAATAAAGTTAACGAAAAAGTTAAAAAAAAAAAAAAGAATCCATATCAGTTTCAAACTACAGACAACAAGAAGAAAGAGACATGCCTTAGTTAACCTTTTTGTGTTTACTCCAGTCAGTAGTTCTATATTATTGTTATTATTAACGTCAACTCTAAACCTGTACGGTACCACAAATATCCCTAAAATAGTAAACCCACCGTGTTTGATTGAAGAGTGAAGCAATTGTACATGTGGAAGGAACGTTTTGCGACAAGGAAATGCGATAATTGTGTATAATTAATTCTAACTACTTAAAGATTTTTAATGGTCAACACTCACAGAGCCAAGTCTTAGTCACAATTTTCAAAGATAGTGAACTGACAAGTAGTTACCAAACTTAAGCAGATGGCCAAAGGTACCACAAGCGGTTTAAAATCACTTCTCCATTAGCTGAGGGAAGAGATAGAAAGTGAGGATGTGGTTACCTGGTATGTTTTCATGTGCATATGTTTAAGAAACGAGTCAACATGGAATACATCATGTGCTGAAAGTAAGAAGCAAGATTGCAGTATCGAGGAAAGAAATACTTAACTTATCAGCTCGGGGACAAACAGTGATATCGAAGACAGCAGACTCTATTCTTATTCATCTTATGATTCCATTTTAGCCTGTTTATGAAGCAAAAAGTCAGTGTTGATATATACTTCAATTAGCAAATATCTATGCACGTAATGGTAGTAGTAGTACCTGTGATAGTATCAACAAGGTAGTATAACAAAATTTTTAAATAAAATGTCTTTCAAAACGTCCCTTGTTTTTCTTCTTTCTCTAATATTTTAATACATCAATGTTTGTAAATCCTCATCACTAAACAAGGTGAACTTCTTATTGTGCAGTGGTTCTGAAATCTATTTCTCATGAATGCTGATACAGTAGTGGAGAAAAACTTATTGTATTTGAGGTAATCTTGCATGATGATCTACACTCAAACACAAACCAACTACGCTATACTCAAGTCCTGGTATGGTCCAGAGCTCATGTAATTACCCCATGCCGTAAGCGTCAGTGGACCACCAATGGGCAACTAACTACATCTCGCCAAAAATTTGCGACCCCGCAGCGACGATCTGCGGTGGCCCCAGTTCCGTTTTGGTAATTATACCACCAGCGGCCCACCGATATCACAAGCGCGGTGAAGTGCTAATGAAGAACAAAATTACTTCCCCAAAATATGTTAAATCGTCTATATGCGTAATTTGTTTACATTAAGGTGAGTCTGAAAGAAGTACCCCTGAATGGGCGCGAACCATCAACGTTTCGTTAATAGACGCGTGCTCTTCCGACTTGGCCACGGAGGCGATGATAACAAACATCCCTTGTAGAGTGATAAATCGTTGAGGAGGTTTTTTAATTTGGCTAGTCATATTCCACCTGTAACTGTTTATATTAGACTATAACCGATTGGGATCAGACGAAACCTGCTCGCCATGTAAGTTTATAACAAAATGACGAGCGTCTACTTATTTATTTCATGGTTCCCTTATATTTACTTTCAAATGATCGGCGACAGTTCCCATCTAAATTCATACAATTATACACACTCATCTCAAAATTTTTCACTTCATGCTGTAGAGGCGGAGTTACTCTTGACTCCTGGAGCTCACTTTAGGATCAATTCGTCAGGAATAATAACCGCATGCACATGACTGGCGATCCGTACTTATCCCTTCACGATTCTCCGCGACGAATAGAAGGAGCGCGGACCAAAATGAAGTCCTCGCTGCTATGCGGTGGTAACTTCAACATCCCGACTCTCTAGATATATCTTTTCAACTCGACGAAACCCTGCGGCCAGTGACACAGTAGCGGCAATCCTTCGACGTGTCGCTGTAGTGACGATCGACATTTAGCAACATAGGCCACTAGGTGTTGGCTATGTTTACGGCATGAGGTAGTTGCTGCGGTCCTTTACCGGTACAGGGGCCGCGGTGGCTCAGTGATAGAGTGTTCACCTCTGGTGCACGAGGTCCTTGGTTCGATCCCAGTTCGCGTCAAGTGAGCTTCGTGGTTAACAAACACCGTGTGTTTTTTGTCGGGGTTCTCCCGTTTCCTTCCACTTTCTTCATTCCACCATTTCATTCATTTCTCATCATCACAGTCTCCTTTCGCCTAGCCGGCATAGCGTGGGACGTAGAACTTAAAGATTTCCTTTCATTTTACCGGTACAGTAAACAGGTAAACTGAAGGTTTATAAAAACTTACTGGAAGTGCAATAACCTTTACACAACACTGCATTCAAAGTAATGTCCTTGAACAATGAAAGACTTCCGCCAGTGTTCTCATTACTTATCGCACAGCACCCCTGAAGGCTGTTTTTGACTACTTCTCTCAGTCTGCACGTCATATACATCTTGACTTCTTCAGCTGAAGTCAACTTGCACCCTTTAATAAGGGTTTTCTTGAACTCACTAGGGAAGGTCGGCAGGTGTTACTGTAACTTCATATCGATACTATGTTCAATCGACTTATTTTTTCATATGAAACAATTATGCAAACGAAGAAATCTTCGATCGGAAAAGTGATTGAATTACGAGCGTTAAAGGTTCAAAGTTGAACAGATTGTGCAAAAAGTTTGCAGTAAAAATTTTTTGAGATACATGCTTCATTTTTGGTATTGGGTATTTTCTTTAGGTGCTCAGCACAGTAGTGAGGTCAAAACGTACGTATTTTTGCAAGATAAGGGCACTTATTAGGGAGGAGGTGACGGGTAATAGCGTCTTACAACTTGCAAATTGCCTTCTGTTTGGCACACCGGGTCGATAGGCTGATAAAAATATATTCACCACCCTTATTCGACTGTATTATCATCCAAATGCCACTTTCCTGTATGGCCACCTTCAAATTGAAGAATGACATTTATCTCCGAAAGCTTGGCTGCGGAACTAATGTGAACGGGACTCCGAACCCATTGGCCTCTGCTTACGCATTGTGAAAGACGCTATTTCAAATATCTCATCGTTAACAATTGCTTAATTTTTTGACGGATTTAAATGGTGATTGTTGGAAAATAGTGGC
Organism: Thermobia domestica; assembly: GCF_964235325.1. Classification (NCBI taxonomy): domain Eukaryota; kingdom Metazoa; phylum Arthropoda; class Insecta; order Zygentoma; family Lepismatidae; genus Thermobia; species Thermobia domestica. The sequence goes on from NC_137463.1 coordinate 182,409,447, forward strand.
CAAAGTTCAGGAAATATTCAGCGAGAAATGTGGCCAAAAAACAAACAATGGGCTAGCGACGATGTATGCAAACATCGGTTTTCTCTAGAATAAAAGCACCTTGTTCACAGCTATGAGCTCACATTCCCGCTAATCTTTTTTTTTTTTTTTTTTTTGCTTAATATTTCAGCTATTCTGTCCTGAATATCTTCAAATATTCCATGGAGTTCGACCAATATTTTCCCTAATCGGCATTTCGACTCGTTGAAAATGAAAAAAAAAAAAAAAGCATGGCAAGCAATGATATATTGAAACACCGTCTTCCGTAATGTATAAGCATAGGGCGACATGGTTCGGAGTATTGAGCAGGACAGTTCCGAAGTCGGTCGCTTTGGCGCTGCGTGATCTGTTTGACGGGCCAATTTCGCATGATTGATTACAAATGAAATGCCGATGGTGTAAACTGATATACGTATTCACTGTCAGTGCCAGCCAGGGGCGGATCCAGGGGGGCGATCGGGGCGATCGCCCCCCCAAAAGAGGAAAACTTTCTTATTTTATATATATAAATAAACCCCATTCCAAAGTTTGCTGCCCTTTAAAGTAGCAGTATGACAACCGACCCTTCCCCCAGAAGTCTGTCCTGGATCCGCCCCTGGTGCGAGCCTATGGTGGATAATTTATTTGGTTTAAGTTAGTGTTAACGATAAACTGATTTTTGTTTTCCACATATGATACTATGTTGTAGTGCCAAAGTGCAAACTTTTTGCTGGCCAGCTGATCCGGGCAAAACAACACATTGGTGACAGAGTCTCTTAAGAAAATATTGGTCTCACTACTACCTACAGAGGGCAAGAATATCACAATATGCATTATCACAATATTAATTATGAATAACACGACGTTCTTCATTGAATTTCGCACGCCTGGCAAAGCGTTACGGAGACAAATGTCATTGTTCAATTCGAAAGTGGTCACAGATGAAAGTGAATTTTGATTAACAATACAGTCGAATAGGGGTAGCAAATACATTTTATTAGCTTATCGATTCGGCGTGCAAAACAGAAGGCAATTTGCAAGTTGTAAGAGGTCATTATCCTTCACCCCGCCCTCAATAATCACCCTTATCTTTCAAAATGCATGTTTTGATCACATCACTGTGCTGGGCACCGAAAGAAAAACCCCAATACCAAAAATGAAGCATCTATCTCAAGAAATGGTTACTTCAAACTTTCTGCAAAATCTGTTCAATTTTGAACTTTTAACGCTCGTAATTCAAACAAGCTTGTGATCGAAGATTTATCCGTTTGCGTAATTGTTTCATATGTAAAAACGAGTCGATTGAGCATAGTATCGACATGAAGTCAGAGTAACACCTCGCGACCTTCCCTCGTTAGAGTGTTTTAAGGTGGCTGAGATGTCATTCTTTTCACTTCAACTGACCTCAAATGAGCATTGTCCAAAAAAGTGCTCATGATTCGGCTCTGTACACGGGTGTTCGAGATTTTGCTGTATTTCATTTTTCTGGTCATACAGGGTACAGATATCTTTTGATCCACTTTTACGGTTCACTATGTCTTACAAAAAATATCTATCTATAACCGTATATATCATTTGTACTAATAGTCATAAAGAAATCGTCCTTCATTTGATTTTAATTTTTACGTAATTATTTGGTTTACATTAATCTCAAAGTCAACCAATCACCTGTAATAGAATTACGAAGAATGTTATTCAATAGGAATTGAAACTCAACTTGCAACAATAAGCCTGATCGTCACTGAGAGTTTCAACAAATTTCAAAGTGATTTATAACCAAATTGGATTCTCAAGTGGCTCTTGTCACAAACTAGGTAATCAGTTTACAAATCACTTGAGAATGCTCCAAGAACATTGCCAGAACGAACTTAAAAAGAATGGAGAAATGGAGCGGGAAGGATAACTGTGATTGTTTCTACATGTAAAAATAAATCTTTTTTATTCGCACCTTGTTCTGTTTCTCGCAAAAATTCGCAAAATATCATCTCTCTATGATGTACAGTTCCCGAGATATGGCTCATTAAATCTCGCGAAATTCCAACTTTTTTGGCCAATATTTGGGAAACGGTGGCCAGTTGGCCAGTAGTTAGTTGATCAGTGGCCGCCGGTTACTATTTGGTACCAAAATGTTCAACATCGTCTTAGGTATTGATCAACACCAATATTATCTCTCTGTGACTTACAATTCCTGAGATATGGCTCCTTAAATCCCCCGAAATCGGAACTATTTTTGGCCAAAATCACGGGGACGGTAAGTCATAGAGGGATTATATTTTTGTTAATGAATACCTAAGAGGATGCTAAACATTTTGGTACCGATATAATGGTACCGGATTATAACTGAAAACATCCACAACTTCTTTTAAAAAAATTCGCACACATATACAGGGTGTTTTCAAAACAACACCGACAACGTTTGGGAAGTGATTTCTGACACCAAGATAAGACAAAAGCTATAGAACAACCTTGGTGCAGAAGTCCGTCATTTCGGAGTTATAGGCTGCCGAAATCATTTTTAAAAAAAACTTTAAAGGTTCATAGCTTTTATACTATGGGATCTACTGTAGTCGGATCAAGATTTCACTTAGGTACTAATATGTACCGTATCCAAATATGCAAGCTTCAGAATCCTGCGGTACTTCCACAAAAGTTTTTATAAATTTAGTTGGTGATTACTTTAAGATATATGCCTGTAGCCAAACTCCATGTATAAAAATTGTAGCGTGAGTACCGCAGAATTCTGAAACATATATTTTTGGACAGTACACATATTAGTTCCTATGTGAAGTCTTGATCCGCTACGGTAGTTCCCATAGTATTGGAGCTATGGACTTTTAAATTTCATTTTTTTTATATTTTCGGCAGCCTATAACTCCAAAATGGCGGATTACTGCACACAGGTTGGTCTGTATATTGTTTGTCTTACCTTGGTGTCAAGAATCACCTCCCAAGTGTCAGTGATGTTTTGAAACACCTTGTATAGCAGATCAAGGTCTATCACCGTGGTAAGTTTGATTTAGCTCGCTCGAGTTCGGTTGACGAGTTTGATTTCGAATACGATAAATGGTTTTCTTGATTTGTCAGGAAAAATTCTAATGGTGGACGAAAATCGAATTTGCATTTGTTTGTCCAGCCATCAGCTTGAAAGATTTAAACTATTGTTGACAAAATATCGATTTCGGAAGTTTTTATTTTGTGTTAACTTTTCCTGCAGTAGACAATACAGACACCCGATAAAAGAAACGATAAATTCAAAATCATCAAGAACGGTTGCATGGATATAAAACATTTTTGCTACAAATGGAGGCATTCAGGCTCGTAATTTTTATGTATTTCACAGAACTGTTGTCCAGAAGAAACAATGGCCCCTTTCTAAAAATAAAATAAATTCTTATGTCCCACGATTATGGCCTATACGCTAAAGGAGGAGGATAATTGATGAAAGTGAATGATTATAATATAATTAATTATTGATTAGTTCATTCTCCAATTTATGCTTATATGTTATTAATTTTTAAAAGTACTTGACAGCGAGTGAATATGAATTAAAGTGTAAATGTGAAATAACGAGAGTAAAAGATTATTGAAAGAGATTTGTTTTACAGGAGACACATTTTCCGCCAACCTAGTCTTTCGTTTTAGATTATCACATCATTTTCAAAAATGGTAAGTTCACTGATGGTCGAGTTGCTGGCAATGTCGTCATCGGTGCCTCGAACCACATTCATTCCAGGCATATTAATCTTATTTCTAGTTTGCATGCGGTAGCGGTGAGATCATAACTCATTTGCTACACATTTCTCGATCTGAAGCTATTACGCCAGCCGATCTAATTCAGCTTTACCATAAACTCGAGTCTCCTGTGTTTATTGTTGGAGATTTAAACTCACACTATCTTTTTGGGGCTCCATCAACAGATTTCCTTGAGGAGACTGGGAAGGTTTTTCTTAACGACGGCAGTCTTACTCACTTTTCTAGTGGATCGGTAACATATTCAGACTCTTGCATTAACATTTGTGCAGTGTCATCCTCGCTGGTTCATTAATTTGGAATGAACACTCATTTGTCTGTGCCAGTGATCATTTCCCGATATTCCCTATAGGTATTCCTGTTTCCAATCTGAATAATATTAAAAGCTTCAATTTAAAGCGTGCTGATTGGCTGATATTTCAGGAGTTGAGTAGGTATTATTCTCCTGGTAATTTGTCTATAGCTGATTCTGTAAATCTTTTTCAGCAGAGTGTAAAACACGTAGCATGTGGTTCCATTCTGGAACCGCCGAAACAATTGTCTACGACGACGATTACCATGGTGGTCCAAAGACATTTCTGAAGCTATTCTTTTAAATAATCGAGGTGCCGAAGTTAGAAAGACTACTTCTTGTCCTCCAGTAGAATGGCACTTATGACTGCTGCCTGGCGTCGGGTTCACTCAGTCAATAGCCATACAACTACTTCTAATGTGCCTACTCTAAAAGTAGGTGGAGTTTTGCAGGTGTACATCTTAATATCTTGTGCAATGTCTTTTGAGATGCACAGCTCACTTTACTAAACCTGTTCAATCGTGCTTGGATAGAAGATACTTTCCCACCTCGAAGACGTGAGGCTCTGGTACTTCTCATTTTAAGATAAGAGAAAGCAGCAACAACCACCAAGAGCTACAAACCCATTGCTTTTACGAGTTGTGTCTGTAAGCTCTTTGAGCGAATGATGAAGAAGCAATTGTGTGGTATGTGGAGTTAAATTCTCTAATCATACAAATTTTAGTGTAGCTTTCACTCATTTCGATCCACTACTGACAATCTTTTTCAACTTGAAAGCCAGCTCCGGAAGCGTTGTTGCACCGTCAGCACCTTATTGCTATATTTTTCGATCTGGAGAATTCTTATGACATAACTTAGCGTTACGAAATTTTTAAAAGGCTACGTGGCTGAGGTCTTCGTGGCCATATGCCTAAATTTTTAGCTGATTTTAGGACACGTGTGAGTTCTTGTTTCTCAAAGTGATTCCCACAGGAAAGTACTGTCCCACTGTTTGCTAGTGAATAGTGTACTATCTCAGATCCAGGTCCTTGTATGTGATCTGCTGTATGTTGACGATCTAGTTATTTATTGCCGCTCCAGTCAACATCGTGGAATTACTCGACAGCTTTATATCACATTAAATCGTCCTGTTCGCTGGTCGAATGATACAGAGTTTCGGTTTTCTCTCAAAAATTTTACTGTGTCTATTTATGACTCCAACGAACTTGCCTCGTTCATCCGGACTTGTACCTTGATGGTATTCGTAATAATTTTAATTTTTGGGTTTGGTTTTTAATTGCTGCTTCACGTGGGCACCACACGTTCAGAATCCTAAGTATTCTTGTATCCAAACTATAAACGAGCTTCAAGTACATTCCTATTGCACCTGGGGTACTGATAGCATTGCTCTATTGCGATTATATCGTAGTCAAATTCGCTCTAAATTATACTACGCCTTATTCCGCTGCTCGTTCCTCTCTCCTGAAACAACCTGACACTGTTCATCACTTGGGCATTGGACAAGTTCCTGAGTTTTCCGTACTAGACTACCCTTATCCTATCATAGCAAAAGATGTAATAAAACCTCATATTCCCGCGTAACGTTGACCTTTTATTTTCTTTCAGTTACCTGTCCATAGCGTGGACTTAAGGAGAAACTAATCTAATTTGGCCCAGTGTTCTTAGTCGCCACCGGAACAATCGCTACGGAAAATTAAAAATATGTTGTCCAGGAACGTAGTCGCAAAGATAAATGCCGACAGTGAACATATTTGGATTACTTCATACAAATAAACTTATCATATGTTATTTATTAGCTAATTACTTCAAAAGTAAAACAGTAAACATACAATTACCATTAGAATAATATATGACTGTGAATTTTATGTAATTTTATATTATCTGCGGTTATTCATGAACATAATAAAACATAAAACGCACAAGATTAATACTGTAATTAAACAAGAGAAATGTTCTTGTTTTTATAATTGGTAAACATGAAAACAACAACGTAAACTGGTCTGCATTTTTCCCGGGTGTATCGACCTATCTTCTTTCTCTTTCGTTTACGATGCATCAACCTTAATTTGTCTTTATTCACTCCTTCTTTTCTCAACTCGCACTTCAAACCATCTTCCAATTTCTGTCTTTCAGTCTCAGTAGGTAAGCAAACTTTCTTTTTCTTTCTTTTAAGCATTCCTGTCTTTCGGATTTTATCCTTGCTGAATAGTATTTACATGAGACTACATTAGTTATTTCAAATCAAACTCCAATATTCAATTTCCTACTGAGAATTTTGACGAACATCCAAAGCTTTTTAGCAAAAGCAGTTCATTTTAGTTATGTGGCAGAACGATGTTGGGGCAGACATTCCCCAAAGGAAATAAATTTTCAGCAACTTATCATATTTGCCTCTTCCATACAATTAAATATATTTAATCGGCTTGTGTATAGCCCGCTCCCCCCAGTTCTTTGTCACCGGAACTGGAAGAGTCACTACTACTACTACTACTTATATCGAGAACAGAACCCAACCAACCCCTGCGGGGCTTCTAACCCGTTCCTACTACTAGTACTACTATTGCTAACTACCACTACTACTACTATTGCTACTAACTACTACTACTACTACTACTACTACTACTACTACTCATACTAAAGCTTTATAACGTGCGATTCCGATTCATTATGAACTAGTATGATTCGTTAGAATCACTATGAGTCCTTAAAAATCACTGGGGGGAGCGGGCTATACTCAATCCCATCGTTTTCCTGGAGATATATCTTAGATTTTCAACGAAAATTAGTCATTAGTTTGTTTTTGAAATCTTTTTTAATACCACTAATTCTTAAATTTTCTTTTTCTTTCTGTTCAGGTGCCAGATTTAGGTCTTTTCGCCAGGCTCCAGACATACTTCATATAAAGGAATATGCTTTTGGGCTCAGATTTACAATATTGTTACGATTATACACACTATATTATAGCATGAAATACAAAAATAAAATTACATAATCTGTAGCAAATAATTAAATTGAAATATTATACATAAATTGATATCTGTAGTGGAGTACAAACCTGGAGCACTACAAAGATTTCTTAGAAATTGCTCATGTACTTTGTATTATTGACCACTCCTGCAGCTTTCTGTTGCAGGGTGGCCAGATTTATGACAGATATGCAGCACATCTAATGGCTATACACTCATGGTACCTTTGTACTTGCGAGAGTTTAATCGAAAGACGAATTTGTTTGGGTATCTAATTTTAGCTACATATTTGTGCTCTTCCATCATGGCTCGATCTTTGATTGTCGTCACACATTAAACAGAAAACACAAGCAATCAGAAATATCAGCAAAAATCGGGGTGTTGCTGGAAGAGTACCCTAATTTTAATGTGATTTTCAAAAAGTGAGAATTCTGTTGTTGTACTTTCGTCACAGACGAAGACAGCTTAGAATTTAGACTATATATAGTCAGTATCTACTACTGAGCTAATAGCATTTAAGCTTGCTGTGGATCATGATCTTCATATGTCGCTTCATCGTATGTTTATCTGCAGTGACTCACTAAGTATTCTTATAGGCCTGCCGAACACTTTAACTAAACAACCTTTAATGCAAATCATCATTGATGCCATAATCTCCAGCAATAAGACTGTATTGTTGTTATTATTGTCTGCGGGGTGAAGGCACATGTTGGGACATCACAAAGGCCATATAACATCTTATGAGCCTGGTTTTTCTTCCGAAGGACTAGCATCCCTTAACATCGGAAGTGGCACGAAATATTCTTATGCTCAAGTCCAACCTCCTGTGTGTGTGCCACTTCAAAGAGGAACAAGACCAACTGTACCTCCAAATTTTCAATTTCATTCTCCATATTCTTACCAACAGCAGTTGCAGTATCCTTATCATTTAGGAGAAAGACTGAAGAGATCATCAAATGTTGGTAAACAAGGAGCAAGTACAATATCTGAGAGAACTATATAGCCACCTTATTCTTCGCTGCGATACCCCTCCTGCGACAATCAAATCCACAAATATAGAAAGCCTGTGCCTCTGTACAACAGCGCACAATATGTAGAGAAACGTGTTTTGGGCACGGCGTTAAACACATACCAGGAGCGAAAAAGGCACAGAGGAAGAAAAAACAAGAAGAGGATCGTGCCTAAGATCGAAGAAAAGGTGGGCACTGGTGAGAATTATAAACCACCAGCGGTAACATCTCATGATGCAAACATAGTTTGTGCAAACAGCACTTTAGCAAATAGTGATAACAAAATTGTGAAAATATTGAAACATCATGAAATAGATACATTCGAAAGTTTGAGCTTATTTTATGAATATTCGAAACATTTTAACGCTGAAGATTTGAAATTAGCAGATCGTATCATTGCACACTTAAGCAATACGCATATTTATTTTTCTTTTAATTTCTACAAAACTGAAACACATGTTTTAAGAAATCTATGCAGAACCTTAGAACTTGGTAACTATTCAGCTTCGTCTCCTATTGAAGTCGTATCCGCACATTCCAAGGTGAAAGTATTTTCCATGTGGCAGAAGAGAGTCGAGAACAGATTACACATAGGCAACAATACAATTGTGTTTGAAAGAATTAGAAGTGGATGAACTGGGAAGTGAGAATATTTATTATTTATTAATGTGTCAAAGATCAAGTGTGAACAGAAATTCGTTTGGAGTTGCAGTTGACACCATATCATGTGCTTATCATGTAAAAGAAAACATTTTGGCATTGGAGGATTCCCGAGTAACTTTAAGCTGGAAGGCACAATATTTAGCTACGAATTCCGAAAGGAATAATAATGTAACAAACTTTGCTGTTAACATGCGAACTGCAATTCAAAAACATTCATCAATAGTGCTGCTGCCGACACCACCAAAACCTACTTCTAAGAATGAGATCCTAGGGAAAAGAAAAGCAAATATATCAGTAGAAAAACAAAAGCCTTGCTGTTCTTTGAAGAAAATAGAAAATTCAGGTAAAAATATAAAGAAAAATATGTCGAATGCAGTTAGAAACTTAATTCATCTTCAGTGTGACATAAGAAATGCCATCTTTAGACATGAGTATAAATTTTACAAACATATGTGTAAAAAATTGGATACGGCTTTAAAGAGGTCAGATGAAAAATTTAAAACTTTGGTTCTAGCACAAGAAAAGTATGTGTTTACAAGATTTGATAGCCAAACATGGTTTCAGCTGATGACACAAGAATTATCGCACTATTAAAAATTGAAGCTATTGAGTGATATTTACGAAAAACAAGAAATTAATTTTAGTCCCAAGATAAAGCTCATATGCACTTGTTACGGAAGTCCTATGAAAGCACCATATTCAGGAATCCTAGCATCAGTGTTTTCTATTTTACTCAAATTCTCCATATTTATTTGGAAGGCACTAAACATAGTATTATCCTTATGTCCAAGAGGATTTTATTCTAAACTAATTAGTTAACTGAAATGTACTTACGGAATCAAAGTACTTACGGCAACTATAGAACAAGACTACTGCGACTAAAAAGCCATCTACTGACTTTTATTTATACTGCAGAGCAAACAAACAAGATTATCATCGTGGCCTACAAAGGATTCTTACTTATTTGCTCGTTAGCAAGAAGGTATAGAAGTCCTACAAGAAATTTGTCGTCTAATTTCATATTACAAGAGAAGCAACCGAAAGCCAGACATTAGTTTCATGTGGTTTAATAACGCAAATCATACACTTTGATCTAAAATTGAGAATTTCCCTGCTAAGATTTAGGCACTCTAAAACTGCCAATTAGGCACGTTATTTAGAATTTGTGTTACGTGTGAAAGTTTTCCTATATCAGTCATGATTAGCGATAAAAGTGGATAAGAAAAAAAAAACTTTGCTTGAAATTCTCACAGAACATGAAGAGAAAATAAAAATATTTTATTTAAACAAAAAAATACAAAGAAAAAGGCGTTTTGAAACTAAATGTAATTCGCAGTTTGTTCCATTGTTGCCTCTTACACCTTTCGCAAGTAGTATTAACCCTATAGTGTTGGTAAATAACGTAAGCTCAAAATTTACAAAAGTTGTTAATTTTAATCGAATAGTGCTAATAAAATTATCAAGTGATGTGTTATACGTCTAATTTTTGTCATTAATGGTAGCATAATTGATGGGGCTTATTGGGAAAGGGGCGTATCCTACATTTTAATGTTTTCGAGAAACAAAAGGTTTTGCGTTGCAACTGACAAAAGTTTTACTATGAAAGAAAGGTACATAATTACAACCACATATATTAGAGGAAGGTCTGATATGTTTCAGAAAAAAATCATCATGCATCTTTAAGAAGAAATAAACATAAGATATGCACATGATCATGGCTTCCAAACCAATACGAGCTTTCTATATTAACGGATCAAAATGAAAGTTCCAATACGCGAATATGTACGTAACGTACAGAATAACACAACAGAGTAGACCATGTTCGTCTCTGCAAATAACGTTTACGTACTCTACTCAGTGAGAAAGAAATTCACACATGTTCGTGTAGCCACAAAAATAACATGTTTTAGAGAGAAAAAAAAAAATATTTCCTTTGTACGGCAGCATCCTAATATGCTAGAACTGTACACACTATAAATACAACACTGCAGACGAGTACCATACACATTATACTGCACAATAAACCATTACCCAGGACACAGTACTCACGTCCCTGAAGAGACACTTCACACTAACACTCGCGATCGCTACTGTCAATATCCTCTACCCGTACGTAGTTCCAGTCGCCATTATTGCATTTTAGAGATCTGTAACATTCGTGGTGGATTGGTGGAATGTAGTTTAACATGCTCATTACATTATCATACTTAGGATTCTGAATAGGTCTTCCACCAGGAACACCATATCTTGCAGAAAGCGCGGTTGTCCTTTTCCTCGCTGCAAACGTAGAGTACTCAAAGGCTCACATGTGGAGTATTTTTTGGCTGCCTTTCATAAATTTCATGCCAGTCGCTGCTCTCATATTGAAGACTTTCCCATCTTCTGTTTTCGTGCTAAATATCAGAACATACCGCAACGCTGATACAACCTTCATGACTCCTGTTGTCATTTCGATGACTTCTTTTAAGCGCTGTGCGGGGGTATACACAGATTGTTTTCCTCTTCGCTCTCTCAATGATACCGAAATCGGCATCGCAGGGGAGCAATATATGACCAAGATTCAAAACTATGTTCTATTGTCTGGAGGTCGGTGACATTTAATAAATACAGTCAGAGTCCCATAATGAGCGAATATTTATTTGGTCCAACGCACGAATCATTGTACACTAGTACGTCTGTTGCAAATATCTCTGGTAGGTGCATCATCACTCGAAGAATACAGCTTGCAATTTCATCACTATCACGAGAAGCAACAGGTTCTGACCAGACACACATAACAGCAGAATCATCATGACAGAAATGGAACCCGAAACAATATATCCACAACTGCGGCAAATAGAAAACAGTTCGCGTGCTTATCATCGGTGTTGGAAGTGCTTGATTCAGATCCATAGCAGCAACTATGGTGCTGCTGTTAATGTATTTGCATCCGTACTTTGCATTTCTCAAAGATTGGTAGGCTGCTTCGGCTTTATGAATATGTATATGATATTCAGGTCGTCTAGGTTCTACACTGAGAAAAATCCGTTATCCGGACAGCGGTATGTTGTACAAATATATGGAATCCTTACGTTTAGTACGGAAATCTGTATGGAGCATACGTTATCCATATACTACATAACTACTGCCTTTTTCTCACTTAGATATTACATCATGTCGCTGCAGGATGTCTGACATCGAACAAACTTCCGTATATTACATATGTATACGTATATTATATACGTCAGCTATATATTTCATCCATCCATCTGTATGTGAGATTCTGACCGCCCATGGACAGTTCTTTCTTTCATCATGAGTGACGTCATTGAACAAAGAACAACTGTCGTTTTCTTGCGAGTCGGTTTATGCATATCGTGTCACGGTGTGGAGGTTGTAACACCCCTCATTTTATATCTTCTACCTTATACTTTTAATACTTTACTACGTAACACGATCTTATTAATTTATTATACGCTTCATATATTTACTAACTATCCAACGATATTTGTTGCCTCGGGCATTAAATTGGTGAAGAAGAACAAGAAGAAGAAGAAGAGTCATTTACTGAACGAGATTTGTTTACAGGTAAAAAGAACAAAGGAAGGAAACAAGAGCTTGAGTAAGTACAATAGTTAAGTATAACATTACTTAGATATAACTTTAATTACCGATTACTTTAGTATAACTCGCTTTAAGCTTAATAAATTACTAACATGTTAACGTGACTTCTGGTTGCAAATCTTCCTATTGTAACCCGTTAGTTAAGAAGAAAGGAATGGGCGAATCTGAATTTTGAGAATTCTTTGAACATTGGCGCGTATAAACTTTTTCTACATTTCAAGGTGCACAAAGTAAATGTTGTGTTTATTTATTTCTTTTTAGACGGTCCCTTCCTCGGAGGAGATTTACTATAACATAACACAGTAAATCTCATAACTTCATAACATGTTTGCTTAGAAACCGCTTTCAGCGCGAATAGCGACTTCGTGTAGTCTAAAAGACTGTTAGCCATTTTTGCTAGAATATTTTCACAAAAGCTTTTTTTTTTTAACGTCCTGCGATTATCCACCAAGGTGATGATGAGATAGGTGATATTGGTTGCAAAAAGAAAGTGGGATGGAACGGGAGAATCTTAAAGAGTAATCACGCACACAGTGTTTGCCCACCATAAGCTCACTTGACAGTAGCTGGAATCGACCCATGGACCCAACGCGTCAGAGGTGAGAATTCTACCGAGTCCAAGATTTGTTTCGTGAAACACTGTGAAGAGAGGGAATCAATTTGTGAAAACAGGCGAGTAGCACAGAGAGTTAAAGCACCAAATGTGATGGGGCGGAAATTATTATCAGTCAACTTTACTTAGTTTTACTATGCATGCAAATTTGCTAGCTTATCTGACCTAGTTTTAAGCGCGTAACATTCCAGTTTTGGACGTTTCAAATCTGAAAATATTATGTTGATAGGTTTTCGTCATAAATACTTTCAATATAGAAAAGTAATTCACGTGAAATATATTTACGACGTTAGAAGGTCCGTGGCATTATTCACAACTCATGGTTTATAAAAGGTATAAATAATACAATGTATATATGTACTGTATGCTGTACACTTATAACATGAATAAAGGTTTGCAATTTTATTAATAGAGGCCATGATGGGTTAGTGGTAGGGCGTTTACCTCTGGTGCATGGGGTCTTTGGTTCGATCCCAACTCGCGCCAAGTGAGCTTTGTGGTGGACAAATGTGTTCATGTTTTTTCTCGGGGTTCTCCCGTTTCCACCCACTTTCTTCATTCCACCATTTCACTCATCTCTCATCATCACTGTCTCCTTTAGCCTAGCCAGCATAACCGTGGGATGTAAAACTTAGAGATTTCATTTAATTTCATTTTTGGAGTAGTGACTTCGACTTTATTCAGCGGGGAGGAGGGATCAGTGGTAGAGTGTTCACCTCCGGTGCTTGGGGACCCTGGTTCGATCTCAGCTCGCGGCGTGTGGACTTTGTGGTGGACAAACACCGTGCTCTTGGGTTTTCTCGTTGTTCTCCCGTTTCCTCCCACTTTCTTCATTTCACCATTTCACTCATTTCTCATTATTACCGTCTCCTTTAGCCTAACCGGCATATCCGTGGGGCGTTAAAGATTTCATTTTATTCAGCGGAAAGTCAAAGTTTGGTTTGGAAAAAATCATCGAAATTTATTTTATTTCTTCGGAAAATTCGATTACGTCATTTTAGCGTTTTAGTTCTTCTAATGTCCTTTTAACACGCAACCACCGAGCTATGTCACTGCTTGTGAAGTATTGCTTAAATTGGAGCTTTTGTACGGGGCAACTGTAGTTGCTTCCTCTAAAACAGTCGCCGCCACCGTTAGCTTTGGAACAACTGTCTCGAACAACTCTTAGTACCCGGCACTCGTGAAGAAGCATTGTGTTAAATGGAAGGATTCGTACGGGGACACGGCAGTTGACGCCATCGTACCAATGTATCTTTTTTTCTTTAAAAAAATCTTAGTTGGAGTACTGATCACAGGCGAAAAAAGCGGAATTGTTTATCACTTTATTTTACGTCACATACGGGTGTTCTCCGATGTCTCAAAACAACTATAGACTATTCCTATATTCCATGTATATTACAATGCAGTATCATCCCTGTGATGAACGCATAAGATACCAGGCTTACATTGTTGCCTTCTTCTTTATATTTATACCATCTTCCAAATTACGTTTATAATATTGATCCTTCTGTAACGTACAACGTGCCCATGGAAGCTAACTAGTCATCTATTAGGTTTTGTTTTATGCACATGAAGCATACATATTAATCATCCGATTTGCAGCCACCGTTAAAGCATTTCTGGATGTATGTTATTACTATTATTGAGTTGAGTTGATTTTGAGTTTAACGTCCCTTTCAGCAGCGAGACTATATGAGACGGGACCTACTGATTATCGTGGAATCCGAACCACATGAGCTCCCGGCAGGAATCGAATCCGGGTTTCTCACGCCAAAGGCGCGTACGCTAACCGCTTAACCACGAAGGAACTCATTATTATTATTATTATTATTATTATTATTATTATTATTATTATTATTATTATTATTATTATTATTATTATTATTATTATTATTATTCAACCACTAAAGAAAGAAGTAAAAGAGGAAAATATGTTGTTGACCAAACCAAACATACATCGATGGGATTCCTCGTGGCCAAGTAGTTAGAACTTCGCTGCCTATGCAGAGGACCAGGTTTGATTCTCGATGGTAGGTACTGTGGTTTGAAAAATGAAATGAAATGAATTGAAATGAAATCTTTCAGTTTAACGTCCCGTACTTATGTCCGCTAAGGTAAGGGAGACGATGAACAAAGCAAGTGAATGATGGATGGGAAGAATTGATGGAATGAGAATGTTGGAGGAAAAGGAGTACCCCGAGAAAACCCACGCACACGATGTTGCCCACCACAAACTTACTTGGTCGAGGATCGAACAAGGGACCTCACGCCACAGAGACAAGCGATCTACCACTAAGCCACCGTGCTCTCTAATGTGGTTTGAATTAAAGCTACGGATCTACGTCTAATGTAGCCTCGGTGTTGTATCTTTCCATGTATATCTTGTGTACTGACAACCCAGTCCCACTACAGAAAAAATACGTGGGTATTGAAAGGTTTGAAAAAAAACAACAGAAAAAACAAATAATATATCAGTGTCTGCTATCAGTTGCTTGACGTAAAAAGCATTTTTTTTATTTCCATTGCCCAATAGTAAAATTGCCCGTAGGGGTTACTAACTGGTGGATCTTTTTCATTGGTAGCATTAGCGGGCGGGTTGTCATTATGTTTGTATTACCCAGAATTCAGTAGCATAGAAGTGACTTAGCTTCGTCTTGGCTTGACATTTGATGTGCAAAATTAGTATAAGAAGGAGAGTGGAAGCGTTTTTGATCGTGGTCACTCACCTAGGATTTCAAGTAGGTTGGTTTTCCTGCACTAGAAGATCTACTATTTTACATTTCAATTAGTTTTGTTTTACTTTCACCTCAGTGCTGCGAGATTCCGTAAGCTCGTTTGTTTTTTTATTTACGTAAATGTATGAAGGTATGTTTGTAGAAGTAGCAGTTTGTGTAGACTATGTTAATCTTTCATTAAAAAAAAAAAAAAAGTTTAATGGGTAATAGTATACATGAGAACCCCCTTATCTGCGTTTCTTCTGTGTTCTATTACCACTTCTACATGAAATATCATAAATTTTCTTCGTAGTGCAATAGTGAGAAGTGTCCATGTGCGCAAGACATACGATATGCGTTAAACGCCCCCCTCCCCCCCACACACATAGTCATAGATAAAGTATAAGGGCACTACACATGCAGATATAAAGTACAGGTACGTTCATTTTTATTTTCGTATCAGTCGATAAGTAAATAAAAGTCGCTTTGTTACCCCCTTTGTGAGTTCGTACATAATGAATAATCCCTAAAAGTATGAGCGTCCTGCTCCTTCGGGAACTGATGCAGCTTCATGTATACTATATCCGTTTAATGTCCCACGATTATGCACTGGGGCTGAGGGAGACTGATTATGAAATGAATGATTATGATGGAATAACGAAAGTGGGAGGAAACGAGAGAACTCTGAGGAAAAAAGGGGCATGGTGTTTGTTCATCACAAAGCACTTGGGAATAGTGTATTTATTCCGTTAAGCCCCAACAGCTTTTCAACTTTGACAGTAATTACGGGGAAGGTTCTAGAATGCTGGTCCGCACATATAAGTAACGAGAGTTGGTACCCAGGATGGTTACTTTCTTTATCAAAGCTCAATATTCGAATTCACATAGTAATGCCAAGTGAGCGATAGCGAGTCAAGATTAGTTAGTAGTAGCCAGGGTGATTATTTTATTACGATTCAGTGGTTCTATTAAAAATGAAAAAAAAATGGCATAATTACGTATAAATATATTTTGGTTAGGTTTGCTTAATTTTCGTTCACTGGTAAGAGTGCACTTTGAGCAGAACAAGTGATTTTGGGTATCTTTTAGTTTCTACCCCAATCCTGCAAATATAAGATCTCCAGTGTTACTAAGCAAAATATAACTAAGCGAGTGACAGCAAGCGAACGGGGTTACACACCCCGCAGGGCTTTGTTTAGTATTGGTTCCAATGTATGTTCTGTTTAAAGTGCATTTTTGCCCGTTCACTTACATAGTAGGTCTGGACCGACGGAGTTTATGGAACTTAACCTTGGAACAAGGATTGAACAGGGAGGAATCCCTGACGTCAGAAGTGACCACTCAACCACTGAGTCACCGTGGTCCGAGCTCTCATTTCATAACTTCTTGGAATAAGTTATTTGAAATATTGGAGCATTTTGAAATTACTCAAAGGTGTATATAGGTTGCATAAAATATTTTTTCTTTACGTAAGTAATCGAAAAAAATGTCCTATGTTAGAGGAACGTATCTTCACATAGAGTAGTATAACACGGTCATGTCCGTAGCTAAGATGTAGGCCAGGGGGGAGGGCTTGAGAACCCTTTTCGACCATCTTCAGGCCTTCTTGAAACTTTTAGCTTATTGGTATGTATATATGAAAGTAAAGTGAGCTCAAATTAGCTTCCACAAAAATTAACTCATTCCCTTGCCTTAGTAGTTTGAAATATTAGAAATTAGTAATATAATTTTGAATAGTTAGTGATGTGCGATGGTTCTAGCTTATGACGAACTGGTTCCTTGAAATCTCTGGTTAGTTCATATTTGGTCTAGAAAACGTAATTTTCAAAATTAAAACATGTTTTCATCATTTTGGATACATAAATTTGGAATTTAGGTATACATTCCTCCCTTCCCATCTGCGTTAACTTGATATGGAGAGTTGGCATGTTTGCGATTTGTATTTGTCTTCGCACTTGATTTGATTATTAAACCATAGTTGAAAGCCATGGGTATGCACGCAAGCCGCCACGAGAGTCTGCAACGGACATTAAAACAAATGCCTGACGTGGGTTCGAATGCCAGGCAGTTTTAATTTCACCTTTCACAGTGAGACTTGTAGGATTGGAGGGGGCGCGGTGGCTCAGTGGTAGAGCGTTCACCTCTGGTGCTTGGGGTCCCGGGTTCGATCCCACCCCCCGCCAAGTGAACCTTGTGGTGGACAAACACCGTGCTCGTGGATTTTCTCGGGGTTCTCCCGTTTCCTCCCACTTTCTTCATTCCACCATTTCACTCATCTCTCATTATCACCGTCTCCTTTAGCCTAACCGGCATAACCGTGGGACGTAAAACTTAAAGATTTCATTTGTAGGATTGGACTGGGTTCATATTCTGTGGCTGGTAAAAACTTAAAACAACTGAATTTTAACTTGGACAGATGCTATAGATGTTATGAGACAGAGCATGTTACATTCAGTTATTATCGATAAGTAATAGTAAAGATATAATGTGGTTACTAACAGCAACGTGAAGACCACATAGTTGC
This sequence comes from Thermobia domestica, assembly GCF_964235325.1. NCBI lineage: Eukaryota > Metazoa > Arthropoda > Insecta > Zygentoma > Lepismatidae > Thermobia > Thermobia domestica. The sequence goes on from NC_137463.1 coordinate 182,427,600, forward strand.
AGTTGGTAACTGTATTTTCGTTGTTTTACGAGTGGTGGTTCACGGTATAACCAGATCTGATCAATCAACTACTTGTATTATTACATTTTATTACGTTACAAGCAGTGGCGGATCTAGCCCGGGGCATCCCCCCAGTTTTTACCTTCTAGAACACTCTGGTTACAAGCGGGACGTAAAACTGAAAGATGTTTTACTTTGTTTCCATGTGTTTTCTTTATAGCTGTGCCCAACCTGGGCTAATGCGCCTGCCTGCATTCCCTAATGTCACGAAGATAATTGGGTCTAATTCTCTAGTTGGTATAGTTTAAGGGCACTGTCATAAAAATCGTTCCGTGATATTGGTGTGTACAGCTCACCATTTCAGATGAACTGCGTTAAATAGCATACTAATTATATACCCTGTTGGCATTTAGAATAATATTCCTTCTCAATTCTTTACACTAATTTGATTTCTACTTTACATTAAATATATTGTTACATTGTATTTTAGTAGTCTTCCCCGCTGGTCTAGTGATTTCCGTGTGGCCTTGGGGAACGTGGCCCCTCGTTCAATTCTCGGTGGGAGGGTGGAAACAAATTAAGTTACTTCCACAAACGCGTTTACTTCTATCAATCATCAGTCTCTTTTGGCCTAAAGTCGTAGCTGTGCGACATGAAAAAAGAAAACTAATTTTTAATTCCCTAGTTTGGCTTTCGTGTAGGGCTACTTGCTGGAGTTGAGAACTTCAACGGAACAGTAAGTTATAGAATTTATAACTAGTTTAATCAGTCGAAAATTATTCCGGTTCCTTGAGATTCATTCGGTTATTTTTTCTTCATAGTTTTGTTTCACTATTTCTAGAAGGAATTAGGTATTAACAAAGCAACTAATATGCAAAAACTCGCTATGCTAAGCGTTGATTCACTTGAATTATTTCTCCTATTCCGTTTAATGTGTTTTGATCCCCAGTTGCGCACATTCTAGTGTTTTGTTTTTAGACCAGGCCCGCAACTAGAGGGGGGCTAGCGGGCAACTGGCCCCCTAAACTTTTCGTGGCCCCTCCAGACCTCAATACGGAAAACACAATTTAGATATTTGTAAGGTAAGTTTTGATGACTTACCCCCCCCCCCATATATTCATGGTCCCTCCAAACATATTTGGCTGGTTTCGGGCCTGCTTGAGACTGTACGTTTACCCTGCTGTATCCAGGTGGGAGGTGCAGTAACTCGAAGGGTTCAAATGAAGCTTCTTACGAGAGAGAGACTTTTCTAGATATACAATCAAAGCTATTTATATCTGTGATGCAATACGAGGGTTGCACTGAAAGTTTCGGGAAAATGATAGAACGCAAGAACATCAAAGTGCAATTTTTTTTTTTTTTTTTTTTTTGTTTATGAAAGTATTCCCCCTGAGTAGCAGTGCATTTTTATGCAATAAAACCAAATCTTGAAACAGGTATGCCACTCCGAGGTTGGTATCTGTGAAACCTGCAGTTTGTATGCCTCGATGGCTTCTTCTGGAGGTGCAAAAGCGCTTCTCACGCAACATGTTCTTTATTGTTGGGAACAAAAAGAAATCACTGGGAACTAAATCAGGGAAATAAGCCGGATGTCATGACTTCGCTTTCCTGGTCCAGAAAATCACTTGTGGTAGCTGCTGTGTGCGAGCTGGTATAGTTGTGATGCAGAATGATACGGCGGTTGAACTGTTTGCTCACATTCAGTACTTCTGATAGGCATATGGTTGTGTACCATTCTGCATTGACTGTTCTGCGATTCTCCAGTGGGACAGTTGCGATATGCCCTGATTTATCAGAAATTTATGCAATCGTTTGTTTGGAGGCACAGTGTGCTTGAACAAGTTTGATTGGTTTAGGTTCTCGCGGAACACCCACACAGCTTTGTTTCCGGTTCTTACGTATAAATCCAAGTTTCATCACCTGCTCCAATGTTAAACACCGAGATGATCCAGACTTGAACCGTTTCGTTATAACTTTGCACCACTTCACACGGGCGTCTTTTGTGCGCGACTTAAATTGTGTGGAATCCAACGAGTGCAAAGTTTTTTCACACGTAAATAATAGTGCAATATTATTTGTATTTGGCTCATAACAATGCCTAAGATTTCCTGAATTTCGCGATAAGTCACATGCCGATCAGTGTTCATAATTTCACGAACAGCAGCAACGTTTTTTGGCACAATGACCTGCACAATCCCGATCAGTCAGGCTGAGCTGGCCACACGTGAATTCCTGAAACCACCTGTAAATTGTCTGAGATGGGGTTTCATCAGGAAAAGTAGCAGTTATCTGACGAACACATTGTTGCTGTGTTTACCCTTGCCGAATATCGTAATAAATCATAATACGAAAATGCTCTATCAGGTCAATTTTTGTTCAGGATCACCTCACTTCAAACTAGTACCCTGTAACGGCAAAGATTGAGAGTTATATACGGTTTATCTTTAGAGTGAACAATATTAAATTACTTGGAGAGGGGAAATCTTCCTCATCCCTCTCCGTTCATTCGGATCTTGTGGAAGCTCATGAGATGCGTATTCCACGTTAAAGCTCTAGAACCAAGTCTCAGATAGCCTCGGACCTGAATTGGACGCTAAACTTACTACTAACAACGCTTGTGTAATGACTTGTGGTTTATTAATTGCGAAAGATTGGTAATGTAATGTAATTATAATGTACACTATATGTATTTTGTTAAATCATTTTTATCTTAATGTTCCAGGATTATGCACTTTAGACTAAAGGTGACGGATGATTAATGAAAGTGAGTGATTGTGAAAGTGATCGAAGCAGGGATCACGTGCAACGTCACATGTGCTACCCATTAGGTCATCTGGGAAGGTTGCGTTTTCTCTGTGATGACGCTAGTATAAATCATTCCCTTATATTTCATTTAAGGTTATGTTACGAGCATAGTTTTCTCTTTTTTATGCCACAAAGTAGTAGAAGAATTTTCTGAATTTATTTAGTTTAGCGTCCGTTCTAGCAGCGAGGCTATATGAAATATGGACCTACAGTTTTAACATGAAATCTGAATCAAATTTGTTCCCACCAGAAAGCGAACCCCGATCTCCCTCGCCAACTTACCTTATATATTTACAGAATTGAGTTTTTAATATTTACGTATTTTAGTTTTAAAAGGCAGATTAATTTTTTTTTTTTTTTTAATATTGAGATAATAGAGTATAAAGTATGTTTTGTAGGAAATCGTTGAAATGAAATCGTAATCAGTGACGCAATGCTAAAAATTTTTTAGTAGGTATACACTCCACCCTGAGTGTGAGATTCATTACGTCCCTGAATGTGAGGGATTACATCATCAAGATGCAACAATCTTGTGTATTTATTTACTTCGCGACTTTGAGATTTTTTTCTTTCAGTTTTTAATTTTGATTATTTTCGTTCCGAAATCTAATTAATTCGTCACCGTGTCCTATTCCCACAACCGATTACAAGTTTTGCTTACTTAAAGTAATGGTTCGCAACCTTCTTGACTAAACTCCAACGACATCACGATATATTTGTTTTTAGGTTAATTTCCGATAAGCCCAGTCTCATCAAACCAAGGTAGGCATACTAAGTAAACTAAACCAAACCAAACTTGAACTAACCTAACCTATCCGTAATTCATTGTCAGAAACACGGCACGGAGTTAACGGAATAAATGCATATTTTGTATTAATAATATAGACTATATTAGTGTAAGCCTATAAGTTTCTATAAAGTACCGACTATGTAGTACTAAAATCTTAAGTGTTGATGCTTCTGGAGGCGTTAACTGGTAATGTCTCCAAATAGATTTTAACTAAATGCTTCGTGATGTCTAAAGTTTCGGGATACACTGGTTAAAACCACTGACTTAACGAACTATGCCAATTAAGGAAGTTCACATGTGCAGTAGACTCATAAGTATCCGGCTCACGACTATTCGACTTCCGTACTATCCAGCCTAGTTTTCTTGTATCGTAATTGAGGAAGGCAAGGCGTTGCATTGGCAACATTGCCAAGGCATTGGAAGCAGGCGTTTGCTACGATCCTCCTACGTGTCATGTGCAAAATACAAGTTGTGACAGGAAAAGAACAGCGTTCTGCTCCTTGTTCATTGTTTCGTCAATATGTAACGGACCTCAATACAGTACGCTTCAGTTATACCTGCTTATAACTGTACGGTACTGTATACGTCAATTGTTCTTGGGGTATGCTTCATGTAGACTGTACTCCGGCCTATCCGGCTTTTTTTGTTATCCGGCCTGCCCTTCCGCCACATTAGCCCGGATATTCTTGAGTCTACTGTATTCCGTTTGCAATATGTGTGTAGATGAAGCTGAGGGGAGGCATGCGAGATATGACTATAAAATTTTCTCAGCATAAATCACCACTTAATGTCTTAAATCTTACTAATTAGTAACCTCTCACTAAATAGTAGGTATGTTGGGATGAGGATTAACTTAGTTACTCTTCGGTCATTGTAGAGAGCGAAGGCAGAAAATTAGCTCGTGGAGTTTGCGCCTACGGCGCAGGAGTGTGCACTTTCCGAAATCTTAATGGATGCGTCAAGTAATTTCATCGCTTCCACTCTCAACCTAATTGCATGGATATGAAATCCACATTTTTGGTTCCGAACAATACCTACGCTAGATAAAGCATAGGTCGGTGTATGTTTCACTTTTCATGTAACTAAGATTCTCTCTTATCTTTATTTGCTCTTTGAGTTTCCCTTTTCAACAACTTAATCATATATTCCGATCCTTTCTGATTATAATATTTATAAATCAAATGAAATACACCTATTTGTAAGTCCTATATCAGCTCACGACTTCGAAAACCAGGGAAAACAAATGAACAGCGAATATTGGTGGGTCGGTAAGGGAATATGAATTGCTAATTACATTAAGATTGTACATGATCTACAGTAAATCAGTGCCATTACTTTTTTTTTAGCACTACAATATACAGATGGTGATCAGAAAAATGGAAACACCTGAACGAAATTGCAACTTACCAGATTAATATGGTGTCGGGCCACCTTTCACCTTCAGAACAGCCTTGATGCGACGTGGGATGGAGGCAGAGGTCGTGAATGATAGCAAGTGGAATTTTACACCATTCCTCGTGCAGGGCGTCGGCCAGTTCTGTGAGAGGAGATGGAGGTGGAAATCGTCGCCGGAGTCGTGTTTCCAAGACGGACCACAGATGTTCAATTATGTTGAGATCTGGGGATTGGGCGGGCCAGGGGAGGCGTTGAACTTCATCCCGATGTTCCTCAAACCACGCTGCAACAACGCCAGCTGTGTGAATGGGTGCATTATCATCCTGGAAGATGGCGTCATTGTCCGGGAACAACATCCGGACCATAGGATGCAAGTGGTCTCCTAAAATTGCGACATGATAGTTGGCAGTGATTCGTCCGCTAAGTGTGACCAGTGGCCCAATGAAAACCATGATATGGCGGCCCACAGTATCACCGAGCCGCCGCCATGTTTCACAGTTGGGCGGAGACACTGCAGATCATAAGCTTCTTTGGGCGTTCTCCACACACAAACACGGCCCATGGTTGGGAATAGGGTGAAGGATGACTCATCCGACTATATCACACGTTTGCAGTCCTCAACGGTCCAAGTTGCATGGTCACTGCACCATTTGCGGCGTGCGAAAGCGTTATGGTCCCTGATGAGCGGTTTGGCCCGTGCAACACGACCCCGTAAGTTCATGTCATGTAATTCGCCGCGGACTGGGATTGTCGAAACAGGGTGGGGGAGGTGCTGATTGAGTTCCTCCGTCACTTGCTCCGCAGTCACAAGACAGTTCTGCGTGACAATGCGCTTTAATACCCGGCGTGACCTGTCACTCATGATTTTCTTCCGCCCACTGTTCCGCTTCCCCGATGTGGTTTTTCCGTGTTGTGTAGGCCGTTATCACCTTCGACACTGTCCCACGCGACACACCTAAAACAGTAGCCACTGCCGTCACTCTCACTCCACATAACCGCGCACCAACAATTTGCCTTCTTTGAAAATCTGAGAGGTCTCCCATTTTACACTACCTCCGTCTGCTGCAGCCACTGGACACTGCTGTTCCACTGCGCCTGACGTGTTGCCAACTACAGGTGTTTCCATTTTTCTGATCACCATCTGTATATATATATATATATATATATATATATATATATATATATATATATATATATATATATATATATATATAATAAAATGGTTTCTACGTACACTGCAAAGTAATAAAAAATTACTCTTAACTATTTTAATGACGGTATCATACAAAATTTAAGATATAATATGCAAAATGTAACTAAATTTAACCTTGTGTGTGTAATTCACATTATTGCTATTTCTTTTACTTTTATGTTTAGCCTATATATAAAGATCTGTCCACTTCAGATGCATTAGAATACAGTGCTAAATGTATGTAAAAAGGAAGAAAATACAATACCATGCTTCTTGCTTAACTTGCCCATTGTTGCGCCCTAAAGTGAAAATACACATGTTTTAATTCACGCTCAAATTCATTCCAACATAGCTATCTAATTTATAGTTAGCCAGGCTATTCGCCTGTCAAGTTTACCAATACCCTGTTTGAAAATAGAAATTTTCTTATACGAGTATTAAGGCGTTCGAAAACTGACAGAACTCGTTGGTGCGTGGTAAGAGTGGCTCGATCCAGAGATTGTGTGCGTCAATGAAAAGTTGACCCACCACCCATCGTGACCCACTCTGATCAACCACTCACCAAAACCCATTGTCATCAACTCTGCCTCATAATCCACAGTCTCGTTTCCATAGACTTTACTAAGATTACACTTGTAATAAAATAAGCCTTTGAAATTCACTAATCGAAGTTTGAATTTCTACGAGTTTGTTTGGTCAATCGTTGAAGTATCGCTCTGTTACAATACCGATGGACCAGACCTTTATGATATAAAATTGTGAAGTGTTGGTCATACGGTGAATTTCAATTTATCATATACAATTATTTCTTTGTTGAATTAGATACTTTTCAGTGAAAAATAGAATGAAAGTTATCTTAAATCAAGGTAAAGTAAACCAACGTAAAGGAAAATACGAAACAGAGTTAAATTTTCCATATAATTAAGCATGCCGTACAAATTTAAAATTTCCATGTAATTAAGCTTAAAGTAAAAAAATTGTCTAGTTTTCTCAATTTTATGGTTCGATTGCCTAGTGCTCTGAACGCTCAATATAATAAACATAAGCTTCAGCAATTAGTATAATAGAAAGCAATGGATATCGATTGCGGAGCGCTGCAGTTTTTGTTTTTCAATAGTTTCTCAATTTATTTCTCAACTAATATCGATCGTTTTCGATTATTTTTACATATCAACCCACTACGAATTTCCTACCTATAGTAGCCGATCCCCATTAAAAGAGAATTTTAATAGATGCTAGGACACGCTCTGTTTAATAGTTAATATACTGAATTTCAGCTCTCAGTAAGTTCAACGGCTCCTGAGATGTTCAATTTGTATATAATTCATATATTACAGGTGATTAAAAATATATTTATTCCAATAGTCAGCTCTTCTAAAATCGCACAGCTAGTCTCGAATGTCAAGTAGTAAGTCCTATTGCTATTATTACAATTACAAATATCAATATCCAAACGTGGCTGAAGTTCATTTTCACTTAGATATACTTACCTCAGGTAATAAATAGAAACTAATGAAAAAGGAAGATAATGGTGGGTCACGGTGGGTGGTGGGTCACAGTGGGTCACGTCCTGATGACCCACGACCTACTAATCTACTCACAAATCTTCACCCACTTGACCGACGACTCACTGACCCACTCCATCTATGGCTCGATCCAGCCTCGTGTAAAGATGGCGTTTAATAGACCATTTCCGTTATTCAAAATGAACTGTAAATCACTGCGGATATGCATCTGAGGCTTTGGTACCTCACATAGCACTATCTACTGGTTTAACGGCTATTGCGCCCGCGTATGTACACTTGGTGACAGCTTTGATTCTCGCTGGTAGAGTATACATAAAATTGTGATTCGGGTTCTATCATTCCTAGGTTCATGTCTCATATACCCTTGCTACTGAAGAAGATACTAAACTTTAAAAAGTGCAGTGTCCTTCTCAGAAGGACTAATTAGGTTTACTTCGAAACATCGAACAATATGACGTGTTTTTGACTTTACTATTGATAGAACTATTTTGTATAATATACAGGATGTATTAAAAGTTTACCATCCTTTTTAAAATCTATAAGGATATAATTTCATTGAATGTGGAATGGGCGATACACATTAAGTCCAGGGGAACACTTTTAGAAGTATGTCATGCGGACGGCCGCGGCCGCTATCTTGTTCCGCTATCCAGATTTCAAAAGTGTTATTATTAACAATAGGTGGATAATGTGATACTGTACATGACCATGAGTTAGAATTGTGTATGGATTGTCAAGTATGCAATCAAATTTCATATAACTTAATTTGGTGAAAAGTTATTGACAACTGAAAGATATGTTTACCTGTTCCACATGTCCACGCTGAGCAATTGCTGGGACACGAAGCAGAATATCGAGTAAAATTTGCGATACGTTGTTCCAGATGACAAAGATTGCAAATGTCTACAGCACAAACCATAGACTTAACATATCCCCAAAGGTAGAAATGAAGTGGCGTTAGGTCTGATAATTGGGCAGGCCATTCAACTGGCCTACGTTGATCAATTCATGTTCTAGGGAATTCAAGTAGCGAATCCAAGATGGCGATCGTCTGCATGATATACAGGGCGAGACATAAGGCGGTAACACCGCTGTAGCACACGAACGGTTGGCGTTCACACTTGGTTCATGGTATACGTTGTTCGGGTGGGTAATTGACCATATTGCATGACATTGTTGCCCTGGCGGCCATCTTGGATCCAATTTTGGATTTTTAAATGGGAAGGGGGCATGTGGGGTATCATTTGATACGAGCTCGATCTCAGGAAAACAGTGGTGTAGTTTATTTTCACCTATCGTTCTTGAAGTTATTGCGTCACAAAGGGGGAAAATTTGGCATTACAACATGTGCTCTATGTGCTGTCCTTCTTGAGCAAGGCACTGCAAGACGCATCTGCCAATCCTTATTGACTCGCAACAGCATGTCCGGATCGACGGTTTCACAACATTACAGAAGGCGCTGCATCACATAGTGGATATCACGGATGGGTTCTTGGTAAACCAGGTTCTTCAGATGGTCCCAAAGGAAGAAGTCTAGCGGCGCAAGATCTGGAGATCGTGGTGGCCGCTCTATCGGTTCCCGTCGCCCTATCCAATGTCCCGAAAAATGTCTATCGAACAATTGGCGTGAACATAACGCATAGCGAGGTGTAGCCCCGTCTTGCTGGGAAAAGGAGGGGAAATCAATCCTCCTTCAAGAGAGCAGGGAAAACCTAATTCTCGAGCAGATCACGATATTTCTCACTAGTCAGGGTGTCGTGGATGAAGTACGGTCCAATAATGCGTCCCCCAGATTCCACATCACACCATAGCCATTTCCCCACCAATCTCTTTGCTGTCTTGGTGTCAATCTGGGTCACTCTAGTATCTATGCTTTTGTTCATTGACCTCTTCTTGAACGAAAAATAATGCATCACTGAAAAGAACACGTTGTGGGAACATGGGGTCCTCATCATACCTTTCTGTGGCCCATTCAGCAAACGGCATCAGTCTGTTCGGATCCCTCGGTTAACCGCTGCTGGAATTGTTGCTTGTATGGGTGCCACTTGTTCACACGCAGCAATCGTAGCACGGATCACTGATTCCTGTTATAGATGCCATACGACGATCCTTGTCGATCACAGAGCCCGTCTCATGGAACTTAAACAACTTGAATACTGTTACGTATGAGATGTTATCCCCTTTCGGTAAGATGCATTAAACTCAGCCACATTCACCCTGGCAGATCGTCCACAACTCTTCTCCACGGTCTCGATTCGTTCTGGAATTGTTAGCGACATCTTCCATCACCTGGAACAACAGATAAAAATATGCTGTAATGCCAAATTTTCACCCTTTGTGACGCAATAACTTCTTAATCAATAACGGTAAGTGAAAATGGACTGCACCACTGTTTCGCTGAGATTGAGATCGTGCCAATACCCATGTCCCCTTTCCCATTTAAAAATCCAGTTGGATCCAAGATAGCGGCTTTCAAGATGGCCGCCAGGACAACATGTCATGCACTATGGTCCATTTCCCACACGAACAATACCATGAATCAAGTGTGAACGCCAAGTCGTTCCTGTGCTACAGGGGTGTTAAGACTTATGCCTCACCCTGTACTCTCAAGTATTTCACTGGGTCTAGAGTGTATCGCCCAACTCACATTCAATAAACCTTCATCCATGTAGGTTAGAGTGGTAGAGGGCTTCTGATACACCCTGTATATATTTTTAAAATGTACAGATGGATTTCTCTAATTCCACAGTTATACCCCTATCCCCCTATATATACTTTTACTGAACTCGTTATCTTATGACATATTTGATGTCACTATTACAGTAGTATAATGTAGTTCGTTTAAATTTACCATTTAATACAAGCAGATTCAGACTTACGGGATTTTCGATGCAACTTTGTAACTAATGAATTCTATTTTATTCAATTTCATATTTAATACAAATTCTTTTATCTTCATGATTAACTTAGTGGGTTTGTATTATACTGCAACTGATTATTATAATCCCATTATTGCTTGAGAAGAAAGAGATGGACAAATCTTCCTGTGGAGAAATCAAAGCTCTATTGGAAAGCTGGGGATTACAATCGTTACTTTCCACGTTTCAAGGTACGCAAATTAGATATTTTGTTTTATTAATTACTATCATTATTTATTACTATTGTGTTTAAAATCAATACCTAATCTCATGATTTTGTACACTATGAAAATTAGCACAGAATATTAAGAAACATAGCTATGTCATTTGAGTAAGGAATACCATTGTAGAATTAACTTCCTGCTGGTAAGACAGTCGGTGCAGAATAATAATACAGCTACTAATATAAAAGTTGTTCACACACCTTCGCACAAAATCGAATGTTATTACTTTCGAACATTGTACTGTACATGCGACAGTCCATTCCTCGGAGTTTTAGTACAGGACTTCCTTACCATCCTAGCTAAGAAAGTGGGGAAATTCTGTATGAAATTCGTTTCGTATATTCAAGAAAACTGATAGCTACTTTTACCAGAATATTTGCCCGAGAATATTGTTTTTAATTATTTGCAGGGAGTTTGATATCCTGCGATTAGGATCGATGTTAATGAATGAATGGTGAGATGGATAATAGGGGAATAATGAAGGGAGAGGAAACGGGAGTTACCTCAAGAAAAACAACGCAGCCTTTCTTTGATCACTATAAAGGCTTATTTATAATTCACTAGCTTATCTTACCTATTTAGTGGTAGTGCTTTTACCTCTGTTGCGAGTGATTCTGGTTCTATCCAACGTCACGAGTTTGTTGTGGACAATATTGTCCGTGGAGTTCCTCGAGGTTTTCATTAATCATTTGTGAACTTCAGTCTACATAGAATAGCAGTACGTAAAACAATTTTCTTTTTGTTTCCGTGAATTTTCTCTGTAGTTATAAAATAAGTTCGTAGATCTGTATGCTGCTTACCTGTTTTCGTGCTCAGCCGCCTACACTTCGAACATGTGGACGAAGCAAGCCTAATTTGTAATTGGGATGGTTTTGGAGGGATGTGAAATAAGTAGTTCCATGATATGTGTGAATTTCATTAGTGTAGATAATTAGTAAATAGACTAGCAGTTACTCTAAGTAAATGTACTGTCCTGTGTTTTCAGTTGTTTTGGGTGCCGCGGAGCTGTAGTAGAGCGCTCTCTGACGCTTGGATTCTTGGCTTGATCCCAGCTCACGTCAAGTGGGCTTTGTGTTGGACAAACATCATTTGAGTAGGTTTTCTCAGTTTCCTCCCACTTTCTTTTTCACTATTGCATTTGTTGTCAGCGTCAGTTTTCTTTAGCCTACCTGGTATAACTGTGAGACGTAAAACTGATAATCTTAAGTTTTATTAGTCTCTTTTGTGAACTTACTCTTGTGAAGATATTCAACATTAATTAGTTATGGTGTTAATAAATGATAGTTTAAGCAGTCTGAAACCACACTGGTTCTTTGTGTTCTATTACTTTGAGTGGTGTTTCTTTATAACTTTGTTCCAGATGTCTCGAAGAAATATACAACTAACAAATCAGAAACGGCCAGAAAACTCTTTGCCCTGCTTTACATAATATATTTGTATTATTTCTTCTGCTCCACTAAACATTTGATCTTCAGATAGCGCATACTTACAGTACGGCTGGCTTTGATTGGTATTGTAGAGTTAACACGCTTGTGTATAACTTCCTCGTCACCATACTATTAGTGCCCGCACCTTAGCTGTAGAAGACCTGAGTTCAATTGTCGGTGGAAAGTCTTATGGTTAGGATCTGACGTTAAGCAGTTAAGTTCGTCTCATATGCCGTCTGTGCTGAAAGGGATGCTAAACTGCAAACTAACCTATCTTGTGTAATGAGATTTTTTTATTGCAGTTGATTGACGTAATATTAATGTATGATACGTGTTTTCTGTGGTGGTGGCGTAAGTATAAACCACTCACGTACACCTCATTTGTCATTGCTTCAGAACATTTTCAGTGCGCATGTGTAGCATGAGGGTTTTCCGGATTTTTGTAGAGTATTGTGAGTTTTTGATTTTTGTTTAATTTTTAACATGTAAATTAGAAGTAGAGATGGTACCTTATATATTTGTTTTAAAATTGTTGAAAGTGTGGTGTGAAGAATTTCAGGATTCCCATGTTACGTCATACAGCGTTAGTTTCGTTTACTCCGACTTGGATTAACCTTTTTTTTGCCTTTCCGCTTTTAATATTTGGCTATTTTCTTTCTGAAATAGAATGCATCATTGTATCCTATTAACATAAATGTTCATACATTTTACTTTAAGGACTACGCCAATGAAGTTAAACAATCAAATCGTTGCATGCAGACACCCTAATAAAAGTGATACGCTTTATATGAGTTCCGGGACAATTGTTGTGCACAAAACGCTGTATTCGTAGGAATAATGTCAAATACTGAGGAATTCGTAGGAATAATGTCAATATTCACTGAACCACACCCCCCGTTCTGGTCTACTGGCCAGT